>NC_089750.1:38821420-38908920 GCF_040412425.1 Macrobrachium rosenbergii | reverse complement strand
TTCCTTACATCAGTTTAGTTCAAAGCGAAATCATAGTAAAAAGACGCAATAAAGAAAAGGTTTGTAGCACAATCGATTGGCGTCACCCTACCCCCATCAACACTCAGATAATTGGATTACATGTAGTGCAAGTGGCGGTCGTTGTAGGGATTAACGGATGGGGAGGACTGGCCAGGGGACAGAAAGTGACGGTCTAGTAGCAGTGGAATGGAGCGAGAGCAACATGACACACACACAGTGTGTGTGTGTGCGTGTGTGTGTGTGTGCGTGTGTATAAGACATTTTTTGGAGTGACTGTAGGAGAATTCATAAAGAATAAAAGATATGAAGAATGTTACATACAAAAAAAGTAAATAAAAATATGCCTAAGCCGATGATACCAACCTTCCTTTTTACTTGCAACTGTTATCCTGACAATTTCTTTGAAAGTAGAACCGATTCTTCTCTTTATTGTGTTTTTCGTATAGTCTTCCATTGCATTTTACTTAAATCATTTGGAGTTAGAAATGAAATGACAACTACCAACGATTCATCTACTTTTCTCGTTTTTTTCCCATTTTTTCTAACACTTATCTTTTCTACTAAAGCCATATCGAATCCAATATTGATTCTTCCAGTCGATTTCAACAAACTAAAACCTATTTATTTGGTAGAACAAAGGAAAAGACTCCCTTTTTTTAGAACTCCCTTGTTAATTATATGGATAAAATTACACGAAAGAACAGAAAAAAAATTATTTTCAGAGGAATGTAGCCTAAAAATGTTTTAGAGAACTTCACATTAAATCGCTAGAAAGTAGAGTCAAGGAGGTAAAGAGAGTTTGGATCCCAAAATTAAGCATGGTTACTAGTACCTGAAAACTAATAATTATTGTCGAGATTGTATAGATAAAAAAAAGATATATCTTCCACAATGGGCGTCGAAAACACACTAGATGAAAAATCTCTCGCACAATCTCGTCTCGTAGGACATCGCATATGACTGGCAACAGTTAAATGATTCGCGGAGATGGATGGAAAACAGTAAAGTGGCCGCTCTTTATCTCTGAAGTTATTATAGATCATCTAGATTGAACGGCCAACAATCTAAGATCTTAAACCTAATAGAAATTCTAAGGGGTTATATTGTCAGGGTCTGCTAGGCAGTAGTTAGGTATCCAAATAAATACCAAAGAAATCCTAATTAGTTATGTTATATAGTAAGGAAGTCCCTTTGGTCTAAACCCAAGAAATTAATATTTGTAAAAAAAAACTCGTGGGTTCTTGTCAAAGAGATTGGGCGAACGTCATTGACAAGAGGCCATTAGACACAAATTACAGAGAGAGAGAGAGAGAGAGAGAGAGAGAGAGAGAGAGAGAGAGAGAGAGAGAGAGAGAGAGACTTTGATTTGGCTGACGAGTGTAGTTTTTATTTTGCCTGTAGCACTTGTTGAGATTAAGTAAAGACAAAAAATGAATGACGTCATATAAGTTACAACGTATGTAATGAATGAATCTCACTGTATTATCCTTCACGAAAAGTTTTATTAATAAGATAAATACAAAATATTTTACATAAATGTCAATTGTAATTGTTGAAATTGCTGGTGGTGTTTTTTCTTAGATAAATTTTATAAATCTCATGTAGACGTAAATATTACCTTCAACAAGTAGTGAGAGAATTGGAAGTATTGCAGAAACATCCTTTTATGCAGTAACATATTGCTACAGTATCACAGTATATCGAAAAAAGTTAAACAGGAAAACGAGGGCAATTCTTCAGACACGCTAACCATGATTGTTGTGTGAAGTGGCTTCATGAACTTTGGGAAAAGTTTCGTGGTGGTTCCTTTATAGAGTGCTTACCGAAAGGTTTTGGAGAATGTTGGAAGCTATTTTGAAATAAAATAGCGGAAATTCTATATCGTAAAAATTCCTTATCATGGGACCGGAAGCCAAGAAGTCGAGTCCGCCGGTTTTGCAGGTCTTCCACAATTTTGTAGATTATCAGGTAGCCTTTCTTATCCATAGAATCGCCAAGTATGTGGTAAAGACAAAGTTGTAAAGACTGTTTTTGATACGTCTCATCGTTTCTCTTATATATCGTCTATGAAGATTTAAAACTACAATTTATGAACCGTGTTTACGTATCATGATTTTCTGTTTGTTATTTTTCATTCCTTTCGTCGGGAACGATCCGTTGGGCCAGCTAATTATCATTACTTAATTTTATTGCACATTAGTGCTTTGATTATGCGAATTCATAGTTGATATTACCAGAATGAATCCTTTTGGTATTCTGTCTGTGAAGTTTGGCTTCTCTTGTAAATATACTCTTACACATTTCACTAGAACTTCTAAAGTATGTGATAAAAGTCGTCTTACTGAAAGGTATAAGCGGAACACTCTATTAACAGTAGCCTTTATATATATATATATATATATATATATATATATATATATATATATATATATATATATATATTGATTCAGTCTGTGAGCACTCATTCTCTTCTTTTCTATTAGTTTTTTTTTAATTTGTTGGTAAATACTGGCCGGTCTATTGTATTCGTCGTTCCCCATACTTTGGTGCGAAGCCTGTAAAGAAATACAAAAAGAAAGAATGGCAAAATACCTATACTGTACTTATAAATA
The DNA here is from genome assembly GCF_040412425.1 of Macrobrachium rosenbergii. Classification (NCBI taxonomy): domain Eukaryota; kingdom Metazoa; phylum Arthropoda; class Malacostraca; order Decapoda; family Palaemonidae; genus Macrobrachium; species Macrobrachium rosenbergii. Next base: position 38,906,287 of record NC_089750.1, on the reverse strand, counting down.
TGAAATTAAATTTTTTTCTATACAAATCGGGTGCAAAGTTTTTAAATGTTACTGAACTCACCTAAAAATTTTTTAACAGAAATCCATTATTTTGAATATCTAACAGCGTGAATTGCTGGAGTTTTAATAGCCTCTTCCATCACCCAAAAATGAATATCAAAATATTCAGGAGATATTTAAGTGACAAAACATTTCCACGTCACTGGTCCAGAACTAAAAGGATTTTTTTTTTACCATATTTCTAGCGTTTAAACTATTTGCGAGGCATTTTCTAAACTTCTTTAAAAAAATCTGAACTATATTTTTGTCGCACTGACATAGGAATTTGAAACAACGACATATTTTATAAAATACGTCATAACTATCTATATTTTACCTGAAAAAAATATGATTTATAACTTATGACTCATGATTTATAGACCTTTTTTTTGCTGAAAGGTAAGATGGGTGAGAGAAGAATGAGGGCAGTTAGCTATCTAACGATGGTAGGGAATAGTTTAGAAAGTTAGGTATTAGTAAGAGTAATGTAGAGTGTGGTTTAGACACAATTTTATTTAAGTAAAGGTACAATTTTTCTTACTGTGGCCTTAATATTAACGTACTACAATAATGATTTTGCACTATATTAACGTAGTGAATTGTACAGATTACATTCCTAAAATTTTTTTTCTTAATAGTATAATTCTATTTAGAGAAAGCTGCAATTTTTCTTATTTTAACCTTAATATTAACTGTTATAATAATATTTTCATGGTAAATTCTGCAATAGTATAATGGCTGAGGTTCATGGCGATGAATATAGGAAGATACTTTTCTCCACCATCTGTGGTCTGTGTTGTTTGGGCAGTTTTTCTCTTCTGCTTCCGTTTCCTCCTTTGATTTCTTAATGTATTGAACTACTGTTCATTTCATGGCTGTGTCTAACAGATTTTCGTCGATAGAAATTTACCAAAGCATCGGATATGGATCGTATTTTGGAAATAGCTATTTGAAGCAAAAATATGCAGTGATGTCTAATGTGGATAATTAAGGCACTTATCAGAGTAAATAAAAAAGTTTAAAAAAACTTAGCTAAATTTAGTAAGCACCCAGAGAGAGGCTAGTTGTGACGTTAACCATGACGTCAGGCGAAATAGAAGGGTTCCCAGTTGTATGATAATGATCGTAGAAACACAAATATTTGACCCTCTTGTACAATAAGCGATGCCTTGAGTAGGATATGCGATAATTATCGAACTTAAAATAATATACTATAAATGGATGATAATCTAAACATTTTTATCTGTACAGTCAAGTAAAGAAATAAAGAAATTGTTAGAGATTTTGTCTAAACTTAACCGAGCTGAAACTACTTTTTTATTAGCGCTCGTCACCTAAACAGGCGACCGTAGCAGTTGAAATCAAAGATAGAAACACAGATTTAAGTCAAAACACATTAAAAAAATGCAACGCTTGCTGTAGAGAGTGTAATTATCATTGAAAGCAATAACTGTATTACGTTCATGGCACCGAGGTCATTGATAAAAGAGAAGCATTACTGCATCAGATTCCAGTATTAAAGGAAAGGCCAGGAGGCAAATCAATGTTGAGAATGACGTTAATATTGCGGTTTCCATTGGTGATAGATACCACGGGTAATGAATAAGAATCTGGAATATATACATATGACAATATTATAGCAGAGGAATTTGGTAAATATACATTTGGCAGTATTACTATTTTCAATGTATATTTTTACGTTGACTATAGGAATACATATTCAAAAACTTTGGAATTGGTGAAATACAATATTATTGAAATGAAAATACGATCATTTAGTGTTCGGTATGATACTTTGGCCCGATATACCTGGTAACCTTGCATAGTAGTAAACGCCGCCGACAACAGGGCAAGGGCAACCGATCATTCATAGGTCAAAACCAAGTTATACGTGACTGCTGCTTCACCTATGGCAAGCCTAGCAAATTGTCCTTGTGCTGCAAGGCTGCTTTCGTGTCGCGTGTTTTTGCAGTATGCAACAAAGAAAAGAGGCGCGGGACCAATCACTATCAACTTAGACAGCGATGACGAGGATATAGAAGATCTATGTCTAGATGATGATGATGAAAATGAATAAAAGTTACTTTGGGAGTGTGTTCTTTTATTTCCCCCTTTTACCTTTTCTCACGTAGAAATTTTACTTTCTCTATTCCCATCAAAAGTTCTTCACTTATGGTCTGCTCCAAGCTCAAGACCCTGATTCACACAAGGCTGGCTTCATCTTAAACAAACAACAGCATATCCTTTTACATAATTTTGTATTACAATATTTTTTTTTTATTTCATATTTCCTTCAATTTCAGTAAAGTTCAGTATTATCAATGGATTAGTGGATTATAAAATCTAGGGCATAGCCCAAGCGCTTAGACTATGAGTTACGCTTATCCTACATTCACTTCGTTTATTATATATATATATATATATATATATATATATATATATATATATATATATATATATATATATATATATATATATATATATATATATATATATATATACAGTATATATAATAAACGGTGTAAATAAAATAATCAAAATAACTGAAAATTGAAAGAATGATTAACTCCAAATCCATAAAAATATAAATAAATAAATAGATAAAACCGGGAACACATAGATTCGCTGATAGCCACTCAGCAACCCTACAACAAACATTAGTGTCAGTTTCTAGTAAATGAATCAAGCTTATAGAAACAACAAAACTGACACAGAGGCACATAAATAAAATTATGAAGGGGGAGTAGTGAGCTATAACCAAACACTGGATTTATTATGCGATTGATCGTGCATTAAGGAAGTTAAGGTTAGAACACTTGTTGTGTTACATTCATTTAGCAGGACTAAGCAGGTACACGTGACCGGAACTTTTGAGGAGACAATATAAAGCAACAGAAACTCCAGGGTAACAATGTTTTACACAGTGTTACTGTAAGACTTGGTGCATATTTCAAGTTAAAGGAAGTGTAAATTGCGCCATGGAACTGTATTACACAATTAATATTCTCATTCGATGCCCATTCTCTTATTATACTCTACTTAGAGGCATGACTCATTGAAAGATGAGAGAGAGAGAGAGAGAGAGAGAGAGAGAGAGAGAGAGAGAGAGAGAGAGAGAGAGAGAGAGAGAGAGAGTAAGTAGGGTAGGTCTTCGAGTGTGTGAAACAATATAAGAATTCCATATATGCTACTACTGTTACTACTACTACTAACATCTGAGTCTTCATTCATAAAGTATATGGGCGAGGTGTCTAGTAAAGTACGTCATACCAAGGCCAAGAGAAAGAGAAGCTCTGCTCACTTCCCCCAAAATCCCCCATGTAGGCGGAGCTTTGTCTACCTGCTTATTGCGTCAGCAGGTGAATTGCCGTAATGACCAGTAACTTCTAAGATACGTCATCGCCTACGTAGTTACCCTAGGTGTGAGGCGACTCCACCCAATTGGGTAGACCAGTTTCTCTTGAGTGGAAGAGCTTTCAGTAACGACGTTTTACTACCCTCTATCTAAGAGCCTGCTAGATTTAGCTAAGTTTCCCTGTAAATTTCTTTGATTTACTTCGATAAGTGCATTAATTATCAACATTAGACATCACTGCATATTTTTGCTAATTAGGCTGTGGCTTCAAATAGCTATTTCCAAAATACGATCTATACACGATGCTTTGGTAAGATTTTATCAACGATTATCAATTAGACACGGCCCTTAAATGCACATTTTTTTAGCAGCTTACTCCATATTTTGGTTGCCAGGCTATTTACTCTCTGAATAATTGGTTCTACTTTACATTTTTTTGTGTATTTGTTCTATATTCAGATCATCATCTTGATTGTTTCTTATTGTCAACCTTGGTATCTTATTTTGGATTTTTTTAATGACCTTGTATTGGAAGTCGATGCTAAATACATGGGTATTGGTGGATATTCCATTGTTGGTCTTTTCAGACTTTTATAGAAATGGATTTCAATATTTGTGTTCATATTCCTAAACCTTTTTATCTCTGTATTTTGTGTTCTTGCTATTCTTAGCCTTTCTCTTACATGTCTTGATATTCCTCTTTATCCGAGTTGTATCCCTAGTATTCTTGTGCTTTGAATAAAATTCACTGGTTGTTGATCTAACATTAATTGTGCAGGTTTGTATGCAGATACTGATACTAGTTGGAATTTAGATTTATTTGTTTTTATCCTCCACTTCTTTTCAAATTGAATTATTCTTTCAATTTGGTCCATTATTTTTCTACTACTTGTCTCTTCAAAGTTGGATCCCTTCTTCGTGTACGTTTTTCTGGGTGAGTTATATCATCTGCAAAGCAGACATCAGTACAATACTCTGGTGGTGAAGTCACATTTGATGTATACATAATATAAATAATGTTGGACTTAGTACAGATCCTTGTGGGGCTCCACTTAGTAACGGGAATGGATTTCCTATGTAATTTTATGACTTAATTGCTACTGTTCGATCTTTATTGAAGTTGCATAGTATTTTCTGAAAAAATGCCTGGAAGGTTGAAATGAAATATTTTGTGCTGAAGTCCTTGTATCCATACTTTGTCAAATGCCTTGGTTATATTTTTACATACTAGGTTGCATAGGTACTTTCTTCTTTGTGATAGTGCAATGTTTTCATGTATTGTTGCTATTGCAATTTGGGTTCCTCTTCCTTTTCTAAATCCATATTGATTTTTATTATGTAACTGATTACCTTCTAGGAGCAACAGAAATCTGTCGTTAATTATTTTTTCCAATATTTTACCAGATATTCCTATAATGATAATGGTCTATAATTCTCTACCTGACATGTATCTTTTCCTGGTTTTGGTATCAAAATCGTTTTCCTGGTTTTGGTATCAAAATCGTTTTCCTGGTTTTGGTATCAAAATCATTATTGCATTTTTTAATATAATTGGAAAATATCCCATTCAGAGAGCCCAATTATATATCTCTTTTAATTTTCCAAATGCAATGTCTGGTAAATTTTGAATTATAGCCTTGTTAATTCCACTTCTTCCTGGTGCCTTGTGTTTAAAATTTTAATTATTGTTTTAATTTCCCATAACTATTTTCCTTGTTAGTGGACAGTGTTCATTAAGTCTGCTAATATCTGCTGCATGATGCGGATTTGTTCTGTGTCTATGCTGTTCAATGAATTCATTAACTACTGTTATTTTTCATTGGGTGTTGAAATTTTGGTTATCCTCCCACGTTATTTGGAATATTTCCTGACAACAGGCCTTGTGCAATACTTCTTTCTTTTGGTCATCATATATTTTTTCATTCCTATGCTTTATGTATGGTGCTGTATTAGTTTTGCTTCCCATCAGTCTTGAAACGGAGTTCCAAAATTTTTGGGATTATTGTGCTGTATTTGTGTATTTTTTAGTAGGTCTTCCCAATTTTGATGATATAATCTTAAGTTTTCTTGTACTAGCTGTTCTTGTAATGATACATATCTTTTCATTAATGTGTTGTTCCAACCTGCTATAAGTACTGTATTTTGAATGTTGTTGTAATGTCACTGTATTAATTTTAACTTTTCATTATTAATGGGGTGTGGAAGTGTAGTGCATTTAGTTATGGGTTTGTGATTTTTTACAGCTTCCTCTATATTTCTGTACCATTTTTCGAGTTCTTTGTCTAAAGTTTCTTTTGTTATTTCTATTTCATTTTAATTTATTGTTGGTTGTCTACTCATTTTTCCTTCTGTTTCATTTTTGAAGCTTTCCCAACTTGCTCTGTTTATATTTGGTTTTCTAAGCATGGAATCATTATTGAATTTGTTGACAATGGAATTATTATCGGTATATGATCGGAGGAGGTTGCTGGTCCTTTTGTAATGCCAATATTGAAGTGATTTTGTTATTTCCTAATATTATATCTGACTTTCTTTTTCTGTTATTTGCTACTAAAGTACCAAAATCAGGTCTAAATGTATGATATACTTTTTATTTATTAATCTGATTATTTCTTTTCCTGTGTAATTAGATTGCCTATATCCAAATAATTGGTGTCTGGCATTGAGATCCGCAATGAGATATGTTGGTTCTTTCCTGTTAATTAATTTCATTACATCTTGAAGTGAGAAATAATGTCTTCTTGGTGGCTGGTAAGCTGTAGCGATTACTATTGATCCTCTGTCATTTTGAATTTGGACTGCTAAAAAGCCGTCTTGGAAGTCATCTATTGTTTTAAGTCTAATATTATTCTTGACTGCTATGCTATTCCTGCAAAAGGTTCATCAGCAAAGTTTTGCATGTATATATTATACCCAAACATTTTCATAGTTTCATTTCGTTTCATACCATGCCCATTGATTAATATTATGTCAGGTCTTCTTCTTTCTCTTTCTCTACATATATATATTATATAATTCAAATTTCTTTGTTTTTCAGGATTGCACGCTATGTTGAATTATTTTAATTCTTCGCAGAGTTGAATCCACTCGAGTTACAGTGGTCCAATAATTACGTGTTATTTTTCATTAATTTTTCTGTTTTCTGGTATTCCTGTCTATTGGCGCAGTATGTTCTGATGCTGAAGTTAATCCTTGTGGATTTTGCAAAATGGGAGAATTGAAGAAATTTGAGAAGCTTTGTAGTGAGGCTTGTATTTAGTCTGTTAACTGATGCTGTGTTTCTTGCAAATTACTTATACTCCCTGAGGGATGAATTGATGAGTTTGAGTCCTAATCAAGTTCATTTCCAGGTATTAAATCTTCATCTGATGAGTCGTCTTCTGAATTTTCTGTTATGTTTTCTTCATATTGTGCGCAATCTTGCATATCCCGTTGTATATCTTGAGTTGCTTGAAATTCTTCTGCTTTGTTTGTACGGTTTTCTTATCTTTTATTTCTTTTCATGGTGCTTGCTATCGTGTTTATTGTTTCTTCAGAGAAATGCATTGTTGGTAAATTGTTATCTGCTAATATGCTGTTTATTACTGCGGGGTAGAATCCTTCTTGACGCAGCCCAGGCTTTATTGCTAAATTTGTTATTGTCGTAATCTTTGTCTCTTCTTGTATACTGCTAATATTGTTTTGGATGCTATTTTGCATTTGCCTGGCAATTTCCTGTATTAGTTGCTGTTACTTTAGCATAACTTGTACCGTTGTTTTTAGTGGATGTTGCAAATCTGTTCGCTTTGACCTCTTGCATTTTTTTTATTAGATCGTTTCTCACTAGGCATTTCGCTGCTAAAGTTCTACATTGTTGATTGCAGTTAACATATATCTTTGCGTTTTCTTGACATTCTCTGTATGTATGATCATATGATGAGCATTCAGAGTATATTTTGAAGTTTTTATCTTTAGAACATTCCTTATACACATGCAGATAAGAGTAGCATTTATAGCAAAATGACAATTTCTCAAATATATATACCGTTTAATATATTGACTTGTGATGTACTGGTAGGCTATAAAAAATCCTCCTTCTAGGCTCTCTTTGCCATCTTCGGTGTTTCAAACTTTATTTTCAAGGAGTGGGAATTGTTCGGGTATTTCATCACATCTTCCACTTTAGCCCAATCATTTGTCCTTTCAGTGCTTTCTTTAAGGTCTTCATTTCCTATCATGTCGTTGTAACATCCAGATATTTTGCTACTATAGTTTTCATGGCATTATATTCTGAGGGTTTATCACCACAAAATGCTCATTTAGAAAAACAGTCCCGTTCCCAGATTTTAGAATCTTTTCTGAGTCATCTTCGTGAACATTAACAAAGAATTAATGACAACAAATATGTACACATAAACCGTAAAAATATTAAACAATAAATTTCAAAGTAACTAATGACACAAAACACGAAAGTTATGTGCTTATATGAGCCTGCACGTAACAGGAAAAGCATGCCGATAAAACTCTAGCGGACAGATTCGTTAGTTGTCTTTAGCAACGAAGCAGGTCTAAGTTTTAATGTTCTTCATACCACTTACCGCAATGTTTTAAAACAGTTGAAACTTATAAATTATTTGTTAACTATAATGAAATGACATTTAAAGTTTTAAGTTTTGGTATGATATTCAGAAAAGTTGCTGAATATGAGGATCATTTACAGTAATTGTGGTATGCATTTACAATGTTTTGTGGTTAATTTTGGCGATGATTACTATTACGTGTATTATTATTATTATTATTGTTGGTGGTACACATTCTAATTCAAGTATTTATTGTTCTGTTAAACATTCCCTTAGACCTCTGTTTCTCCGTCTGTCTGTCTGTCTGTCTGTCTGTCTCTCTTTCTCATTGCTCGATACAGATAGTAAAGCTTATGACTGTGAATTCTATCAGCTTTCATTATAGGCTGCAAAATTTGGTCTAGCAGGCTACATTACCCTTATCTGAGTAACCAGAACTCCCTCCTTCTCTGCTCCCAGAGTAGCCTTGAGGGGGTTAATAGCAGATTTTCAAGGTTTTGAAGGTGTGACGTCCTAGGTTCAAATTGTTAATATTTCCGTTCTCACACAGGCTTCAACGCGTTATGGGTAAGCTGAACCGATTCAAAAACTTTATTAAAAGCTTTAGTATTCATTTGTGATGTGGAATGTTTCGCTCTTGTTAACCCTCCCACTATTATGGAAAAGATGATATGAGAACATACTTTGCATGCAACTGCTCAGTCGAAGAAGGTGAGTTCTGCATTACAGGAATACGAATTAATGTTAAGACCCTTCTGCCTAGTCTTCCTCATTAATTATTGTTTATCATTATAATCGTTAAGATAATTTTTTTATCTTTCGTAATCTTGGTTGTTAAATATGGTAAGTTTTACACTTTTCTCGGGAAGCTGAACCCAGAAAGTTTTTCAAGGCTTCGCATTGAATATAATACCTTGACTCACCACTATTGGACTAATTTACACTTCTTTTTTATCACTAATTCTAATTAAAGCATAAATTCTGTTCTTCATAATCCTACTAATGAATATTAAAACAAACGGCCTGATCATGATTTGTCATTTGATCTTTATAAAAAAAAAAAAAAAGAGCGATGCTGAATAGTACACTGTACTTGAATGTGAACTGAGAGGTAATTTATCGTAGTTTATATTATTTGTTTGTGTTCCTTTAAATATCTCATGAGTCATTCTTTTTTTATATTTGTTTCGCTTTCAGCAGAAAGAGGAAGACGGAACATTACGATGAGATGAGAAAATTGAGAGATTAGTTTAGAAATAAAGAAGTCAGAAGCGAGCGCCTGATTGTTTCATGACTAGTATCATTTTTATACAGTAGGATTCTAGAGACATGTAGATGCTTTCTTCGACCACGTCTCTCTCTCTCCCTCTCTCTCTCCCTCTCTCTCTCTCCCTTCTTCCCCGTTTCCTTATAACCATAATAAAAGAAGAAACGCTCTCCTTAAGATAACACTTTGATCAAACATCAAATACAAAACCGGTCCCGGAAGGAGGGGGTCATGTCTATGGGTCTGTGTTTACGTTGTCAATAATCGTTCTATATACCTTAGTTATGGCATTCAACGGTAATTAAATACGGCCCAGTTTTCCCTTTGTCGTTCCTGTCCATAGGGATTGAACACTCTCACACAAGACTTAGCTTTTACCCCAGACTGTAATAACATATCCTTAAAGAGTGCAAATCTCTTTTCCTTTCTGCGTTTCGGTATAGAGAGTGTTTTATCTCTTACCAGACTTGTTTCGAAGCGATGGTTATCTCAAGGCTTATAAGACGAGAAAGGCCGCGTTACCTGTCATGAAGGGGACCGAACTGGTGAAAGGCATATTCAGTTATATGATCGTATTCTAATATGCCGCCTAAGCCACATTTGAAGTGCCAACTTACAAGCAGACGTCAAATAAACAAACACAATATTCACGTGCATAAAAAAATACTTCTTTTATCATCTAATAAAATCTGCAGGAATATATCTTTTCTATTCTATTATTATTATTATTATTATTATTATTATTATTATTATTATTATTATTATTATTATTATTATTATTATTCACAAGATGAAGCTTATTCATATGGAACAAGCCTACAAGGGCCATTGACTTGAAAATTCAGTGGCCCATATTCCAAAGAATACGGTGTTCATTCAAAAGACGTAGCAGACGGTAAAGGAAAGTACAGAAAGAGGGGAGCTGATATTAGAAAAACAGATAAATTAACAAATAAGTAGATAAATAAGAATGTAAGTAAATTATTAATACACAAGGAGAATTATATTAGGGCAGTAATGCATCGGATCTCCGCTTGAACTTCTAAAGCTCTAATTACACGACATCCTCAGGGAGGCTGTTCCACAGTCCAACGGTGTGAGGAATAAAGAACCTCTGGAACTGAGAAATTCGACAGCGAGGCACATTTACTGCATATTGGTGCTGCTGTTCAGCAAATCTGGTTGCTCTCGGCAGGAAAAGGGGATCAGGGATCAATTGTGAATGTGAAAGATCTCTGTTAAAATACAACCTGTCAAAAAGTGACTGACAAGAGACCATCCGTCGATGGGGTCATAACTGCGATTATTAGGGAACAGAAACCTACCACCACGAATCACTCTGTCTACTAGAGATCAATCTCTGGCAGAAACAGACATCCATACCGGAGAACAGTATTCTAGTAAGGGAAGGACAAATGACCTAAAGCAGATTGCATTAATTTTATCGCTGTTATAATATGAGTCCTTACGAACAATACACTAACTTTCTTGCGGCATTTGCTGACTGACACTTTCATTAGATGTATGCCATGTAGGCGTAAATATCCAAACTTGAGTTATGAATCTCTGAGTACTTTATTCAATGAAAATGATAATATTGTTGATTTGTGTAAATATGTTTATGAAGTGCTTCATATTTATAAGTAATGTGCGGCTTTACCTTCTGTTTTATGTTTTTCTTCAAGTAAATGTTTTTGTTTATCAAATATTATTTGTTTTAGGACTTGATTTTGAATAGTTATGTAACCACTTTTTCCTTATAGTAAGTTCCTTTTATTTTTATAATCTTATGGGATTATGTTATTTGTACTTGATATTTTAGTTTTCTTGTTAATAATTTTTTCTGTATAGGCCATGTACTTGCAGGAACAGAGATTACTGTTTACTTTGTATATTTTGTATTATGTCACGTTGTGGACAAATTTGTACTAATTATTGTATACTTTTGTCAATAAAATAACTAACTAACTAACTATCCCTTTCATTAGATGTTTCTCAAAAGAAAGATGTGAGTCAAAAGTTGCACCTAGAATAGAAAGCTTCAGACTCATTCAGCAAAGTTAAAAGTATATCTTAGTTTAACCAGACCACTGAGCTGATTAACAGCTCACCTAGGGCTGGCCCGAAGGATTAGACTTATTTTACGTGGCTGAGAACCAATTGGTTACCTAGCAACGGGACCTACAGCTTATTGTGGAATCCGAACCACATTATAACGAGAAATGAATTTCTATCACCAGAAATAAATTCCTCTAAGGTGCGTTTACACGATCGAACTATGTTCGACGGACAAAATCGTTACCATATCACAGGAGAAGCAGGTTGACGTCATAAGCGGTGAAACGATGGAAGCGGATCTGGCAACAAGCAGTGGTACCAGATGAGGGTGTTTACCACCGTTTCGAATCTGCTCACAGGGCATAGACCGGTGGACAATGTTCGAAGGTGATGTCCGTTGGTAACTCAGGCATTTAATTCGGTGTGTGACGTTTCATGCTGGGAACACGGACAGTGTCCGGTACACCACTTGGTGCTCGCTTCTGACGTCATCAGCGAGCCTTTTCGCTTTCCACTGCTAGTTGGTAACAATTATATCCGTCGAACATTATTCGATCGTGCGAACGCACCTTAATTCTTCATTGGCCGGTCGGAGACTGAACTCGGGCCTAGCAGAGTGCTAGCCGAGAACTCTACCGACTCGTCCAACGAGGAACTGTATTCAGCAAAGTCCCATCCACCTTCATGAAGGGGAGGATGGGGCGGAAAATCTGTACGAGACCTGCTAATCGATAGTATTTTCGTTTTATTGGAGTTCAGCCTCATACCCGACCGACTGCACCATTCACTGGTCCGGTCCATGTCCCGATTGAGGCTGGGAGCATCTTCATTTCTCGAAAGTGGAGACTTTACTACACCCACAAGTGTTGCATCATCGGCATACTGAACAATCTGTTTTCCAGACAACAATACCCCTCGTATACACTAAAAATAACAATGGATCAAGAACAACTTAATGTAAGTTCCCATGTAGTAAAAATAAAATCTTCGAGAGTGGTCCACATTCAATGAATTTCGGGTGTACTTATCTTGATTGCTTTTTAATGACAATATTTATGTTAGATGAGTAGACAGATCGCTCTGATCTCCTATACAGAAAACCAGAATAGAGTAACCGGTTTAAACACATTTGGCATACTGTCTTAAATGATTCTTTTCACTTGGCATGTTTGTTATCCTCATTTGACGTGATACCCATCTTTTTCATTTTATTGTCTGATTAATGATATCTGAGTCTTTGCGAAAAAGCATTAAATTAGAAATTTCCGACAATACTGAATTCACCTTATTTTTATTGCCAGTGCACCATCCCACCAAGCGTGTCCTCCCCACACCCCATCTCTCTCTCTCTCTCTCTCTCTCTCTCTCTCTCTCTCTCTCTCTCTCTCTCTCAGATGTCATCACCGGGACCTAATCATGTCTCTACGATGAGGGGGTAATCACTCATTAACCTAAACAAAGGCGTTCTTAATTGCCTCATAAAGGTGGAGGATCAACGTGTTTTAATTAACAAATTTTTTCAACGGCAGCCAGCGAGCCGAAACTCACAGCATTTCACCGAAGTCTAAAGGATAAAGTTTCCGGGCGTTTCCGTTTCTCTGGTGAGTGTGAGTAAAGGTTGGTTTGTTGGATGATAAACTTTTATACACAGAGCATAAGACGACTGAATTCCTCATTTTCCATCCACCTGAATACGGAAATAAAAGACATTTTAGACGATATTCCTGGGCCAATTAAGAATAGAGAAAATTCCTCCAAAGTCATCGTAGCATCTGGCAACCTTATTTATGCGCCTCAGAAGCCATCGCCAGGAGGTGTTCGAAACCTCTGTAATTGGAACAATCTCGCATTATCACAAACAAAACCTCTTCGATCCTTTTGAAGCATTCGAGCCCTCTTAGAAAACAAATCAACAAGAGTTTTATTTCTCTTAGAAGCCTTATCTGCATTAATTAATGCGAGAAACAAGTAACGCTCACAGGTTTTCCAAAAATTCAAAACAAGAATCCATTTCTTTAATAAACGTTTTGGAAAAGAATTTCTTGAGGTAATTACATCCTTGAATGTGTTTTGGGGTGTTGATTAAATGCCATTGCTCTAGGATACGCGTATTTTAAAGGGAAGAAGGAATACGTGAGCTTAATCAAAACTAGGACGAGTGACGGTTTCCCGGAACACAAAGATACACTTATTATGTTTAATTGTGCTTAATGAAATGTAAAGCAGTATTTTTTCCCCACCTTTCTTTTAATGCTTGCTGCATTATACTTAATTTTAACTTTCAGTCTGTATGCTTGAACTTACCCCTAAAACAAAAACAAAAAAATCCCTTTATTTTATCTTGGCATATTTCAAATTCAAATCTATCACTCAAGTTACGTGTTTTAATAACAAACATAATTTAGAACCAATATATCCATCAGGGGTCTGCATTCTTTCTCCATGATCACAAATAAATTCAAATGATTTATGATAAACTAAGCACTCCTCTTCACCTTGTATAGTTACATTAAGTCGGAAAGAAACGTAATAAGGTTATATTTAACTGAAGTTAAGAATTTACTATTTTAACAAGAACATTTTGAAATATGTGTTATATGTGCATTTCATTTGCATCATAAGTATAAAAGAACCATGAATGTCCAGCAAACTCTCTCGCTTTACCTGGTAAAAGAAATATATATAATTTTTAGTTTTGTTAGATTTCCATATGCAATCAAAGAACAAATAAATGAAAATACGAAAGTGAAGGAAATAGCTGTAGCGATATCTACACTGAACGTTTATAATTTTTGCATTGACTAAGACTAAAGTAATTGACATGATTTGAATTTAAAAATCCAAAAACGAGTTCCAGTTTCTTGATCGCACCGAGTTTGATATTTCGTCTAGTGAGCCTATCTGTAGTTATTACATCTTTAAAGGTTTGGTTGCCGTGAATATGATTCGACGTCGTGCTGGATTAGAGGAGGAACTGCCATGCATCAAAGTCATTGTAAACACTTTATCATTTATGAACTGCATGCACCAAAACAATTTGGTAACCAAAAATAAAGGAGAAAACATTACAAAATTATAACAAGTTTTGATGTTATCAGGGGTGACACTTGACATATTCATTGTTGAACTTTACTTCTTAACAGAATAAGGAAGCAATAAAGGAAGAAGACGAGGACCGTTTCGCAACGACACCGAAGAGTAAACACGTTAGATGAATATCTATTCCATCAATTTTCCACTGAATACTTTTTTCAGGAGATCGTTGACATCATTATAAGGGAATTCCAAGGTGCCAATAATGAAGCGGGATTATCCAAAACATCCTTCGAAATGATCGCTAATGGAAGGATGATTTTCCAGCTGCCGCCGGGGTTTCTCAATCATCATGTGGTGCAAATGGAGCGTTTCGCAGTCAGGGAGATTTAAGAGATTCATGGTGTTACAGACAAATACCTAGATTTATGAAATAAACAAGACCTTGACCGTAGGTGCTCGTTACCTATGTAGCCAAAACAATCTGACACAACTTACAGTTACATGAAAAAAGACGTGGCCTCCACATCTGCCATCTCTCACGTAGAAGGAAAGGAGAGAGAGAGAGAGAGAGAGAGAGAGAGAGAGAGAGAGAGAGAGAGGGGGGTTTCAATGGTCCCCAATCCCCTTCCTTCATCACTACCCTCAGCAACAGATCCTTAATAAGGGCGTCTGACTACAGAGCGCGTCCGAATCACAGTATATAATGTTGTCGAAGAAATTAATTTGGAAAATTTTCGAGCTGGGAAATCATTTTATGACTGAGTGATCCTTCAGAGGACACAGGGACAGCTATTGGATGTTTAGCGTCTCTCCTCTCTCTCTCTCTCTCTCTCTCTCTCTCTCTCTCTCTCTCTCTCTCTCTCTCTCTCTCTACTCTTTTCCCTTCACTGTGCTGATGAAATATTGCGAGACGTTTTTCAATAATGACTGATGATGAAGCGAACTTCACCTGTTTCTTGCACAGAGACTTCGCTCTTTTATGTGTGTAGAATTTACCCTTATTACCTTTTCTTTTTATCCAGTGCCAGGTCATTAGATCAAACATTCTTAAATGAATCAATCAACATTTTATTTTCATATTTTATCTTCTATGAAAACCGACTACCTTGCTTCCTTGACGAAAAGTAAAGAAGAAAATATAGCGAATCTCTCGAGATTTGTGCGTCTTGAATTGCCCAAAAATGGGTATGCAACTCTCAAAACCACTGGGGCTTTGGTTTTGCCTTACTTCAAGGAATGGAAGTTTTAAGTTTAATCCCTGTTTCTATCTAGTCTTGTCATAGTTTAAGTAGAGACGGGGCTTGGGTGGTGATCATATGCGTAAATGTTCAGCCTCAAGGACACTGTGTGCCAGTATAATGGCCCGTCCCTTGTCTCAGCCGCCCATAAACGAAAACGACCTTTCAACTTCAGAGAATACCTTTAAAAAACTTTCATACTAAAAAGCTTGGTTCATCTTTTTCTAATTATGGGTTAAGTATGCTTTTTCGAGTGTAGACGAGACTTGAATATGTTCTATAAATTAGGAAACTGATGCTCCTGCAACAATATACACAGATTAAAATTGTTAATAAGCCTTTCTACTTTTAATCTTCCAATACACCCTCATTCTTATGATCTTCATTAGAGAATATCTGACCGTTATTTGAGGATAATTCCACAATGAAGAGCGATACTTACCTATCGAAGCCTTCGCATTGGAGTGTACGATATGGATGGTAGTTGAAAATGACGGTTAACATATGGGAATTTTTTTAGGCCTTCTTTGACTTTCTCTTCTCCCGTCTTTGGTCTACGAAAGTTGATAAACAATCATTTACCAAGTTCAGTTCCTAAGAGAAAATAGACACAATGGCGTTACATAGCGTGTGCAGATCAATCCGTCCTCTTCCGGGACTCGCAACCGCGACCTTTACGCAGATGGCAGGCAATTACGCTTCCACTAAAAGAGAGAGAGAGAGATTGATTTCTATTACCAGAGATAAGTTGTTCAAAATAGTAAAATTCACCTCAAACTAATGTGATCTTTTATCCTCTTTTGCTAATAAAATATATTACGAATGTAAATAAACATACTATGGACTCCAGGTGAAATGGTTTGTTTTAGAAAATCGACTTGGTATTGTCAATACAATCTTATCCTCATGCGTAGTACTCCAGTTACATTTTTTTATCTATTTATTTATTTTTATTTTTGTGTATTATGACTGATTAAACAAATTTCAGTGAACTGAGAATCTCATGAGTTGTAGAATAATCTGTTGAATATTTTTTTATAAATTGTATAAAAAAGCAAAGCTTGGTGAGATTTTAAGCATTCGAAGATTTTATATGTTAGCTTGATATCTGCGTTGAATATATCGTCAAGATGCAAAGGACACATTAGAAAATTACAACAGAAAGAAACCCTAATTTTCTCTACATTACGGCTGTCTACAAATCAAAAAGCTTAAGCGTACTTCTATGGAAAGATTATTATTATTATTATTATTATTATTATTATTATTATTATTATTATTATTATTATTATTATTATTATTATTATTATGAAAGTGAAATAAAATAATTATGCTTTGGAATGAGTTTGCAAGGTGAATAATAACTTCCTAAACGAAGGATTGATGGTAGTTGAAAGATTTGCCGGCAGCACCTGTCACAATCATATTCCCATCCGGAATTGAAGTGAGGCCGGAGGTTGGCGACTACGACATTCTGTTAGCCGTCACAGCTCTTCGTGTCATTTCTCTTACTGAAGACTATGTTTACGAGGAGCTGACCATTCAAGATTTCTCTCGCAAGGCCTTATAATAACGCCTGTCTAATATCGTAAGAACAACTTTATATCGAGAATACCTCAGCGTTTTCAGCCTTTCGCTCCTAGTGTCCAGCCATATATAACCATTTTACGCCTCTTAACAGCTCTCTCTCTCTCTCTTCGCGTTGAATGGTGTCATTGCTTTTTCGCCCATTCGAAGATTAATTCCTCTCGGGAAGATGTCGGGCGGCCTCGGTGTTGTGAGTGAGGGGCTCTTGAACACTAGGAATTCATTTGCGCGTTTGAGTCAATGCTTGAGTCAACAGCCCAAATCATTATTTTCTTCATCTTTTTCGATTAAATAGTGTATTTTTCCACTTTCGCTAATTTATCAATATTATTATTATTATTATTATTTTTTTTTTTGCAAGTGAGAAAGGGTACCATGGCTTGGAATGGGGACCATTTTTGAAGGTAATAGTAGGAACTATGCTGTTAGTGGCTAACATCAGATAACGTTTGGACCTGAGAGTTTTGACAGGACTTGTCATATAGATACATTGAGGACGGAATTATCTCAACGGTCAGACCATGGAGTCCAGAGGTGGATTAATGTTCGACGCAGGACTCCATGAAGTCCATCTGGAGCTAATAAAAGAGACTGTGATGGGATTGTCTACCATCTGATAATGTTTGGACCTGAAGGTTAATAATTTGACTTGTCATAATTTGACCCTGAGGGCAGAACTACCCCCAGTGGTAAGCTTATGGATTCCAGGGGTGAGTTGATGATCAGGGTTGGACTCTGGCATTATATCCGGTTTTCCCACCAACAGCATGTAACGGTCTTTGTCTCAGGAAGCTGGTCAGGGCTACACATGTGCCTCGCTAATTGTGATGGTGCCATCCCTTGAGGGCAGGGTGGACATTTAAATGCGAGTCAGCCCTTACTGGTGTCATAAGTGGAGAAATAATGTTCCATGAAAAGTCAATAATACTGTTTTGATAATGTCAAACAGTTTTTGTTTTCTCTGCAATATGTTATTAATGGAAAGATTCCACGACAAGTGTGGTACCTCCGGAGGTTTAGACATACCGACACCGCAACGATCCAAGTTGAGGCTAAGGACAAAACGTAAAGACTTCTCTTCCTCTCACATTTGGTTCCATTGTTAAAACGTGATAACTATAAGATTGCAAGAAAACAATGCTTTTAAGAAAAATAAAACCATAAAAAAATTCCCGAGTGTTTGTAACCAGTTCTTATGATAGAGACCTTAACCTGAACTTGAATGACATTGATGTGGATATCTTGAAAACGTAATAAAGATATAGTTAAATGAGTATGCAGGCAACAACAAAATAATACCCAGAATAGAAATAAATCGCTGGTTGAAGCAGGATCAGTAGAAGGATGCTCAAAACTGCTATCTCTGTCATCTCTGGATAGAGTTTCAGTTGAGTGCACACCATCTTCCAACTTGAACTCTACCAAGAGTTTGAGTTATGCTCCTCAACTTTTGAATATCTCAGAGGAGAAAAAAAAATTGGAGAGAGACTGAGAAAGAGAGTGAGTGATGCCATACTACTGCAAACTGCAGTTATCTTGACACTGAACACTAAGATTACCAGAGTATATAAATGTAGCGTAGCAGAGATTCAAAACAACCCAATACGTCCTACAACCCCGGAAGCATTCCACTGCCAAAATTTTGGGCATACTTATAGCACGTAGATCAAAGTTACAAGGCAAAGCTGCAACATGCTTCAAATCAACGAATCAATGTGACATTTACCAGTTAAATATGGAAAACTCATTTAAAGAAGCAAGGGTCAAAACCTTAAGTAGTGCATAAGAAAAAGCATAAGGGTTTCTACCATAATGCAAAATGCAAGTCATTACAAAATACTGGACTTAACAATGCAAGTTGCAACAATAATGCAAGTTGCAACAATAACACAAGTAAATAAATCACTTGAAAGACCACTGCCTGAGATGACTGAATCTGTAAGTGATAGTTCTATCAAAACTAAGCATAATATTGCTGATAAAAACCAGATACTCTGAAAAATATCGCAGAACGGAAAATACCAGCTTGAGAGACATGCAGAGATAAATGTGGGAGTACCAATAGCCTCTACAGATGACGGACTAGCAGGTGATAGTCCTTCAGAAAGTGAACAGTAAAGTAAAATAGAAGCGTACAGAGATTCAATGTATAAAACAAGAAAAAATAAATTACAGCCAAGAAATGACAAACAGAATAAACACAAATGAACGAAGAGGTTCTAACATATTTGGTAAATAGGAGGTAATGTCTATTTAAGGCTGGTTTTCTCAGTTTGATGTTAACAGATTGTTATCCTTACCAACCCTACAGTACTCCGCTGTAAGCGACAAAATGAAGAGTAAATTCTCAAGAGAGAAATAATGTTTTCTTTGCCGTAATACTGTGTTACACAACTTTCAAGAACCAACCTCGGTTCATCAGGTTCAATAATCAAATAAAAGAGTGGGCTGGGAAGAGTGACAGAAGCCGAGACAACAACGGAGCAAGGGAGCCAACAAAAACAAGAAAAATGACTTTAAACCTAGTTTACTAACTTTACGTAATATACATATTTACGGCTGAGTCAAGTCTGGCGTAAATCACCAAATAAACCACATCAAACAGGGTCAATCAAATACCAAAGGTGTAGCAAAATTAGTTACTTTAAAATAAAAATTTCCACCCCAGCAGAATTATCAAAACATCAAATCAAAAGGAAACAACACTCAAGCAACATCAAGAAAAACATTACAGGCAGCATAATGCTTACAAGTAACAAACCATGGTATAACAAAAAATACACAAATATCTGAGAAATCAATAAAGCAGCATAAATAACAATAATCCAAAGTATCATACATACTACCAGTTCACTCATGATAATCAATTCATAAATATCGGTAATAATAAATCACAATCCTCGTACAATGCAAAACTGAACATCTACACTGAGACGTCAAGACCACTAACAAGGGTCACAGGGGATGACCATCAAAGCTTATCAAGGATAACCATCAAACTACTGCCGTGAAATAATCAACACCGCCCCATGACGGCAAACAGGAACACCTCCACGACGTACAGATGTTCACAACAGAGTAGATGCAACAACCAAACTGCTGTCTCAGAGGAATGACTCCTCTCCATTGACGATTAAGGCTGAGCCATCAACTCATCCTCGAAAACTGAAGTTCTCATCCTCGAAAACTGTAGAGACCAGCAGGTAACAGCTACCCGCTGTCAAACGAGTCCATGCTTCTATGCTGTCCAGACCCGACTCGCTGATCACCCAAACTTGACTGCCGATCTGAAGCCGAAAGCGACAGATGTCAACTAAAAAAAACACACAAACAAGTACCACCGGGTAAAGAGCTGATTCCCTCAACAAGGGAACGACTGACAAACGATTGTTCTATAAAAAAAAAGCGTTAAACCTTACAATAACTCTACCATAGTCTTCTGAGTTTCTGCTTCCTTACTCCATCATTTACTATTCTCTTATGCAGAATGTTAAGCCTTTACATTTTTTCCGCCATGTAGCCCCTGCATAGTGCACTACATATAAGGAAATATGATTATATATATATATATATATATATATATATATATATATATATATATATATATATATATATATATATATATATATATATATATATATATATATATATATATATATATGTGTGTGTGTGTGTGTGTGTGTGTGTATGAATATATATATATATATATATATATATATATATATATATATATATATATATATATATATATATATATATATATATATATATATATATATATATATATATATATATATATATATATATATATATATATATACATACATATACATATATATATAGTAGGGGATAGCCTTACACGCAGGCGAGGCAGTACACTTGCTGAGAGACCATTCATTTCCCCGTCTAACTCCAGTCATCCTCGAGGACAGTGTGCATTGTCGGTGATCGCCCCTCATCCTTCTTCGTCAGAGACCTGCTTCCCCTAAGGTAAAGTGCGAGTGAAGACTTTTCAGTCACGACAGTTTGCCCTTTAGAAAGTTTGGAGTACCAACATTTCACTTCTGTCCTTGTGCCAGTTTATCCAGTGCCATTTCCAATGTCCTGTGTTCGAGTGTAAAGTGGTCATTCATTCAGTCTTTAGCACCCTCAGTGTAAACTCGAGTCATATTCGGTGTTATATTGTTCCTTAATGGCATGTAATGTGTAAATCTCTCTTGCAGAGGGACCTATTCACAGTGGACTCATCTTGGACTGTGACTTGCCTTTATTCAAGACTCCAGTAGAAGGATCCTCAGGCGTTGCAAGCCCTTTATCAATTTACTTATCCATTTTCCCTTCAAATGCTTTCTGTTGTCAATATAATTTTTTAATTTATTCCAAGAATTTACATAACATTTCCTTATGAAGTAGAGCCTTCAGCTCCTAAATTCTCCCCTTTTTCTTGTTTTTTTACGATTTTCTTTTATGCAAGTCAGAACTCCAAGGCCAATTAAATAATGTTTCCATTGCCGGCCTGTAAAATACCATAAACTCAGGGAAATACGTAAAAATGGCGACCTGGCCCTAGATCTCGTTTTGCAGTTGCATTTCCCCTCTATCGTTACTTCATTGCATTTGCAACTTGCCAAATCAGCAATTAGCAAAGCTAGGCTGAGTGCGAGACAAATTCCGAACCTGTTACCAAGAGCACAGACCAAGATAGTTCCACGTAAGTAATGTGTTTATCTTAGCAAATTTTTTTTTTACAATCGTGACTGTTCCTAGAAATTAGGAATAGGGACGCATGTATTCACTGACAGAAGAGAACCGCCGAATTAGATTCATTAATGCATGCCTTTCAGGATAGGTAGTTAGAAAATAACCAGTGGTAACCATTCTTTGCTACGAGGAATAGTGCGAAATTCCTCTGTGTTAAAATCTTTGCCATATTCTTTGCCTCGAGGAATAGTGCGAAAATTCCTGTGTTCAAATCTTTGCCATATTCTTTGCTTCAAGGAATAGTGCGAAATTCCTGTGTTAAAATCTTTGCCATATTTTTTTTGCTTTGAGGAATAGTACAAAATTCCTCCGTGATAAATTTTACTTCACATTTCGGATTAGCGAATTATTTAGGCGCGAATAAATTCCCACATGGGACAAGACGAAGTCAGCTTGCATTGCTGAAATACTTCTCTCAGTTTAGTTAAAACACGAATTAGGTGTTAGGAAAGCGAAATTAGAACTCTGCTTCTAGGGGAAAATTACTAGGTCATTTTTTACTGTTATCCTCTCATCCTGGGAAATTCCCCCGAGTCACATTTGGTTTATAAATAGACGGGTTCATTCACACAAAATCTAAAAATAACTCCGGTGAGGGTCAGACGACCTTTCACCACCCCCTTCCCCCGACCTTACCGGCGTGTGTTGAATTTTCATTCATTCCTGAGTAGTTTGTTGTTCCACTTTCAGCAACAATTTCTTTTGGGTTTTATCCCATTAGTAATTTCTAAATACTAAGGGACAAATCGTATTTCCAAGTCCTACGGGCAAACCAAATAAAATTCTACATCACACAAGGCGAGAATTTCTAATTCCTACGGAAAACCAAATTCCACATCCTAAGAAACTCTTAAAAAATTCTACACTGCAAGAGGCGAGAATTTCTAATTCCTGCGGGAAACCCAAAATCAAGCCCTTTTGAGACATTATAATAGTGTATTTCACAAACATCTAAGCCCTTACGGGACAGATCATTCTAGTTCATTAGAACAACGCCTTAATTTCACGCTACAGCCGGCCAAGTCCGAGCGTGACATGAAATCCAATTATGTCTTCCGAGACATATTAAACTTTAACAAAGTCTCCTCAGACTTACTGATCAACTGTCTTATTCAGACAGATCCATTCTCCTGCATTCTGAAAAATTGAGTGTTTCAGATTGCTGCATTTGATTCTTTTCAGACAACCTGAGTCTTCTCAGACATATTTGATTCGCTAGAGAATCCAGTCGACATAACTATTATTTCAAGATGGCTAATACCAGAACCCAACAAAATGACTTCAAATTCTACATGTCCGCTGGAAAGGACATGGGACTATCAGGGCAAGCTCTGAGAGACTGGGTTCAAGAGAGAGTGGACGATGCCAAGGCCGAAAGAGAGGTGGAACGTCAGGAGCGAGAAAAAGAGACAATCGCCCAAGAGAAAAAAGAGGAGCAAGAACGTCAGAAGAGAGAGAGAGAAAGAATTGCACAAAAGGCAGAGAGGGAGAAAGAACGTCAGGAGAGAGAGAGACAGAGAAAGAATTGCCCAAGAGGCAAAGAGGGAGAAAGAACGTGAAGAGAGAGAGAGAGAGAAAGAATTGCCCAGGAGAGACGAGAGGAGTTAGAACGTGAAGAACGAGAGAAAGAACAGGAAGAACGAGAGAAAGAACGGCAGGAGAGAGAGAGAGAGAACGGGAAGATCGAGAGTGACAGCTCGCCCATGACCTCCAGATGTTAGAACGACAGAACGCCACTCCCCCTCCTGCAGCAGGAATGAGTGCCCTCAGCCAAGCTCACTCGTTCATGCTGAAATTGACAGATTCCAAACCTGAAGTATGGCTTGAAAGGGCCGAACGAGTCCTGGAGTGCTGTAACCTCTTCCCCACAGAACTCTCTTGTTCTCACTAAATTCCTGGGAGGGAAGGCACTCGTTGCCTACCATGCCCTTTCAGCAGAGGATAGGGGAAACTGGGAAGCTGTACGCCAAGCAGTTACTAAGGCGTACGAGATTACCCCCAAGAGGTGGAGGAGACGTTGGAGAGAGCAGCCAAGAGAAGCAGGCCAGACTTGGTCCGATTGGGTGTACCATTCCGAGCGGGCGTTAGCAAAATGGCTCGAGTCCAAAGGAACCACTAGCGCTGCCGAGGTACTCGAAAAATTTAAACTTGAGCATTTCCTGGCCTACGCCCCTCCTACCCTCGCCACTCATGTAGTGGAAAAAGCCCCAGCAACACTCACCGAGTGTTGCCGGATAGCAGGCATGTGGGAGACTCACCACCCTCTGGAAGGATCCATGGGGCGGAAGATAAATCCCCCGCCCCTCCTCCTCGGATCAAATTCCCATAAGGATGTGAACTCGGGGAAGCCCCTAACTTGCCATTACTGCAAAAAGACGGGGCACTCAACTGAGCAGTGCCGAAACAAGAAAACAATGCCTCTCTCTCCCGGAACACCCCCCAATAACTCACCTGCGCCCTCCACAGGGGCAGTGCGGAAAGATTTTAGCTAAACCTTTTGCACGGCGTGCAATGTTTATGGCCATTCTCCCTCATGGGCAAAATGCCTGATCAATAATAAGTCAAATCTCCCATTTGCCTTTTTCACAAATTCCAAGTCATTAGGCCCTCCTGCCGAAGGCCCCATATATGTGGCCCCTCTCAGAGGCAGCCACCCCGCGCACCGAGTCATGGCATTCGATGACTCGGGCACGCAAATCTCCCTCATACGAAGGGACAGAGTTCCATATGGAGCTGTCGTTAATAGACGAAAACTCGTCACGATCGAGGGAGTAAATCAATTTAAAATGATACTCCCTATGGTCAAATTGAGAGTCACAAGACCTCATCAGTCAAAACTTTGCAATCTTGCAGTGGCAAGCCATCTCTCGGGAGGCTATGACGTCATCCTGGGACAGGACTTTCAGTCCCCACAGAAATCATGACAATCCAGGGGTCCACATTCCCCAACTCATTCCTCGGGCGCGAGTAATCCTCCCCCACTTCTCCCTCAGTCAAGACTGGCACCCCCTGGATACCAGGAGGACGTGCAGTCCCTACCAGTGCCACCTGAGTACGATGCACAGTGGCCCCTTGATCGGTTCCCGATCCAATTCCAGTGCCCGGCCCTGCCTCAGTGCCAGCGCCAGGGCCCCAATCAGATCTCCCTCCTGGAGATGCCAAATGCCTGACAGTGCCACTTGCATGCACTGAGCAGTGCCAAGTTCTGTCCGTCCTGACCGACGAGCACAAGAAACCTCTGATAGTGCCTGACTCTGCCTCAGTGCCAGCGCCAGAGCACAACCCGATCTCCATTCAAGGGATCCAACTCAGGACCCGCTCTCTTCTCCCGGCCTGGCACCACTACCAGCGTTGGTAAGAGAGATGGTTCCTCTCGACCACAGCGGAAGTTCACCTAAAGGTGCGGCCTCGCAACCAATGCCTGAGCTGGTCATTGATACCTGCAAGCCTCTCACGCTGCCCCCGACCGCCTCCTCTCTGTCTCAGTCCGTCGCCGACGCAATTGCGAGTCAGGATTCTGCCATCTCTCACTTGGCCGATGAACTACAAGAGCTACGATGGATCATGGTAGAACTAGCACTGAAAACTCCTGCATCAGCTGGCACAGGTGGCACCCCATGCCGCCCTCCAGGTCTCGGGCCTTCTGCTTTCCTGGCCGAGGACGACTGTCCAAGTAGGAAACGATCGCAGTGGAATTACCACGGGCGTGGGAATTTTCAGGTAGTTTACAAAGAGCTCTAGAGCTCCCCTGGCACCTGTGCCACCATTTCATCTTTTGAAGGTCTTGGCACCTCTAATCCAGAAGATGATGTCAAGGCATTCCACTATCTTCTTCCGTTCCTCAGGAACTTCTATCCCTTATCATTTTCTATTAATGTTTTTCTTAAATTATCACCATAAGAGGCAGTTAAATACGGGAATCCATTCCCCACAAACTGCATAAATCATTGAGAATAACAGAGTGGGAAGTGGCACGCCCTTGCGCCCATACCTAGGCACAGGGCATGCGTGTCAGCTCTTCCTGAAGGAGTCGCGCCCTTTGGGTTCCCTCTTCCAGCCCTGGGGCTGAGAGATAGTCCGGGTCATAATTTATAGGCGAAGGACGACAAATTTCCGCACAACACAATAAATACATCACTCTGTTACCCTTAGCTCTTCTGCCAATATCATTTACTCTTTTAGTTATTTATTTATCTTTCTCTTTTAATGAGTCTGGAGTCATAGACTCTTGCCCTTGTGATTTTAAATGCCCCTTTCGTAAAATCCAAGAGAAGTGTTCCGCCTTTCGTATGCGGTCACGTTTTCATTCGTAACATCCTGTTAATTTTTCCTTTTGCTATTATCACTATTTTTTTCCCCTTCCTTCTAAGAACTCTGTTTTGTCCTAGACTCCTCATCTTTTGTCTGCTCATCCCGTCATAACATTGAGCGAGTATCTATTTATAGCCCATACTCAAGCTATGGGCAGTGGACACATAAAATTAGCATGGTTTAAAGTTAGCGAATTAAAACTTGCGAATACTCTCGCTTGCCTACAACTGTCAGAGTCCCCAGAGTAAAGGTCAGCCGTCAGCTGTCGAGTTGGCGAATTATGTATCGTCATTACAATACCACGTAAAGGGGCTGTTATTTACAAAAATAAACGCTGTTTTATCATTTACACAGCCTCTTCAAGGCATACTGTACTAACCGCATGCCTTGTTCATTTAGAATTAAGGAACTTATATGTAAATTAATTCTTAAATTTTGTCTCCTGCCTCAAAATTATCTTATCCTCGTAATCTTAAAGTAACGTATAC
Source organism: Macrobrachium rosenbergii (assembly GCF_040412425.1). Taxonomy (NCBI): domain Eukaryota; kingdom Metazoa; phylum Arthropoda; class Malacostraca; order Decapoda; family Palaemonidae; genus Macrobrachium; species Macrobrachium rosenbergii. The sequence goes on along the minus strand of NC_089750.1, from coordinate 38,879,588 downwards.
CAAAATTTGAAGTAGTTTAGTATTAATGTGTTGGAAGTATTTTCCGTTTTATGTGGATATATATATATATATATATATATATATATATATATATATATATATATATATATATATATATATATATATATATATATATATATATATATATAATATATATATATATATATATATATATATATATATATATATATATATATATATATATATATATATATATATATATATATATATATATATATATATATATATATATATATATATATATATATATATATATATATATATATATATATATATATATATATATATATATATATATATATATATATATATATATATATATATATATATATATATATAAATAAATAAATAAATAAATAAATAAATAAATAAATATATATATATATATATATATATATATATATATATATATATATATATATATATATATATATATATATATATATATATATATATATATATATATATAAATATATATATATATATATATATATATATATATATATATATATATATATATATATATATATATATATATATATATATATATATATATATATATATATATATATATATATATATATATATATATATATATATATATATATATATATATATTTTTACGTTTTTCCGTGGTTTTAGTTTGAAATATGCTCTGTGAGACAGGTAGCAACAATTTAAGTTAATTTAGCCTTGTGATTCTGACTTCATGGGTACGGGAAAACGTAAAAAGAGGAAAACAAAGGAGAATTTCATATGAGCTTAGGGCTCTTGTTACTGAGGGAAATATTACGTAAAACACGTGGGCAAATTTAAAGGAGTGTATTTACATAAATGATATCAGTACGGGAAAGAGGAACTCAAGTAGATTACTATCCTGAAGGAGATTCCTACGGGATTGAATGAAACTGGGGATTCCAGACACGGTCCGAGAAGCTTCCACGAAATAGGATCCTCTGAAATGAGAGATATGCACATTATACGCCAGTAATGAAAATAGACAAAAGAATAATGAATTCGAAGCTGCACTGAGGGTGCCAAAGGAGTAATAAAGAATTAATACTGCCGATGCAAGAGGCGCACGGACATTAGACAAGGGAGATTTCTGGCTTTCTCCTTAAGAAAATATTACGAGACAAAAGCGTGACTGAAATGGGGCTCTTCCAGGGCACTTTACCTTAGCAGATTTTCCGAGGGCGCGTAGAAGGCGGTCCGTGGATGACTTGCAATTTCCGAGGGCGAGTTTCTTCCACGTGGTGAGATGCAAGGGCTTCCGTAAAGGGGCAAGGCGATGGGGACTCCTCGAAACTCCAAGCAATGGCGTGTGGGCTCGAGGAATACGGTCGAAGGGCACGAGGAGAAGTATACTTTGGAAAGGGCCACGTGGTTAGGATGCAAGGGCATCGATGGGGCCAGGTGTTGAGGACGTCTTCACAAGTTCACTCCATATCTTCCAGCCCGCGTGTGTCTGTCGAGACCTTGGGCTTTTGCCTTTATCCCCTCCTATGGGACAGGGGGCGCCCAACACAGATGCTTTGACTCATTGCACCTGCTGCCCGCAGGGGAGGTTTTGGCCTGTAGGAGAAAACGCCCAAGCCAGATTACTTTTGCCTCGAAGGAAAGATCTTTATCAAAAATGGGAGCGCCTTTAATCTTTTAAACCCCTGTTTTTAAGTCGATAGACAGATGGTCTATCGATCGGCCGGCTGGCAGTAAATGAAACACAACAACAACCAACCACAACAAAGGAGGGGGAGGCAATTTGCTAGCGAATTCTTGCTAATCATAATACCTCCCCCATACAAGATGATGTACATACCTCCTTCGGTGTGTACATCGATATTCAAGAATGAGCGGCAAATGCTTTACGTTACTCTACATTCTGCCTTGCAATGAACTTTACTCCTAAGGGTTTTATGAAGCTGAGACATTACTTTTAATAACACATTGGGACAATTTTTCGTTAACAGAACGCAAAGTGATTTAAACACTTGCAAAAGAATAATTACTTTAGATTTGGTTACCCACTGGTAACTTTATAAAGTGACTCGAACAATTGTGAATTAATTAAGATTATAGGACCACATATGTGAGGCTATGGCCAACAAATGAAAAGAAAGGTTATTGTTCAAGAATTAAAATACACGGTTACTTAATTTTAGATAAAATGCATGCGGTTAGTACAATCTGCCTTGAAGAGGCTGTGTAAATGAAAAACAGCGTTTATTTTTGTAAATGACATCCCCTTTTACACGATACTGTAATGACTATACATATTCGCATTGATAATTTATCTTCGTTTTAACGTACTTGGCTCAGCTAACGTTCAACGCGAGCTGAGGGATGACCCACACACCGGAATTTGACAGTCGTGTGCGGGCGAGAGTATTCGCGAGGTTTTAATTCGCTAACCTTAAACTACGCTAATTTTATACGTCTACTGCCAACTCAATGTTATGACGGGCGAGCAGACAAAAGATGTGGGGTAGGACAAACAGCGATCTTGGAAGGAATGGAAGGGGGAAAAGGGATAATAATAACAAAAGGAAAATTACCAAGACGTTACGAATGAAACTTGACCGCATATGAAAGGCGGGACACGTCCCTCAGAGCTTACAAAAGGGGCATTTAAATCACAAGGGCAAGAGTTTATGACTCGCGATTCATTAAAATTAAAGATAAATAAATGACTAAAAGAAAGTAAATGATATTGGCAGAAGAGCTAAGGGAAAAGAGTGAGGGTTTTATTGTGTTAGGCGGGAATTTATCGTCCTTTGCCTATAAATTACGGCCCGGACTATCACTTCAGTCCCAGGGCGAGGAAAGTGCACCCGAAGGGCGCGACTCCTTCAGGAGGGGGTTGACACGCACGCCCGGTGCCAAGGTATGGGCGCAAGGGCGTGCCACTTCTCACTCTGTTATTCTTAATGATTTATACATTGTGTGGGGAATGGTATCCCGTATTTAATTGCCTCTTGTGGGGATAATTTAAGGAAGATTAAATAGAAGGTGATAAGAGATAGGAGTTCCTGAGGAACGGAGGAAGATAGAGGAGGGCCTGACATCCCCTTCTGGATTAGGGGTGCAAGACCTTCGAAAAAATGAAATGGTGGCACAGGTGCCATGGGAGCTCTAGAGCTCTTTGTAAATTACCTGGAATTCCCACGCCCGTGGTAATTTCGCCTCAGTCTTTCTTAATGGGACAGTCGTCCTCGGCCGGGGAAGCGGAGGGCCCGCGATCGGAGGGCGGCACGGAGTACCACCTGGGCCTGCTGATGCGACAGCTGACGCAGGAGTGTTCCGTGCGGGTTCTACCATGATCCGTCGCGGCTCTTGTAGTTCATCGGCCAAGTGAGATATGGCAGAATCCTGACTTGCAATTGCGTCGGCGACGGGCTGAGGCAGAGAGGAGGCGGTCGGGGTGGCGTGAGCGGCTCGCAGGTAACGATGACCAGCTCAGGCACGGGTTGCGAGGCCGCACCTGCAGGTGAGCTTCCGCGGTGGTCGGGAGGAACCGTCTCTCTGACCGACGCTGGTAGCGGTGCCAGGCCGGGGAAGAGAGGGGTCCTGAGTTGGATCCCGTGAATGGAGATCGGCGCGCGCTCTGGCGCTGGCACTAGGGCAGAGTCAGGCGCTATCAGAGGTTTCTTGGGCTCGTCGGTCAGGACGGACGAAGCTTGGCCCTGCTCGGGGCATGCAAGTGGCACCGGCAGAATTTGGCATCTCCTGAAGGGAGATTTGATTGGGGCCCTGGCACTGGCACTGAGGCAGGGCCGGGCACTGGAATGGGATCGGGAACCGATCGAGGGGGCCACTGTACATTGTACTCAGGTGGCACTGGTGGGGACTGCACGTCCTTCTGGTACCCAGGGGCGCCAGTCTTGGCTGAGGGAGAAGCGGGGAGGATTACTCGCTCCCTCGGAATGATTCGGGAATGTGGACCCCTAGATTGTCGTGATTTCGGTGGGGACTGGAAGTCCTGTCCCAGGATGACGTCATAGCCTCCGGGAGATGGCTTGCTACTGCAAGATTGCAAATTTTGGATTGGTGAGGTCGTGAGACTCTCAATTGGACCGTAGGGAGTATCATTTTAAATTGATTTATTCCCTCGATCGTGACGAGTTTTCGCTATTGACGATAGCTCCGTAGGGGAACTCTGTCCCTTCGGATGAGGGAGATTTGTGCGCCCGAGTCCTCGAAAGCAGTGACTCGGCGCTGGCTCGCTACCTCGTGGAGGGGCCACGTATACAGGCCCTTCGGCGGGAGGGCCTAATGACTGGGGATCTGTGACGGCCAAGGCGACGGTGGGAGTATTTGATTTATTATTGCGTGGGCATTTTGCCCATGCGGGAGAATGGCCATAGACCTTGCACGCCGTGCAAAAGGTCTGGCTAAAATCTTTCCGCGCTGCCCCTGTGGAGGGCGCAGGCGAGTTATTTGTCGGTTTTCCGGGAGAGAGAGCCGGTTTCTTGTTCCGGCACTGTTCGGAAGGGAATGCCCCGTTTTCTTGCAATAATGGCAAGTTAGGGCTTGCCCGAGTTCCCATTTTTGTGGGAATTTGAACCTCCGAGGAGGGACGGGGATTTATCTTCCGCCCCATGGATCCTTCTTGAGGGTGGTGAGTTTCCCACATATCTGCTATTCGGCAACACTCGGTGAGTGTTGCTGGGGCTTTTTCCACTATATGGGTGGCGAGGGCAGGAGGGGCGTGGCGCAGGAAATGCTCGATTTAAACCGCTCGAGTACCTCGGCGGTGTTAGTGGCTCCTTCGAATCGAGCCATTTTGTCAACGCCGCTCCGAATGGTACGCCCAATCGGACCAAGTCTGGCCTGCTTCTCTGGGCTGCTCTCTCCAACGTCTCCTCCACCGCTCGGGGGTAATCTCGCACGCCTTCGTAACTGCTTGGCGTCACGGCTTCCCAGTTTCCCCGATCGTCTCGCGGAAGGGCGTGGTAGGCAACGAGGGCCTTTCCGCCCAGGAATTTAGTGAGAACAAGGGAGAGTTCCGCGGGGAGAGATCGCAGCACTCCAGGACTCGTTCGGCCCTTTCAAGCCATACTTCGGGTTCGGACTCGGTCCATTTTGGCATGAACGAGTGAGCTTGGCTGAGGGCACTCATCCCCGCGGCAGGGGCGGGGGGTGGCGTGCTGTCGTTCTAGCATCTGGAGCTCGTGGGCGCGCTGTCGCTCTCGATCTTCCCATTCTCGTTCCTCCCTTTTCTCTTGGGCGATTCTCTCTTCTCTCCTTGGCGATTCTGTCTCTCTCTCACGTTCTTTTTCCTCCGTTGTTCTTGAGCGATTCTTCTCTCTCTCCTCTGCTGTTCTTGGGCAATTCGTTCCCTCTCTCTCTCAGCACGTTCTTTATCCTTCTCCTGCTCTTGGGCAATTCTTGCCCTCTCTCTCCTCACGTTCTCCTCTCTCTCTCCGCCTTGGCATCGTCCACTTTCGCTCTTGAACCCATGCTCTCAGATCTTGCCCGATAGTCCCATGTCCTTCCCAGCGGACATGTAGAATTTGAAAATCCTCGTTTTGTTGGGCTCTGGTATTAGCCATTTTGAAATAATGATTATATGATATGTCTGAAAGACTTCCCAGTCTGAAAAGACTCAATGCAGGAATCTGAAACACTCAATGGGTCAGACTGCTGGAGAATGGATCTGTCTGAATAAGACAGGTGATTAGTAAGTCTGAGGAGACTTTTTTTAAAATTTGATATGTCTTGGAAAGACGTGGTTGTTCTTGGCGAACGAATTTCAATATGTGTCTCGGAAGACGTGGTTGGATTTTGTCACGCTCGGACTTGGCCGGCTGTAGCGTGAAGTTAAGGAGTTGTTCTAACGAACTAGAATGATCAGTCCCGTAAGGGCTTAGATGTGTGTGAACTACACTATATAATGTCTCAAAGGACTTAATTTTGGGTTCCAGGAATGAGAAATTCTCGCCACGTGCGACGTAGAATTTTTGTATGAGTCTCTGAGGACTGGAATTTGGAGAAATTCTCGCCACGTGCGACGAGAATTTTAGGAGTCTCTGAATTTGGAGAATTTTCGCCACGTGCGACGTAGAATTTTAGGAGTCTCTGGACTGTTTGGAGAAATTCTCGCCACGTGCGACGTAGAATTTTAGGAGTCTCTGAGGACTGGAATTTGGAGAAATTCTCGCCACGTAAAATTGAGACGTAAATTTTAGGAGTCTCTGAGGACTGGAATTTGGAGAAATTCTCGCCACGTGCGACGGCGAAATTTTAGGAGTCACTGAGGACTTGGAATTTGTGGAATTTGGAGGAATTCTCGCCACGTGCGACGTAGAATTTTAGGAGTCACTTAGGACTTGAATTACGATTCGTCCCTTAGGACTTAGAAATTACTAACGGGAAACCCAAAGAAAAATGTATGCTGGGAATGAATGGGAAAAAAATGCTACACACGCTGGCATGGGCGGGGTGGGGGTGCAGGTCGTTTGGCCAACACCGGAGGTATTTTTAGATTCTGGGTGAATGAACCCGTATATTTATATACCGTCTGGGATTCGGAGAATTTCCCAGTCGTCTGAGAGGATAACAGTACAACGGCCTAGTAATTTTCCCTATAAGCGGAGTTTAAATTTCGCTTTCCTAACACCTAACTCGAATTCTAACTACACTGAGAGAATTTTCAGCAATGCAAGCTGACTTCGTCGTGTCCCACGGGAATTTATTCGCGCCTAAATAACAGTTCGCTAATTCGAAATGCAAAGTAAAAGTTATCACAGAGGAATTTCTTTCGCACTATTCCTCGAAGCAAGAATATGGCAAAACACAGATTTTAACACAGAGAATTTCGCACTATTCCTCGAAGCAAAGGATGGTTAGCACTGGTTATTTCCTAACTACCTATCCTGAAAGGCATGCATTAACGAATCTAATACGGCGGTTCTTTTCTCTCAGTGATTACATGCGTCCCTATTTCTAATTCCTAGAACAGTCACGATTGTAAAAAGGTTTTGCTAAGATTAACACATTACTTACGTGGAATTTTCTGGATCTGTGTGCTGGTTTTACACAAAAGGTTCGTAATTGTCTCGTACCCAGCTTAGCTTTGCTAATAGCTGATCTGGCAAGTTGCAAATGCAATAAAGCAACACTAGGGAACTGCAACTGCAAAACGAGATCTATGGCCAGGTCGCCATTTTTACGTTTTTCCGTGGTTTTAGTTTGAAATATGCTCTGTGAGACAGGTAGCAACAATTTAAGTTAATTTAGCCTTGTGATTCTGACTTCGTGGGTACGGGAAAACGTAAAAAGAGGAAAACAAAGGAGAATTTCATATGAGCATAGGGCTCTGGTTACTGAGGGAAATATTACGTAAAACACGTGGGCAAATTTAAAGGAGTGTATTTATAAATGATATCATAAATGACATTACTATCCTGAAGGAGATTCCTAGATTGAATGAAACTGGGGATTCCAGACACAGTCGAGAAGCTTCCACGAAATAGGATCCCTCTGAAATGAGAGATATGCACATTATACGCCAGTAATGAAAATAGACAAAAGAATAATGAATTCGAAGCTGCACTGAGGGTGCCAAAGGAGTAATAAAGAATTAATACTGCCGATGCAAGAGGCGCACGGACATTAGACAAGGGAGATTTCTGGCTTTCTCTTTAAGAAAATATTACGAGACAAAAGCGTGACTGAAATGGGGCTCTTCCAGGGCACTTTACCTTAGCAGATTTTCGAGGGCGTGTAGAAGGCGGTCCGTGGATGACTTGCGATTTCCGAGGACGAGTTTCTTCCACGTGGTGAGATGCAAGGGCTTCCGTAAAGGGGCAAGGCGATGGGGGACTCCTCGAAACTCCAAGCAATGGCGTGTGGGCTCGAGGAATACGGTCGAAGGACAATAGGAGAAGTATACTTTTGAAAGGGCCACGTGGTTAGGATGCAAGGGCATCGATGGGGCCAGGTGTTGAGGACGTCTTCACAAGTTCACTCCATATCTTCCAGCCCGCGTGTGTCTGAGACCTCGTGGGCTTTTGCCTTTTATCCCTCCTTGGGGGCAGGGGGTGCGTCCATCACAGATGCTTTGACTCATTGCACCTGCTGCCCGCAGGGGAGGTTTTGGCCTGTAGGAGAAACGCCCAAGCCAGATTACTTTTTTTAGCCTCGAAGGAAAGATCTTTATCAAAAATGGGAGCGCCTTTAATCTTTTAAACCCTATATTTTTAAGTCGATATACAGATGGTCTATCGATATATAATATTGGCAGTAAATGAACAACCAAACAACAACAAAGGAGGGGGAGGCAATAATATAATATATAATAATTAAATCAGTGTTAATCATAATATATATATATATATATATAATATATATATATATATATATATATATATATATATATATATATATATATATATATATATATATATATATATATATATATATATATATATATATATATATATATATATATATATATATATATATATATATATATATATATATATATATATATATATATATATATATATATATATATTGTAATTTGTAAAGATTAGCGCCAAAATAAGCTATGAAACTGTTCTCCTTCCCTGCTTTGGGTTGGTTTGAACCTTTGAAGGTCCAGGGAAATAAGGGCTCAGAGAAAATATAATAGTTTTGGGGACAGTAATCTGGCTTTGCACTGTTTTCTTTGGTACAGGGAAAGAAAATCGTTTTCTATGATATAGCCGCGTGACCTGGGTCAGGACATCGCCCCCCCCCCCCCTGTCCAGAAGCAATAAAAGGTCAGGGCCAGGACAGCTCTCTCTCACACCAGCTCGGTCGCTAGTTTAAGCCGAGAACAAGTCCAGTCTTGGGCCGTTGCCCCCTGCCCTCCTCTTCCGCTCGCCGCCACGTGGATCCCATCGCCGCCCTGTTGTGCCCCGTGTTCCATTCCACGTGGCCTTAGAAGACTGCAAGGGGATTGCAAGTCTTCCAAACGCGAGCTGACATTAAACGGCGGCCTTTTCATCATCCCAAGGGCGCCCTTTTCCGCCCCAATCTACGATTTGAAGAAATACCTTGGTGAGGGAGGCTACCATTTATCCACGCTCCCACACGTGTTTCTCGGCAGAAGACGTCGTCATCCCTGCGCCCCTACAAATGTGGTAATGTACCCAAAACGAGTTGCTAGTCACGATTACTTAGCCCTTTTGCATTTATTAATTTCTGGGCCTATAACTTTGTGTTCCCTGATATTCCTTGGTTCAAGCCAGGCCCACGTGTTCACAGCTTCTTTCCTCTGAGTCACAAGTAACGCCTCGGGGAGTCCTTTGGCGCCTTCAGTGCACCCCGAGTAATTCAATCCCCAAATTCCAGCATTAGATGTGTAACGTGGGTCCAAATATCGTTTCAGAAAGACGCCTGTAGCAGAATTATCCTTGGTCCGTGTTCCTGGCATTCCCAAGCTCCCCCTTCGGGAGGACTTCTACGGCAGTAATTTACCGTGTTTTCAGTTAATTTTCCTTTTGACCTTGTGTGCTATCAAATATAACTATTTTTATATCCACGTGTTTCACGCACTTCCCCTAGTGAAGAGCCCTCCGCTCCGTGTACTTCTTTTTTTGTTTGTGTTTTATATGTCCTGGGTATCTTACAAGGCCATTTTCGAGTAAAGTAATAATTGTGGAGTCATAAGATCCACCTGCACCAGGAAACATATAAAAATGGCGACCTGACCAGTGATTCTCGTAATGATTGCATCCCCCCTCTTCCCCTTTGTTGTTTGTGTTGCAATTTGTGAAATCAGCAATTAGCTCAGCTAAGCTGGATACGAGACAGATTACGAACCTTTGAAAAGCCAGCGCAACAGGCCAAGGAAATTCTGCGTAAGTAAACTGTGTTTATTTAGCGTAGGACGCTTTAGAAAACGTGACTAGTCCTAGGAATTTTTTTTTTTATAGTAGGGCGCATGTCCGAGGAAAACGAGAGAGAGAATCGCCGAAACTTAGCTTTGGAAGCCTTTGCACGCGGCTTGCATGCCATTCAATTAGGTTATACAGGTGATAAATCATTAAAGGAATAGTGCGCATATTCCTCCTGTAGAAACGAGTGATTTCGAAACCGAATCATTAGATATAAGCGCGAGACCTCGACGTCAACCACGTGTTCGAAAGTCAGATTAGCATTGCTGACGCATTTTACCCCTCTCTCTCTCGTTTTAGAAATAGGAGCGAAAGCGTATATTATACGCCAGGACGAAAAGGGTCAACAACCGTTGTTTCAGTTCGTCCCGTTTTATTTCATTCATTTGGCGCAGACGGCCTTGACCGGATCCATTCCGTGGCCCAGTTAGGAAAAAAATTTGTTTGTTTGATTTGCTTCGCTCTACCAAATTGTTTTTGCATTATTGGGGTCTGACATTATATGTTCTGTATTGTTCTGTTTTTTTTGTGGTTTTGTTTTGTGCTGTTACTACGGCTGCGTGTGTTGCCTATCTGTTGTGAATGTGGGATGGCCCCCACCTAATTGCCCTTGAGAATAACACTTCTCCCATAAGTCAGTAAAACTAGCGCCCTCGCTGATCAGACGTCGTCTGTGCGGAAATTCCCAGCGCCTATATATTCTATTCTTGTCCCCAATAAACCCGTGTCGTCGGTCCGTTGGTGAGACCAATTCATTTTCCATTCAGTCCCCAAATGAGCCCGTTTCGTCGGTAAGCCCGTTTTGTCGGTAATCAGAGACCAATCATTCGCTAATTTGTCCCCAAATCAGCCCGTTTGTCGGTAAATTGGGAGACCAATCATTTGCTAAATCATCGTCCCCAATCAAGCCCGCTTTGTCGGTAAATCGGGAGACCAATCATTGCTAAATTCATCGTCCCCAATCAGCCCGTTTTGTCGGTAAATCAGGGAGACCAATCATTGCTAATTCATCGTCCCCAATCAGCCCGCTTCGTCGGTAAATCGGGAGACCAATCATTGCTAATTCATCGTCCCCAATCAGCCCGTCTCAGCCCTTGTCGGTAAATCAGGAGACCAATCATTGCTAATTCATCGTCCCCAATCAGCCCGCTTCGTCGGTAAACTAGGAGACCAATCATTGCTAATTCATCGTCCCCAATCATTCGTCGGTAAATTCATTACTAATTCATCGTCCCCAATCAGCCCGCTTCGTCGGTAAATCGGGAGACCAATCATTGCTAATTTATCGTCCCCAATCAGCCCGCTTTGTCATCGTAAATCAGCCCGCTTGGTCGGTAAATCGGACCAATCATTGCTAATTCATCGTCCCCAATCAGCCCGCTTCGTCGGTAAATCGGGAGACCAATCATTGCTAATTCATCGTCCCCAATCAGCCCGCTTCGTCGGTAAATCAGGGAGACCAATCATTGCTAATTCATCGTCCCCAATCAATCATTGCTAATTCATCGTCCCCAATCAGCCCGCTTCGTCGGTAAATCAGGAGACCAATCATTGCTAATCCATCGTCCCCAATCAGCCCGCTCTGTCGGTAAATCGGGAGACCAATCATTGCTAATTCATCGTCCCCAATCAGCCCGCTTCGTCGGTAAATCGAGACCAATCATCGCTAATTCATCGTCCCCAATCAGCCCGTTTCGTCGGTAAATCGGGAGACCAATCATTGCTAATTCATCGTCCCCAATCAGCCCGTTTCGTCGGTAAATCGGGAGACCAATCATTGCTAATTCATCGTCCCCAATCAGCCCGCTTCGTCGGTAAATCAGGAGACCAATCATTGCTAATTCATCGTCCCCAATCAGCCCGTTTCGTCGGTAAATCGGGAGACCAATCATTGCTAATTCATCGTCCCCAATCAGCCCGCTCATCGTCCCAATCATTGCTAATCAGTCCCAATCAGCCCCGCTCCTCGGTAAATCGGAGACCAATCATACGTCCTTTGAAAAAGTGTCCAAGATTCCCACAGCTCTGGGAAATTAATTCTGCCCGCTTTTACTAGCGTCCTCTCCCCCTGCAAAATGTCGACACGGTCTCAGCAGAGCGAGGATTTCAAGTTCTTCATGTCCTCAGGGGAAGGAACTCGGCCTTTCCGGGAGAGAACTAAGAGACTGGGTACAGGCAGGATGGAGATACAGGCAGAAAGACAGGCTCAGGAGAGACAAGTAGAAGCAGAAAGACAGGCTCAGGAGAGACGAGAAGAAGCCGCACGGCAGGAACGAGAAGCAGAGAGGCAGGAACGGGAGGCAGAGAGGCTGGCTCAGGAGAGACGGAAGAAGCAGAGAGACAGGAACGGAGGCAGAAAGACAGCCCAGGAGAGAGACGCGTGCAGAAAGACTGGCCCAGGAGAAACGAGAAAGAAGCCGAGAGGGAAGAAAGGACAAGCAGCATGCCCATGAACTCGCAATGCTGCAACAGAGTGGCCCTTCGCCTCCACCTGCCCCCCAGGGGATGAGTGCCTTCAGCCAGGCTCTCGCCTGCATGCCAAAGTGGACGGAGGCTGAGCCCGAGTGTGGCTCGACAGCGCCGAGACAGTGCTAAAGGCCTGCCCCTGAGTGCCGCCGAACTCTCCCTGGTGTTGGGCAAGTTCCTTGGAGGAAGGCCCTGATTGCCTACAGGGCCCTCCCACCGGAGGAGCAGGAAAATTGGGAGGTCGTACGCCAGACTATTGCCAAGGCGTACGAGATAACCCCTGAACGCTGGAGGAGGGCTGGCGCGGGCTAGTGAAGGAGGCCAATCAAACCTGGGCAGACTGGGCCTACAAGTCCGAGCGTGCCCGTGCCAAATGGTTCGAGTCCGTGGGGTTACGACCCTCAACGATGCCATCGAACAAATACAAATAGAGAACTTCCTACTCTACACCCCGCCGGCCCTCGCCACGCACATCGCCGAGAAGGAGCCCCCACCTTAGCTGATTGCTGCCGAATAGCGGATCTATGGGACACCCATCACCCCCAGGAGAGCTCCTGCTGCAGCGCAAAAATTACGCCACCCGCCTACCTATCGGGTGCCCCTCCGCCGAAGAATGGGCAATCACAGAAGCCCGTTGTGTGCGGGTTCTGTAAAAGATCGGGCATGCCAAAGAGCAATGCCGCAGTAAACCACCCGCGTCTCTCTCCCCGGACAGCCCCTAATAAGTCGCCTGCGCCTCTGCCGGGGCAGTGCGAAGAGATTTCAGCCAAACCTTTTGCACGGCGTGCAAGGTTTATGGCCACTCTTCCTCATGGGCAAAATGCCCTAGAAATAATAAGGCAGGAACTCCCGCCGTCGCCCTGGCAGTAACGAATCCCGAGTCCTTAGGCCCTCCTGCCGCAGGTCCCATCTATGTGGCACCTCCTCGAGGTAAATACTCAGCACGCCAGGTCAAGGCATTTGACGACTCTGGCGCGCAAATTTCCCTCATAAGGAGGGACAAAGTTCCCTATGGAGCTATAATAGACCGACGCAAGCTCGTCACCATTGAGGGCATTAACGATTTTAAAATGATCCTCCCTTACGGTCCAACTGAGGGTCACCCGACCCCACAGAGCCAGGACCCTTCGTCTCGCCAGTGGCGAAACACATTCCAGGAGGCTATGACGTCCTCCTGGGCCAAGACTTTACGTCCCATTTCAAGCCACCACCATTCCGGGGTCCCCATTCCCCAATAAATCATCCAAATCCGAGTCCAGTGCCCGGCACGGCATCAGTGCCAGTGCCGAGGCCTCAGCCAGATCTCCCTTCAGGAGAATCTCGGCCTTCAACTCCTCTGCCAGTGCCCCTTCGGCGCACTGAGCAGTGCCAGTCTCCGTCCGTCCAGACAGACGAGACCACCACCACATCGCCACCAGCGCCAGTGCCAATGTCAGTGCCTGAGCTGGTCACCCCTGCAAGCAAGTCGACCCCGCCCCCTCCGGCCGTCCCCTCTCTCTCGCCGCCCGCCGCAGATTCTTCCGCGAGTCATGATTCTGCCCCGCCTTCCTGGGCCGATGAACTCTGCGATCTGCGCCGGTTAATGTCCGAGATGGCGAACAAAATTCCTGGGTCAGTTGTCGCAGCAGCTGACCCAGATGGCACCCCTTGCCGCCCTTTTTGGCCTCGGGCCCTCCGATTCCCAGCCAAGGACAACGGTCCAAGGAGGAGAGGTTCGGGCGGAGTTACCACGGGTGTGGGCGATCGCAGGTAGTCCACAAGGAGCTCCCGAGCTCTTCTGGCCCCTGTGCAAACTTGGCATAGGGCCCCTTCTTCATCTTTGAACGTCTTGGCACCTTTCATCCAGGAGAGGATGCCAAGGCCTTCCATATCTTCTTCCTTTCCTTTGGAATTTCTATCCTCATCCTTCTCTATCGATCTTTCCTTCACACTTTCCCTTACTTACCACCGCAAGCGGCAGTTAACATATGGGATATCATCCCCTTTTGAAATGCATAAATCATTTTATTTTGAAGCAGTAAGAGAGACAGAGTGGGAAGTGGCACGCCCTTACGCCCGTCCTTTGGCACAAGGCAGGCGTGTCAACTCTTCCTGAAGGGGTCGCGCCCTTTGGGTTTCTTTCCCCGCCCTTGGGCTGAGAGTTAGCTCTGACCGTCGTCTGTTGGCGACGGAAGTTAGATAAAGAAGTAAATCATAAATACCTCACTCTGTTATCCTTTATTTTCTACGTATATTATTTACTTTTGCATTTAATCTTTTCTCATTTTTTTAACGAATCTTGAGTCACAAGACTCCTGCCCTTACGAATTTTAACGTTGCCTTTTTAATCACCGCGGTGCGGCCCGCCCTTTAGTATGAAGTAATATCCTTCGTTGTTGTTCTGTGTAGTTTCCTTTTTTTTATTTACATTTTTTTGTTGAGTTATTCCTGTGGAGAATGTTAGCCCTGTCCATTTTCCCCTTCATTTGTTTATCCTCCCATTCATAAGTCGAGTAGTCTATTTATAGCTTACACCCAAGTTGTAAGCTGCAGACGTAAAAAATTTAGCGTCATTTAAGTTGGCGAATTAAAACCCGCGAATAATCTCTTTGCCTCACAGCTGTCAAGTTCTTGTCCCTTCAGATTAGCGTTCGTGGGAAATATTAGTTATGCTCGTCGAGCTTGTGAACAATTGGAGGTCGATTGAAAAGAAGAATTGAATTTTATTATTACAATTTTGGTAAAGGGGATATTATTTAAAACCTACAATGTATTGTCACGAATGCCGCCTCTTCAAGGCACAACTAATAGCATGCCTGTAATTCCAGGATAGCATTAAGAAATCAGTGGGTTTACATTTGTTTTCCTTTTAAATTCTGCCTTGTATGTTTTATTTTGGTGTTGTTATTTTGAAATTTTTAAGTGTTCTTTGTTTATTTTCTTTTGAGCGCCTTATTACCCCAGTAAAGTAAATCCAATAAGAATGGGTAGAATCAGTATTTGTGAAATATTTGAGCAATAATTAATTTGCAAGTAAGTTCACCCTTTTATTGTATATTCTAAATTGCACTCTGCTCCTAAAGTAAACCTTCAGTTTGTTATTGATCAGTGTGGCATCAGAGTTTTGCAAATAAAGTAAAGTAAAGGTTGTAGCAAAGCAAAAGATAGAATAAAGTCGAACGTTTTCTTCGCTCATTTTTGCTTTTGTCAATATTCGCACCCGTTTATAGGTGTGAATATTATCTTGCCAGGGGAGCTGTAAAGATTAGCGCCAAAATAAGCTAGGAAACTGTTCTCCTTCCCTGCTTTGGGTTGGTTTGAACCTTTGAAGGTCCAGGGGTAATAAGGGCTCAGAGAAAATATAATAGTTGGGGACAGTAATCTGGCTTTTGCACTGTTTTCTTTGGTACAGAAAGGAAAAAAATCGTTTTCTATGATATAGCCGCGTGCGACCTGGGTCAGGACATCGCCCCTACCCCTGTCCAGAAGCAATAAAGGTCAGGGCCAGGACAGCTCTCTCTCACACGCGGTCGCTAGTTTAAGCCGAAACAGTCAGTCTTGGGCCGTTGCCCCTGCCCTCCTTTTCCGCTCGCCGCCACGTGGATCCCATCGCCGCCCTGTGTGCCCCGTGTTCCATTCCACGTGGCCTTAGAAGACTGCAAGGGGATTGCAAGTCTTCCAAACGCGAGCTGACATTAAACGGCGGCCTTTTCATCATCCCAAGGGCGCCCTTTTCCGCCCCAATCTACGATTTGAAGAAATACCTTGGAGAGGGAGGCTACCATTTGTCCACGCTCCCACACGTGTTTCTCGGCAGAAGACGTCGTCATCCCTGCGCCCCTACAAATGTGGTAATGTACCCAAAACGAGTTGCTAGTCACGATTACTTAGCCCTTTTGCATTTATTAATCTCTGGGCCTATAACTTTGTGTTCCCTGATATTCCTTGGTTCAAGCCAGGCCCACGTGTTCACAGCTTCTTTCCTCTGAGTCACAAGTAACGCCTCGGGAGTCCTTGGCGCCTTCAGTGCACCCCGAGTAATTCAATCCCCAAATTCCAGCATTAGATGTGTAACGTGGGTCCAAATATCGTTTCAGAAAGACGCATGTAGCAGAATTATCCTTGGTCCGTGTTCCTGGCATTCCCAAGCTCCCCCTTCGGGAGGACTTCTACGGCAGTAATTTACCGTGTTTTCAGTTAATTTTCCCTTTGACCTTGTGTGCTATCAAATATAACTATTTTTATATCCACGTGTTTCACGCACTTCCCCTAGTGAAGAGCCCTCCGCTCCGTGTACTTCTTTTTTGTTTGTGTTTTATATGTCCTGGGTATCTTACAAGGCCATTTTCAGTAAAGTAATAATTGTGGAGTCATAAGATCCACCTGCACCAGGAAACATATAAATATATATATATATATATATATATATATATATATATATATATATATATATATATATATATAAACATTATATATAAGAATGATTATATAATAATATATTATTTTTTTCAGATGAATATTCATGAATTATTAATCGTTTATAAGATGTTAAATTACTATGACTTACTCATATATGAAATAATTCTAATATATATTATGATAAAAATCAATGTAATATAATGATCCCTAAATTTTATATCTGTAATTTCCTTTATGTATTTAATATATTTATATAACTTATATATATATAACACTATATATATAATATTTCTCTGATAAATACATTTTATATAACAAGATAAATTTAGCGTGGTTTATATATTATATATATGCTAATACCTTGTTTCATTCATAATCTCTTTGTCAATTAGTGTTCAGAATGTAACGCTATCATTTTAATCGTGGGCCCTTTTAAAACTAATATTCTCATTATGCCTTTGTATTCGATATGATAAGGTGGATAATATTTGTTTATATATATAATTTCTAAGTTCATTTTTGTCAAAATTACGCGTGTATCTGAAAAAACTCAATAATACTTAAGAAATAAAATTTTCATGATGTAATAAATATTTTATTAACTATCAAGTTGGTTTGTTTACTTAGGGAACAATATTACAAATCAGTTTGCTGTTTTAGTGACTGGAATTTATATATATAAATATTATAATTTAAAATGTTCTATATATATATATTTGGTATATATATATATATTATATTATATATATATATAAATTGTAATAAATATATATCAAAACCTGTAATATTATACCAATAATATAAATGTGCCCATAAATATCAATATTAAACATATAACACCATATATAAAAAAGAAAAAATAAACTCACGTGTTACTGGAGACTTAATCATGGACAGAGATGTCATGTTACAAGGCTATATATTAAATAATAGGTGTATATTCCTGTAAGGCTGCCCTTAAAAGAGAAACCGACTGTTTTACTAAGAAAACCTCAGAGAATCATTCTCTAGTGGTTTTGGGCTTATTAGCTCCTGTTTGGCAGCTTTAAATATTAAGTATAAAAACTTTCATGATCTGTCCATTTCTACTATGAACAGGGCACCTTTTCATGAGTTTCTCTGAGCATTCAAACTGTATATCTTTTTATGGACCTTATTTTCATATATATATATATTGATATATATATATAGATATATATATAGATATATATAAATATATATTTATATATATATATATATATATATATATGCTATATATATATATTTTCAATGGTATCTTAGTAATTTTTTTGTAACAGCACTTGGTCACACTTAACCCCTACAAGCTCTGAGATCCAATATAGAGTAAATCAGTGTGTGTTAAATATGCTGACATACATGCAACAGGATTCACACTACATCCAAAGTCGTCAAAATGTCGCCTAAATTTACTCTTGACCGACATTAAATTCATGTTAAACCACCTCGTTCTGATTCTTTAGACTATCCATTTCGATCTTATTGTCTTGCGTTAACATTTCTATCAAAAAGTATTCAGATTATTAAGATAATAGGCATCTCAGGTAATTTTCTCCTTGCATAAGATTTTAAGGGAGACAACCAGTCTCACGACATCGGTGAATGGCATGATAGGCAATAATAATAAGTAACAATAATAATAATAATAATATATAGCTGGACTCCTCAGGTTTGCCCCTAAGCAAATAATTAAAGCAAATATGTTTTCAAGAAAACATTTACTGATAAGCCATTTAAAACTTCTGGGCCTATGGCGGCTATTCCCTGTCATACTTAATTCGTAACATTTTAATCTGCTTCAATCCTTTAACAGTTCCCCAAATGGAAAACAAAGGGATCGTCAGGACCCTCACATTTAACCTGTTATAGTCTGCTCTAAGGAAAAGAAATTTTTAAAATCACTCTAATATGGAGAATGACGAATCTGCTAATCTTTATTACATATTACATCACTGAGACATTCTAATAAAATCAAATTTATATTAGCAACTTATATAATAAAAATAAATATGTTTTAGAGTTATCATATACTATATATATATGTTTATATCATATAACATTTTAGGTATATATAGTGTTAGAGAGAACTATTTAGATAGATAGATAGATAGAGCTTCTTGATAGATAGATTATTTCTGTTTGTTGTGGTTATCTTGGAAGGCCATATTATATATATAATATATGTGGACCATAATATATATATATTAAATATTTATATTATATATATACATATCTTTACTATACATTCTAATGATATAAAACTGAAGATTTTTGTAATGTTTTGCTGATAACAGATGTCAAAAGGTTAATTATGATTTAGCCTTCTCCCTTTTAGAGAGCTGGGTTATTTATATCACCCATAAACTGAATGATTTCATATAAAGCTAGGATTCAAATTTGCAAGTATAAATCAAATTTCCACAGATTCAAATCTTAAAACAAGATAAAATAGCGATTTATCACTTTATGATATATTTCTTTTTGTTTAAATTTATATTTATACATGGTGAATAAGATCTGTTTTCTATATATATATGTATCTCAACTTCATATTTATTTCCTGGACCAATCTGTTAGACATCTGAACTGTTTTAGTTTTCTGATAATTTCAAGTTACATAGTAGTGATAGTTTTTTGTGGATAAGGAACACATCAAGTTTAATAATGTCTAATAATAACCCAGCCATCTAATGAAGAATAATAATGCCGGTTCTCTCTATTAATGGGAGCTCAAGGTAAAAGGATGTCAGTAAAATGTCACATTTCCTTAAAGCACAGAATACCATGATTATCAGAATTTACCTGATGCCAAATAAACAGAAGATCAGAGACTTGTGACAATGCAACCCCATATAAAAATGACTTCAAAAACAGGTTTAAATGGCGATTAAAAAGTGAACTAGTAATCTTACTAGGCACTGTAGGCACTTCCTTTCAACATATTCTCAGATAAAGGTTAGCTTTGATGAAAGAACTATAATATATGATTTTTGGGAACGAATTTTTACAAAAGCCACTTTTGGTGTTCCTACAGTAAAAACTGAACAGTCAAGTTAAAACAATTGGAACTTCTTTTTATAATTGGAATCTCTTGCTATATGCGTTGAGCTGAAAATCAAACATTGGTTTGGATGAGGGGTCATACTGCTGTTCATTTAACTTTCCTGCAACCCTCTCAGAATTTCACAAATCAGGAAACAGGATTCCATAGCAAGAGTCTAACCTTTAAATAAACCTAGCTTTACTGGGCAAACCCTTTTCAGCTTGAAAACTCATATCTAGGTCTGGATTGTTTCCAGCATCATGTTCTTATTTGATTCTGGAATCATGAAAAGTGCATGATTTTCTGTTTTGATTTGGCTAATTTCAGTGCAGGTAAACTTTTCACTGACTGATCTAACCTTCAGTCAGTGTATTATGAACTAGCATTCAGAGAAATGTAAGATATTCCTTTTTTGCCAGTAAGCATCATGCAAGTAGTGGCCTTTAATTCCACTGCATATTAATCTCTTAATAATTAATAGTAATAATAATGATAATATTGAATGGTTATAATACATAATAATAAAACAATAATAATTTTAAGCATAGATTATTGTCACTGAAAACAGGTTTTATAGTCTATAAGAAAGTTACTTTTGCAAATGAAATCTTTAATTGACCTCCTTTTTTAAATCTCAAAAATTATATAGGTAGATGATCATAATAATAAAATGAATAATAATATCATAAGTTACTGCAATTTTGAAACAGGAACATTACAAATATAAAGAATTTACTAATAGAACAATAATGCAATAAGTGATGTGTTAGGGGAATCTTATAATAAAATGCACTTAACATTTAATATTTCAAAAGGTCAAAGACATGCAGTTAATTTGCCTTGATGAGGCATTACAATGAAGTATAGATGATCTTTGTTATGTCATGTTTTCCAAAAGTCAATGGCCAAAAAGTCCACTGAGGTCAGCATTGTGGGCTCATGAGCACGAAGTTAAGTGCAATTCAATGACAAATAATTTCGCCAGTATGCAGTCCTTTTTGGCAAATCACGGACTCACCTTTAAATTAAAGGGAATTCTTGAAAGGCAAATGATAATGTCAAAGAAAAACTGGATGATGATTAATATGCGTTACCATGTCTTTACCAATGAAGGGGCAAGGTTTATTCTTTTGCCCAAGGGGCTGCAAAGGAAGTCATAGGACTTACAAAATTGGGATGTCTGTTATCTGGGCTCTGCATTGGCAGAGTAGAACAAATCAACTAAAATGTAAGCCTTGGTAAGAAGTAAAATAATATGAGCAAATGAACAAATAATCTCTCCTTTTTGTTACAAATCTCTCTAAAGATCAGAGTCAATGTCTCTCTAATAAACAGGTGAGGAACCTGACACCCTCTTCTGGATGGAGACTAGCCAAGGTCTCTGTAGGATAAATTTCGCAATGATTGCAATTTATCTCCTACTGGTGCCAGGAGAGCTCAGGGAGCTCTCTTTAAGCTACCTGACGTTATCTATGCCAGTGGTTTATGCTGCAGATTTCTTTAGGTTGATGTTGTCTCTTTGTTTTTCGATTCATTAGTCGGACTGAGTCCGAGGAGGATTTTTTGAATGCCACCTGTGTTGGCTGCTTTAATTCTGGCCTCCCATCCCAAATCGCTGCAGTTTCCAGGATTCATCGGCCATTTGAGACATCGGCAAAATCCTTAACATATGGTCTTCCATTTTTGACTGGGAAAGAGAGTTTCTGAGGTCAAAGTGGGTGTGATAGGCTTGCAGGTTACCATGACCAGCATCAGGCATTGTTGCAGGCACTTTGGTTGAGCTTTCATTGTGGTGGGAAGAATCTTCATATTACCGGTCATTGATAGAGGAGCCAAGCTGGGAGAGAGAGGGGTCCTTATTGGGATCTCTGAATGGAGATCGAGGCATGCTCTGGTGCTGGAATCTAATGCAGGTCAGGCACTTTTATTTTTTATTTTTTTCTCATCAAAAAGGATGGACGGAGCTTGGCACTGCTCATTGCAAGAGCCTCGGCAAAAATTTCCCGGGCAGAGATTGTGAATTGAGTCTGGGATCTTCTGGAGGGGGATCAAAATGGGGCCCTGGAACTGGCACTCAAAGCAGGTTAAGGCAAATAAACTTAATCCTAGATCTCTTGAAGGAGTGGGTTACTGCACATTGTACTCAGGGCACACTGGCAGTGGAATGAATGAAGCTTAGGCTTACTAACCTAATGAATGATTTCGGAATTTGGACCCTGGATTTCTGTAACTTTGGATGGGGACTGAGTCCTGTCCCAGGAAGATGTCATAAACTCCAGGAATAAAGCTTATCCCAAAACATGCAAATTTTGGATCTATAAAGTCTTGTGACTTTCAACAAACAGCAGGGGAGTATCATTTTAAAAAGTGATTGATACCCTCAACTGAGACGAGTTATGTCGGTTAATGGTACCTCCATAAAGAACTTTGTCTTTCCTTATGAGAGACATTTGCATGCCAGAATCATCAAATGCCTTGACACGGCTAAGCTATCCCCATTTTGCTGCACAAGTCTGGGACCTCTGTTGGAGGGGCCTAAGGATTTGGGATTTTACTGACTGCCAAGAAAATGGCAGGAGTATTCATTATGATTATGAAGGGCATTTTACCCATGGGGAAAGTGATTAAATAAAAGCAGTGCAAAAGCTCTGGCTGTAAATCTTTTCATGGCACTGCCCCTTCATGAATCAAAGGCTTGTTACTATTGCAGATCCTGGGAGAGGGGGTTTGAAAGGCGCTGTGTCTGGCGGTGCCTGGGGCTTGTTTTGGCACTGCTCAGGGTGGCCAGCTTTTCTTCTGCAGAACCCACACAAAAGGGTTTCTTATGGGAGTACCCATTCTTGTGACAGGTTCTGGAGGGGACAAACCGGCAGGCAAAGAAGGAGGGAATTTCCCAATGAGCTTGATGGGTGTGATGGTGTCCCAAGTGTTGGTCCAAACAGCACTCCACTAGTCTTGGGTGCTTTTTGCATGGGTGGCTAAGAGCTGAAGGGGCATAAAATAAAAAAAGGCAATCTTGAACTGGGCCAAGACGTTCTCGACAAAGGAGACTTTGAGGGACTTTAGCCATTTAGAAAGAGCCTATCTGATTGATATGCCCAGTCAGACCAGGTCCGCCCTGATTCATGTTATCTGGCAGAACCAGTGTCCTCCAACAGGGTTTTGAGGTGATTTCAAATGCCTTTTCATGAATTCACCTGGCACACTAAACCACCATTTCCTTGATCCACCTCAGAGGGCATTGAAAGCAATTAGGGCTCTTTTATCCAAGGAATTTTCCCAAGAGTAAGGGAAATGTTTGTGTAGAGAGGGTGAGTAGGTGCTAAGGACCCTTTCATCCTGGATCGAGCCACACTCAAAGATATTTAGCTCACTTTTTAAATGTGCAGCCTGAGTGATTATTTATGGATGTGGAGAGGTGTCTGGCAGTGCCAATTTGGGCCATCAGTAGCTCATGGGCCTGCTGCTTTTCAGCACCCTTCGAGTCCTCCTGTCTTTCTTGTTCTTCCCTTGCAAGATCTTTTCCAGCCTATCTTGCTCTCCTTCTTTCTTTCTTTCTTGCTCTTTCCTTCTTTCCTTTCTTTCTTGCCTTCCTGTCTTTTACCTTTCTCTCTTGTTTTCCTTCTAAAGTTTATCTAGTCTATCTTTAAATTCTTTTGCCCTTTCTTTCGGCCTCTCTCTCCTTGGATCATCTATTGAGAATAGATGATTCCACAATCCTCAGGGCTTGTCCTGACACCCATGTCCTTTCCCAGCAGACATATAGAACTTGAAGTCCTCATTTTGTTAGGTTCTGGATGCCGTAGACATCTTGAGATAAAGCTTATAAGGGTGTGTGACCCTTCAGGAAAATCAATATGTCTGAAAAGACTCAAATTTCAAATGTCTGAAAGACCCAAGTTTGTTCATGATGAACTGGTTTCAATATGTATGAATAATTCCAATTTGTTTCTAAAAGAAAACAAATTGTATTCTATTTCATGCATGGACTCCAATTAATTGCGTGAATGTTTTTTTTTGGTTCTGAGTAGGACGTGTATTGTTTCCAACTGATTTTTTTTATTTTTGTCTTGTAGGACGTGCTTTTGGATTCATCACGGACTTGGATACTGGCCATCACATGAACGAAAATGCTTGGGTCAGAGCATTTGCCTGTTAACCGAGAAAACGGTTTTTCTTGTCATAAGAAAAAAATTTTTCCTTTAATGGTCCTGAAAGGTAAGTTCAGGAACTCAGTGGGTGTCATGGAACTCTTAGATTAATCAGAAACCATTTAAAAATACAAAAGAAAGAAAAATTTCAAAATAAAAAGAGAAAAATAATGCTTTAAAAGACATTGGGAAACTGTCTGCAGAGGTAGGGGGATTGTTAAGAATGAATGATACAAAATTGCAGGTTAGAAAGCCAGCCATCTTAGAAGTACACTTCTATCAATTTTTATAGCCGTGGTAAGTTCATCGTCGAGAGACAGATAGGTTAAAATTATATTATTTACAAGTTACACTGATAAATGTGCGTATTTGGCCAACCCTAATAACAGCCTTTTTCTCCAATCTAATAAAGGTTCAAAACTTAATCCTACTATGCACGGGCACTGTTTGTTGAGTCACGTGCATAGAATTTGCCTTTCCCTATATTTAGCTTTCCTTGCATGAGACATGGTAACCACTTGGGTTAGTGTCTGGCGCAGTAACTGACAGCCCAAGGTCATCTGGTACGCACCTGGTAACAAAGGGCAATGACCAGCATGGGAATTTTCCCGAGACTGACCCTACTTATACAAACATACCCCGCTTATTTAGAGGAACTCAAAGATAAAGTTTCTCTTAGGCTTACTCAAAATTACCCTGGAAACGACATGAAGGCCACGTGGTCACAGTGCACTTTAAGCAAAATGAATGTTAACCAAAAATAAAAAAAAAGGGTTCCTATAGCGGGCAGTTATTGAATGGATACGCTTTGAAATGAAACAGAATTTATCACTTGCGGTGCTGTATGGAGGAATGTGTACAAATGAAAATATGAAGCAAACAAATTTTACACTTTCTGAGATTTCACTCTACAACGAGGAATTATGGGTTTGCGTAACGGGTTCCTAACCTCTATAAGAGAGAGAGAGAGAGAGAGAGAGAGAGAGAGAGAGAGAGAGAGAGATTAAACTCTGAATTCCAGCAATATGGAAATTTGCTGATTGACCCACGTGGGATCTAAACCATGTGCCTAGTTATTCCGAGACAATAAGTTGTCTGGATAACACAAGGATGAAATACACGCACTAACCTTTTTCAATGACTTTGTAATTCCCTAGCTTGCCTATGTAAAAAAACATGCAAGCCCTCATGCAGGAGCTATCAAAACTTTTGTAATGGATACTAACTCTCTCTTCTCAAGGACTGGACTGCGTGCAAGTGCCTAAAGTTTCCCTATTTCTATTTTCAGTCACAATTTCACTTCCTATCCTAACATAAAATGAAAAATCCTTGACTGTGGCACATTCCTTTATTTAATTTACGCAAAAGTTTCGTTTCCTTTGTCTAAAACATGAAGCCAGCCTAGCTTAGCCAAAACTGATGGAACTGTTGCAAAGGGGCAAAGATTTAAATCTCATGAACTAATACAGAATTGCGAGATCTAAGGCAAAAGTATTGCAGCCATTTTTACCTAGTTTAACCTAAATGCTGTATCATGAGGCAGTTATAGACTCAAATGAATGATTTTGGAACTGGCTCTATTTTAGTATAAAAATCTGACTGCTGTTGATTCAGGAAATCGTAACAAGCAAGGAAAAAAGGGGGAATTTATCTGAGCTGAGGGTTCTAAATTAACAGTGGTATTTTTAACATGTTTGTGAGAACAAACATGCTATCAAAGGAAGGGGCAAAAGGATTGTATATTCTAACAATGAATGGAAAGAATATCATTGAATCTAGCTACGCTAAAAGAAAGTTACAGCCATAATATGAATACATTGCAGGATGTATAACCTGATTCATTAATAGCCAAAAGAAATTTGTAGGCCTTTAAATTTTAAGGCAGGCAGTAGAGATGTAGGAATAACAAGATTATCATATTTGTAAACTGCAGTAAAGGGGCAGATGGTGCTAATGAACCCAGTTCAACTCTGCCTCAATGCCTGCCAGGTGGAACTGAGGTCGCCTACGGTCGGTATGTTTAAAATTATAATGTCCCCTGAGAGTTGTGATTTTAGAAATGAGTTTTGAGAAATACTCCTACCTCGACACCGGCCGTTCCGGTGGATGCGTAGTCTCTAACGGTTATGGAATTAAAATGTTCCTATAGTATATATATTTGTGAATTCTCATACTCTGTACCAGTCCTTCGTCAATGGCTTATGGGTGTCTGAAGGACGAAACCCCTGAGAGCTTCATGTGTAATGAAATGTTGCATCATGTACAAAAGTGATTATAATCGGATATATATATATATATATATATATATATATATATATATATAAAGGCTATATATTATTATATTATATATATATATACTGCATGGCATCAGTATAACCTCGTGGAGGGTAAAAGAGACGACAGTCAACAAAACAGTTGGCATATTTATTGTCGCTTTCGCTTGACATGCCTAGAAGGTACATATTAATTCGCAAATTCAAAAATAAGGCTAAATTAAAAAAGCAGTCATTTTTAACAGAGAGAAAGGTTAAAAGCGTAAAAAGCATTTTGTTTTCTTTTCGAAGGAGAGACCTAATCAAAGAAGGGGTGACGTGAGAAACTCCATACTAGCCATACAGTAATTAAAACAGATTGAACTGAATAATCTGATCTACTCGCCATATAAGCTAAATCGCTCATATAAAACAGAAACCAACCAGAAATATTTGGACGATGAGGTGTTCCATTTGGTGATAATATATATATAGTCAAGCGGAAAGCGATATGTTGGACAAAATATTCATATATATATATATATATATATATATAAATATATATATAATATATATTTTTATATATATATATATATATATATTCCATATATAACAACAAGCAGGAGTCCAAAGAAGACAATCAGTTCAATAAAACAGTTGGCATATTTATTAGAAAGCTGCTATTTCTGCTGGTCTCTAAAACATCATCCTGAAACCTGCAGTCTTTATGTAAAGTATTGAAAATACACATTAATTCTCAAATTCAAAATAAAGCTAAATTAAAAAGCAGTTCCGTTCTTTTAAAATTACAAAATATATAAAAGTGAAAAAAGAAAGGAATTTTTAAGACTGCCTGATCAAAAGAAGGGGAAAGACAAGCGAGACCACAAGCTCACATGTGCCCAGAGTAGCACTTAGGCCAAGTGTTGAAGACACGTTGAGTTTAGAAGAGGTGCATGACGTTTAATAAACAAAGACTCAAGGATCGTGAAGTAAAGCAGATTGTTTGGTAGTTCCAATTATTGAAAAATGTTTTTATCAGTATTAATCTTGCATTTAACGGCATGATTTCTAATACTAGAAAATTCGGGGTTAGTAATTCGTGAGCCAGTTCTGTAGCTCAAACCTAAGAGGCTGTAATAACGGAACTGCAACATTCTCTTTGATGAGCCAACATAACTACCAAGACATCTTGGGCATTCAAATATGTAAATAAATAATATTGGACTTCATAAAGGTCTGTAGCTTGTCCTTATAATTAAAAAGCTGTCAATCTTTAGTGATTCATAGGTATTAAGTTCAGTTTTAGAAATCAAACTCTTTTTCGATAATTTGTTTAACTTTGGATCGAAGAAAGTCAGAGTAGTATATGGTATCGTGGCATACATAGTCAATTTAGGAAACATCACATTTCTTCTAAACTCCAAAGTGTCTTCTTCTCCTTTGCACGTGGCTAAAATCTCTGGGCATGCGTGAGCTTTATTGGTCGCCCCTTCTTTTCCCTTTCTTTTGATCAGACAGCCTTAAAAATTTTTTGCTCTTTTTTACTTTTATATATTTTGTAATTTTAAGAATGTAACTACTGTTTTTAATAATATATATATATATAAGGGCTATATATATATATATATATATATATATATATATATATATTTTATGGAAATAGATAAGATAGATAGATGGATAGATAACATAATTACCATCCTTTCCAATATCTGTGTAGATTCATGTTGATGATTATGACAGAATAAGGTCCCTTCTGTTTCTCGGATCTTAATAACTTTTTTACCTCAGAAGCAGTGTAATGCAAGTGAAAATACAAATGAGAGTTTACAAAAAAATAGCAGAGTTGAGAGAGTCCCCCGATGAACAAATTTAAAAAAGGAAAATCGTATCAGGTTTCATCCTGTCGTTCCATTATGGGATGTTTGTCCGCTATTCGAGCATTCTGAATGCCAGTTCTTTCGCGCGGTGGAAAATCGAGAAATAAAGGGATAGAATGGATGGGGTTGAATGAAAGTGAGAATTTAGTTTTTTAGTTTAGTTAGATATCTTTTTATATATGTACTCTTGACCAACCCGGCACTGCCAGGAAGACTCTGAGGACTCTGAAAAATTTCCTGCACCTCGTTGCACTGACTGTCCAGGTTTATCCAAGGAGTTACTGTGCTGACTGTCCAATTTATCCATCAATTAAATGCTGACTGTCCAATTTATCCATGAATTACTGTGCAACTGTCCCTTTTATCCAAATATTACTGTGCTGACTGTTACATAGGACATTACTGTGCTGGCTGTTCCATTTTAAACATTTGTGGTGACTCTCAGACTTATCCATGAATGACTGTGCTGACTTTCCATTAATGCAGGTATTATTATGCTGACTGTCCCTCTTACCCAGGTGTTACTATGCTGACTGTCCCTTTTATCCAGGTATTACTGTGGTGACTGTCCCATTTACCCAGATTTTACTGTACTGTCTTATTTTAAACAGGTATTACTATGGTGACTTTCCTTTTATCCAGGTATTACTGTGGTGACTGTCCATTTTATCCAGACATTACTGTGGTGACTGTCCCTCTATTACTTGGTGACTGTCCCATTTATCCAGACATTACACTGGTCTGTCCTCTTATCCAGGTATTACTGTTTTGATTGTCCATTTTACCCAGACATTAATATGGTGGCTGTCCCATTTATCCAAGTGTTCCTGTCCCTTGCTGTCTCTTTTGTCCAGGTGGTATTACTGTGGTGACTGTCTAAACCTTGATACAAATTATAATCACAGGAAAGAAAAGCATTTTCAATTATATATTTCTATGGTATCGAGTACATGAAATGAGGTATGATAAACCCGTAGAGTTTACTCACACTTGATATGAAGTATGATAAATCTGTGGAGTTTTTTACCACATATATATATATACACAAGGAGGGGGATGGGGTATTAAAGGGTTTGAAATTACCCTATTATCTATCTATCTATCTATCTATATATATATATATATATATATATATATATATATATATATACATATATATATATATATATGTGTGTGTGTGTTGTGTTGTGTGTATGTGTCTACAGCATAATCCATTCCCCTGATTGATGGCTGATGAAAACAAAGGCAAGATGAACAGGTCACTTACAAGTTCTCTCTGAGCTGCTGATTCGTTGATGAATCCATCTGCCTGTACCAAAAGTTTTACAACCTTAGGACCTATGATTTCACAAATCAAAAGAATCATGAGCTAATCAAACCCCATTGACCTGAGCACATTTATATCTCTCTTCCAGGTTGTCGAGGCTTGGTAAGTCACGCCACTGTCAAGTAACATGATCCTTTAAGATACTACCAATGTTTTCACTCATTAAGGTCAGGGAGCTTCTTGGAAATTCCTTGACGATGTTTCGATAACACTGTTTCAAGCAGCTTCATGTCTGATCTTGAAACACTGATGCCTTATCATTCAAAAATGCTGACTTCTTAACAGATAACAAGTTTTTTCAGGATCTTTGAGGAAAAAATTCATCTCCCCAGTAAGCACAGTTTCATTCATTTGAAGTATCAGCCATCACTTCCATGCCTGACAGTTTACTTTCATGATCCACGTTAACCATTTGGCTGTGAAACTGAGAAAAATAAAAATTCCCAAATGTTGGCACACACCCTGTTCCTTCCATTTTCAGCTGATATCATCCAACTTTGCAGCCTCAAATGACTGTCATTTTTATGATTTGGCTTGTTGAATGTGTAAATGAAGAATTCATCTGCGGCAACATGGAGAAAGTCATTATGCAGTCCCAATTATTAAGAAATGAACCCTTCAAAACCATGCACGGTCTTCTCTGTTGCATGAATTACTTGATAACATGAAATGGCTTGATGCAGATTTTTTCAGCTCACTATATACAGCACTGTAACTTCTCTTCTTTCCGTTTTAACATCTAGTTCAAGCTCCAATTTACGTAAAGACTTTTTGGTCTAGCCACTGCCTCAGCTATGATGTCTTTTGACTCCAGAGCCCGCAATTTTCAAGATAAATGATTTCAAATTCTTTTATTGTTCATATGGATTTTGTTCAGTTTCTATCCTCAAAGTATTCATCTCTTTTAATGTTTTAGCTATCCTGGAATGTCGAAATGAAGGATGCACTAGCATCTAATTTCATGAAGGTGACTCCCCAGATTCATCTATCTGATTTCCTCCAGTCACTTTATCCATAGCTGTATCTAATATTAAAGTCTGAAAAAACAATAACATATAAAATGCCCATTTGCTAAATAGAAACTTGAAATAATGTACATGGAGATCCTTCATGAAAACTGTAATCATTCTCAACAACTTATTCTCACACCTGAAATCCTCAACACCTTTTATTGATTCCATCTTTAGCTTTTTGTTTGTAAATGTTCAAATACAGCTATATATTTACTTTAAAACTTCTCATATATTTCATAAATAGTTGATCCACGCCCTCTTCCTTGTCTTAAATTATACTCCTTCATATTTCAATCTTTCTGTCGTCTATATTTATTTTATCCGTTTCTAACTAAGACAGCATCATATACTTTCTCTGGTATGCAAAGTAGTGGCAATATATTAACATTGTTACAGTCTCCTCCTTCACTTTTACTTATATATAGGCATAATTCTCCACTGCTCGCCCATGCCTGTGAAATTTTTGTGTCATCCAATATATATATATATATATATATATATGGTCAGCCTTCTCCCCTCGACAACTTGCTTGCAATCTCGTCCTCTCTTGATGTCTTTCTATCCTGCAGCCTTATTCTTTATTATGTCCTCAGCAGTCACTTCTAAAGAGCTTTCTCAGTTTTGCACTGACCTCGTTTATGGTTGTCATCTAGATCAGCTTTTGTTCTACTTTCTGTTTCCAACAAATCTTCAGAATATATACCATCGACCAAGGACTCGTTCATTTCAAAACGTCTGCCCAGTCGACCCTTTCATTTGAGATCCATTAGCTTGCTAATCTTTTCTTTGTATTTACCCTGCAAAAACAGCTCGATCTCAATAAAAAAAACTCTTGCCCATTTCCCTTTCTGTTGTTACCATCATACTTTTCTCTTTACTTTCTTATTGTATATCTCATGTATATCTTTAATAATATAATATGGCAGGATGCACAGAGTTGCCATAAAAATTAGCTGTAAATGGGTATATGAAGTGCTATTGATAGAAGCATTTGCTGCTTAATAGAACACTTCATCTGAGGCTTATTTTGGGTTATAAGTTCCATTTTACGTTCGTATACTCCATTTGATTATTATTATCTCTCTCTCTCTCTCTCTCTCTCTCTCTCTCTCTCTCTCTCTCTCTCTCTCTCTCTCTCTCTCTCTCTCCACACTGAATTAGCAAAGGTATATTCACCTTCAAGGTTGAATATCGAGATTACATGACATTACAATGAAAGTATTATTGCAGGTAATCAAAGTTGAATATCTGTATGGGAAGGAATGTGGATGAGTTTTTGCGGGAACCAACTTTTGTGGGATAAGGACCGGAGGGAGGGGGAAAACGATAATCAGAGAGAATGACGGAGAAATCATTTCCGCTCAGACAGTTCATTATCTTTCCCAGAGATAGATACATGTTTAAAGAGTGAGTACCAATCATGAAGCCACAAAGGATTTTTTCTTATCCATTTATCAGTACTGTACCGTTGGAGGAGCTGAAGGATTATATAAGTAAATTAGTTCATGTATCTTTAGGACACGACCAATGAAACAACGCAGAGTTCAGTGAAAGTAAAAGCAGTTTTATATGTCAAAAATTTTATATATCTTAATTCTGGCGATCGTATGAAATTATTTTTAAAACGAGTGGAAGACAAGAAAATTTGAACCACTGCAATTGCCACTGCCTATTCCATCAGGAAATATAGGTGATCAGCTCTTGGAGAAATGTTGCATCTGTCATTTTCCATATAAAAGATAGCTTCGAAAACAGCAGAGTTACATATACATAAACCAAGATACAGACATTATCCCACGTGGTCTCTAGAGTTCCATCTCCATAATCGGAAGTTTATTTTTACTTAAATAATGCAGTCTTCGGCCGATATCCTCCCATTCCATTGATTCAGCAAATTGGCGTAAACCATCATTAAAGGAAATTTTTGCTACCGACCTTGGTAACGATCTTGCATGCTGTAATACATCACACTAGATTCCTCAAAAAAACCCACCAATTTAATTCATGTCTAGGAGTTGGTTAAATTGTCAGTTGATAAACAACGCTTTGCTGTCTCCCCTACCTCACTGTCCCCTACCTACCCCTCCTCATGTGTGGACAAACAGGTTTGCGAGAGGAGGGTGGATGTCTCCCCTGCCCTCCCGTTCCTCTACCTATCCAGCCCCAAAACCGGGGCGGACAAACTGGTTTGCAGGGCCTGGGTGGTTATGTCATTCTCCCTACTGTCACCTGGGAGGAGGACAAACAAGATCCACTCAGGATTTTATTATTATGATTATATATATATATATATATATATATGGTAGATATATATATATATATATATATATATATATATATATACATACAGGATATCCATTTTTCATTTTTACAAGTATTTCTATGTCTTAATTTTTCTTCTTCTTCACATGGATTTAGCTCATTTATGATTGGTCCAAACGACTCAGTGAAATTTAACTGAATCTTTAAGGCTGTGTTGTAATTACACTGCACTCATTAGCTAGCGAGTCATATTCTTAGTCATTTATTTATGTGTCTATATATATATATATATATATATATATATATATATATATATATATATACTATTATATAATCATAAACATCTATATACATACATGTATGTATGTGAAACGTATGTATGTATGTATGTATGGCGTGTATGTTCGCATGTACAGATAGATATATGATATATAGATAGATAGATATAGACTGATAGTTAGATATTTGATTACGCCACAGAACTATAGAACATTTACAGCGATTATCATTGTATTGTGTAGTGTACAGCATTTCCATATCACAGGCGTGTTTCAAATACGCACCACTGACAGAAATGGTATATTATAAATCAGCGAGAGAAAGATAAAATTTCATAACAAATTGACTGTTCCATAGTGCGACACAATGAACTGTCATGGCGAAATGGGTCATTGTCGACGAGCTAATGTAAACTTTCCCGCTCAGGAATATAAAAAAGCAGTGGGCATTTTTATAGAATTCTTTACCTCTCTTGATGACTCAATGGTTTTGCGATTGCAACTGGAGTGATTGAATAGGCTTTCGTCATGCTTTCGTGTCCCATTTCCAGATTCATTTATCTTTATAGAAATGAAAAGATAAAAAGAAACATAAAACTGAATTACAACGTAAATAAAAAAGAAAGATGCTAGTTGACCTTTGTTCTAAATTATATTTCCTTACGAATCCAAACTGATAAATAAAAAAGAAAACTGAATATTTACGTCTGTGCTTGACGCAAAAGAATGAGATCCTACCACAAATTTTGATAATGAAGTGATTTGACTCCAATCTCCACACCACAGAGACTGGGGGAGTGGCACCCGAGCCTCTTTAACCTGTGCGATCCTTTCTTAACTGGATCAGATCTCTCTCTCTCTCTCTCTCTCTCTCTCTCTCTCTCTCTCTCTCTCTCTCTCTCTCTCTCTCTCTCCCCTCATTTTCCGAGATACTAAATGTTCCTTTTCTCAGGATTCGTCCTAATTTCCCTAAACACTTCCGTCTTCGGAATTGGAGACATAAAAAAGCGTTCTCGTCTGGCTCGAACAACTGCAGTTTCTGTAGATGCTGGTTATATACACCACCAGTCCAAATAAGGAAGGAGGTCCTGTCATTTCGAAATGACGTATTCACACGTAATTACAAACTCCAGCAAAGAGGATTTCCAAATTTCGCAAAGGAATAACATTCAAAATTACTGCTGGTAGCAAATTCATTCATAATTCACACTTTGAAAACACCCCCCTATTTCAGACGTTATCTCAGTTGCATATCACCTTTATGGCACAAGAAGTCGTCTACTGCAACTTGTCATCTAAGGATGTGTCACATCCCACTAGAACATGTCTTAAGCGTAAGTCGGCAACTTATCACAGACACACATCACAAACAGATTGAATACAAGCTGTCAACTTATTAGTAGTCCTAAACAGTGTTTCTTATTATTATCCAGCATTGCCGAGGGTTCGTCGTCCACTTACGGTTGTTGACTTATTGTCAACCTGTTTGAGATATGTCTGAAACAAGTTAATGACTTTTTTGTGATATGTATGTGATAAGTTGCTGACAACATGCGACAAGTTGGCTACTTGTGTTTACAACACGCTTTACTGTAGTGTGGACACAGCCTAACTGACATCGTCTTGAAAGTCTCAACTGTGAGAACAGGCGCTGCTAAACGTGTCTAGTCCCTCTCCTGCCTGTTCAAACAGCAAACCTACCACCTAACGTGTTACCCTAGCATTAGAATCCATTTTCAGTCATTCAAATTTAACTTCTATCTCTAAACGAACAGAACTGGACTTAAGCACAAATGGAAAAGCTTCACAAACACAATCTACTTCTGATTCTTTACAGAGCTGTCAATGTAATCAAGAATCGCATTTCCTTACCCTCGGCTGATACGTTCTACTAATCGTGACTCACCTGAAATGAAAAGAAAATATAATCTTAGCACATATTTTCCAAGTATTGCTTAACAAATGCCAACACATGAGACATTATAATTATCAACTTTGGAACAAGTAAGTATGCACCTTTAATTTCATGCTCGTCACGTCCTGCAATATGAATTAAAAAAATTGCTTCAGATGTTTTAGTGGTCTGACAGAGCAACAGAGGTCACAATGAGAGAGAGAGAGAGAGAGAGAGAGAGAGAGAGAGAGAGAGAGAGAGAGAGTGTACATCCGCTGAATCAGGTAATTATAAAAAAAAAATGGCAACTCATCCAAACGGCCACTTGTCATCTGTCAGTCGCAGCTCCTCATCTCCATGCAAATGTACTTAATCAGCTGACAAGCCAACTAGGAACATATCCAAACATTGCCCAGGCCTGATGAAGCATTGGGGGCTCCCAATGAGATCCTGCATTAATCAAGCAAAAATATTTCTATTGTTAAATTCTGCGGAGGATTTATCCGATGGGGAGAGAAAGAATGGAGTCATGTGCTTGTTGACTGTGCTTGCTTGGTCCGTCTTCGTCTTCCGTTTTGGGACAGAAATCTGGACGTCATTTTTCGGGAAATAAAGACAGTTGCAGCCTGCGTCTTTCATTTATAAAAAGAAAACCCTAGGAAATAAACTATTACACTTTAGGGAAAGAAACCTGGGCGTTATTTGGGAAACAAAGACAGTTGTAGTCAGCGTCCTTCATTTATAAAAAACAAACCTGGGAAATAAAAACGGTTTGCAATGGATAAACATAAATAAAGATATGATTCTTACCACCTTCAGAAGATTATAAATAAGAAGTAATTGTAACTGTCATCAATAAGTAATGAGTCAAAAAGAATTTCCTTTACAAGGACAAGCTGTGAAACAATTATTTTCAGTAAGACCTGAAATTTTGTTCATTCACAGCAAAAATAGAATATAAAATTAAAGCCAAAGGCCACGTGCTGGGACCTACGAGGGGATTCAGCGCTGAAAGGGAAATTGAGAGTAAAGAAGGTTTGAAAGGTGTAACAGGAGGAAAACCTTTTGCGGTTGCACTATGAAACACGTCAGGAGAGGGTAGAGGCGAGTAAGATGGAAGACAGAAAATATGAACGGAGACACAGTGAAAGGAATGAACGGGTTGCAGCTAAGGACCAAAGGGACGCTGCAAAGAACCTTTAGTAATGCCTACGGTGCACTGTATGAGGTGCACTGATGGCATTACCCTCCTACGAGGACAATTACCTTTCATCTTTTCATCTTCGCATTTGAAAATAAAAGTGTGCAATTGTTA
This sequence comes from Macrobrachium rosenbergii, assembly GCF_040412425.1. NCBI lineage: Eukaryota > Metazoa > Arthropoda > Malacostraca > Decapoda > Palaemonidae > Macrobrachium > Macrobrachium rosenbergii. The sequence continues at coordinate 38,843,383 of NC_089750.1, read as the reverse complement.
AAGAGAGAAAGAGAGGCTGGTTTTGTTTTCAAAAATGCAGGTTACACAAGAAGAAGATAATTGCCAAGCTAATCTTAGCGTCTTATCTCCTTGTTACAGAGTAGAGAAACAGGGGAGGAGGAACAGAAAGGGAAGAACAAACACGCCTCAGTTTCCTCACTTGAAGAAACGTTATATGAACCGTATTACGTCACTGTCAACATTTGCCTGAGTTGAACATATGGTGTGAGGAGAATTTCTCCATACGGTACGTTTGGAATTTCGACGTTGTTCTAAAACCTTCTTAAAATTATCATATAAAATAACTGAAGACAGGTTTAGCTCAGGACTTAAACAAGGCTTGTTTAGCAAGTGAGATTGTTCTAAAATATTCTTAAAACTATCATATAGACAAATTCAATAGAGGTATAGCTCAAAATTTAGCAAGTGAACAAGTTCTAAATTCTTCTAAAAATTATTAAATACACGAGTTCAATAGAGGTTTAGTTCAGGACTTCAACAAGGTTTAATTAGCAAGTGGAAACTGTAATCCTAAAATTATAATATAAAAGACTTTAATGCAGGTTTATCTCAGGACTTAAACAAGGCTTGTTTAACAAGAGGAGATTGTTCTAAAATCTTCTTGAAATGATTATATAACTTATTTATTACAGTATAGATCAAGACAACAACTTCAATCAGCAAGTAGTATTTCACAAAACCTGACTAATTAAAAGACAAGATCAACACTTTGAGAAAGGCAGACTATAACACGAAAATAGTAATAAAGTAAAAATACGTTTGTAATCTATCTCTTCTAAGATTTTAGGCGAAGTAAACTACACACAAAAAATATATATTTTGAGTATTTTACCGAGTGCCACTATAAAACAGCTGCAGAACAATGAACACATAAAAGAGATAACGATAAAGTATCTTACACACAGTGATAAAACAAAACAAAAAAAAGCAAATTTTAGTTATTAACGGAAAACTTGACACTGGACAAACACAGAACACAGATCTATGTTCCATGATGGTCAATAGACTGTGCTGAATCGTTGCCGGAAATTGACGAGAGAGAGAGAGAGAGAGAGAGAGAGAGAGAGAGAGAGAGAGAGAGAGAGAGAGAGAGAGAGAGAAGAGAGAAATTTTAATACCACCTCTTGAAGCATTGAAAACCCGAACGCGACTGGGAAATAAAACAAGACTTTTTCAGGATCAAATATTCATTTGTAAATATTTCCCTCGACGTAATTCCACTGTCATTCATTGGCAGGAAAGAGAGAGAGAGAGAGAGAGAGAGAGAGAGAGAGAGAGAGAGAGAGAGAGAGAGAGAGATTGTGTGTTGTGTGTTGTGTCGCAGGCATTGTTGGAACTCATTTCATTGCTCGAAGGCCTCCAGTGCATTTGCATTTTATGAGTGAAGGTGATGATAGACAACTGCCTAAAGCCGGGGGAGTGGGGGCGGTTAAGGGGGTAGGGAAGAGGAAGGGGAGGGTGAATGATGACAGCTAAGGGGGGGTGAAGGGGAGGGGGAGGGGTTCCAAGTTGACAAACAGGCCCTCGCGTCCCTTTCAGAAGAATGACGTTAGCTGGCACTGATCTGAGGTCTTGAGGTTAAATAAACCCTATGTTATTAAATAAACTGTCTTGTTTAAATAAACCTCTTATGTTATTCACTGCGTATTAATATATATAGTGTTACATTATTTTTCACTGTATACAGTTATGTTATTCACGATGTATTCACCACATACAATATTCACTATGTATTCACTACATACAATATTCACTGTTTTTTCATTATATATAGTGTTACATTATTCACTACATAGTCTACAGATGTTATTTACTATATATTCACCATGTAAAATGTTACGTTATTCACTATATACTGTATTACGTTATTCACTAAATAGAATGTTGTGTTATTCGCTATAATTCACTATATACAGTGTTAAGTTATTCACTATGTATTCACTATTACAGGGTTACGTTATTCACTATATACAGTGTTATGTTATTCACTATTATTCACTATATAAAGTGTTACGTTATGCACTATATATATGGTGTTACGTTATTCACTGTATAAAGTGCTACGCTATTCATTACATACAATGTTATGTTACTCACTATATAGGCTACAGTGCTATTTATTCACTATAATACAATGTTATGTGTTGTAATTCGATTCCTTTTGTTATTTCCGTCATTACTAATACGGACGGATGTTTTTCTTTCTTTGAACGAAATGACCGTAGCCTTTTGAATTCACAGCACTAAATTCCCGCCTTGTTCCCACGAGTCTACTGAGTTCCCACACACTACCAAACACTGAACTTCCAAGTCTCTTATTCATTATATTTATGCTTAGTTTCTGTTTCTTCATAAAATCGAAAGATCCTAAATCACACCTACGAAAGAGTTCCCATTTTTCAAAAGACTGGGTTCCCTGTTTGTTCCCCCCAAAAGCTTCATTCCCATTTGATTTCAATGACTAAGTTCCCAGTTTGTTTCCAGAAAGCTGAGTTCCCATGTGATTCCAAAGACTAAGTTCCCAATGTGTTCCCCGAATGATGAATTTCCATTTGATTCCAAAGACTAATTTCCAAGTGTGTTCCCAGAATGATGAATTCCGATTTTATTCCAAGGACTAAGTTCCCACATGTGTTCAAGGATGAATTCCCAATTGTTTCCAAACCCAGAAGGATTAAATTGTTTCCAAAGTCCAAGTTCCCAATGTTTTCCCAGAAGGTTAAATTCCCATTTCATTCCAATGAATAAGTTCCCAATGTGTTCCCAGAAGGATGAATTCCTAATTGTTTCCCAAAGACTTGGCTCCCAGTTTGTTCCCAGAAGACTGAATTCCCATTTGATTCCTAATGTTCATAAGAATATCAAACGTCAATTTTCCAACAAAAAGACTGTTCCCACTTGATGCAAATCAGGGTTACCAAATTCCCAGAAGCATTCACCCTCGTTTCCACACAAGAACCTCCTAACGTTTAAAAACCATATGCCAAAAGAAACTAATATATAAATATCTAAACCTAATCTTCACAAATCAATGACATTCTAAAATGGAAATCTTGATATTAAAAAATGTTTTTACTAAAAATAAAGATAAAAAATGAACCATATCTACAGAAGAACGTCAAAAATGAAAATATAAATAAAAAGAAACTAATAAATAGCTATCTAAACCTATCTTCATAAATCAATGAACCCAAAATTAACAGTCATAATAAATACATATTTTAAAATCCAATTCAATTTAAATAAAGATATTTGTTATACAAAAAATGGCCTAGGTCCATCATAAAATGGGACTCAATAAAAGCTACTACACTTAAAACTCCATCTATACTCTCACATCCAATGTCTAATTTGCATACAGCATACGCATAAATATATCCACGAAAGCAACATATCACACCCATGGTAAATAATAATGCAGTCGGATAAATTGACTCTTTAATTATATGGGCTAATAAAAACACGAATAAATAGATATCCAGAAAGAAACATAGACGAGAGATGAAAGAGAGCAGTCGGAGAGAGAGACGAATAATTAACGGTTAATGAAAAATGGAATGGAAATTGAACTGAAAATCCAGGACGACCATAATTATCTGGCCAATACTGTACATTACCCCAACAGAGCTTCATTATGTTCTTTATTCTGTGATTTTGCTTCATTCCCACCACTGATAATTATTTCTCCCTCTTTCTCCCCTTTCAATATGGCTGTCCATCTTTATTCTGTGATTTTGCTTCACGTCCCATAATTGTTCACCATCACCCTCGTTAAGCCTTGAGTGTCTCTTGGGACCTACAATTTGTTTTCTCCAAAACCCTCAGGCAAGTGAGGATGATAAACTTAGATGGCTGGCAATCTAGGTGCTAAGGTGGAAAGGAAGATAATTTTACTTGAGAAACCCTTACAAACACCCTGATGGGAAGAAGTCTTGGTGAAACATAGTTTCATTGTGGGATGTCAAATTTGTTTTGGCCCAAAAACCCTCAGGCAAAGTAAAGTGTTTCATGATAAAATTATAAATGTGGTTAATTGTTGCCCAAAAGTGACCCATAACCAAAAACTGCTCACAAGTGGGTAGTGTTGCCTGATAGGTCATTGGTCCATAAATGCCCCATACACACTATGCATCATGATGCGCGCAGTGTTGAACGGATGTTTGAAAAACCGGTGGCCCACAACAGGAAGCTTGCATCACCAGAGTGTTTGCCGGGGTAATCCATAAAGCCCCATGTCACAATACCGAGTTTCACCGTTTTTCAACAGGCAAGAGTGTGGCAAAATCATTTGGCAAAAATGCATTTGCACTCAGGTGGGAGGACGTCTGCTCAGCACGTCCACTCAGCTCCAGCACCAATGGCTCAGTCACATTTTATTGAATTGCATTTTTATTCTGAGATCCATTTGCTCATTAACCTTATCTGCATTTACTTTCTTTCGGAAGTTATTTTTCCTGCTGAAGTCCTTATACCCCCTTTCTTCTAATTTTCGTTATGAGACCTCTTTCTTCTTTCTCACCTTCCTCCTGAGGTCCTGATCTATCCTCCTGTATTCCTGCACAGCCTTCCAATCTGTCTTGTAATTTCTTTTTCCACTAAGTTTCTCATTTCCTGTTTTCACCACTCTCATTCCCTCTTCCTAGTCACTCACTGCCGACTGACTTTATCTTAAAAAAAAAAAAAAGGTAGTAAGAAGCTAATTTTCTCTCTCAAATGTATATTTTGTAAATATTTTTCCTTGAAAATCGTTTTCTAATGAATTCCCTTTTCGAACATATTTCTACAGGCTCTTATCATTTTCGAACTTTTAAAAAAATAAAACTTATCTCATGTACATTTCTTCCCAATATGCCATTTCTTTCTAAAAACCTTTTGCACTGGTTTGGCTAATATAAACCTTGTCAATGCACAGATTCACAACTCTTCAAGAAACTCTTGTACTCTAATTCTCTTTCCTCAATCTTACCTCATTACAATCTTCATGCACTAACACATATATATAATCCTGTGCCCAGAGTTTCAAATTCCAAATCAATACAATTCTCTTTCCTCAATGTACACTTTCAGCTATCTTCAACACACTGACCCTTTATCCTTTGCCATTCTTTCACAAAATGCCTTTTTTTACAACTTCTCACTCAGTGCCAAACCAGGCAGCTTCTTCTTAAACCAATCAGCTATCACACATTCCTTATCTTCTGCACCACATTAATATACATTTAAACCAGGAAGATGCATAGAAATACACGATGTGAGGTGAAAACCCTATATAACCACGGCTGTTTTATGACTTTCACACTGTGCAGAGTAGAAATGGGATGTTAACCCTATTTTATACATAATAAGAGAACTGAGAATCTGACATTCGTATCTTGTGGAGAACCTCATCTGCCATTTACAGGCATTTATTTTCACCACAACTGTCGCGCGAGAACAAGTGAGCAGTGTTGCAGTACAGTTTGGCCGCTAGTGATTTTTCAACACCACTACTGCATCACGTGGCTGATACATGATGCATAGTGTGTGTGGGCTTAATGGACTGTTTAGACATCGCCTACTCAGATCCTGTTTAACTTAACACAGTAAAGGACACTGATGCCAGTTAGATCCAAGATAAACATGAATGATGCTTTGTAAACGTTCGCGTGAGGGGAACAATAGCGTTCTACATTATGTCATTCAATTTTCATTATAATTATTCACAACACAGTGTGCATTTACAATGCGGAACTTAATTACAGATGATGGTAAAATTCTTACTATATTATACAGCTCAATTTAATTAAAATTATTATTTAAACAAGCATTAGCTCAATGTTCGCGTAAAGGGGAACATAATTATTCACAAGTATATAAATATTATAATATATTCATTTAGGAATAATGAGGGAACTGTATTTTAAAAGAAGTTTGTAATATATCATTCTTATTAATGAGCATTCAAAAGAAAATTAAATTAATTAGAAAGAGAACAGGACCGTGATTTCAAATGTTAAGGACTGCTTCAGGAGCAAGAGCCCATGCTAGATTAAAGGCAACTTTATTACATCAAAAGTATTTTGAAATATACATTATGAGTTTTCAGACACATAAAACTCTTTTACTTTATAAATTGTTATTACAGAGGCTAATATTTGCATATTGAAGAGGCACTTAGGATTAAAAATCTTGTGTTTGCGCTTATTAACTCCAGAGAGAGAGAGAGAGAGAGAGAGAGAGAGAGAGAGAGAAGAGAGAGAGAGAGAAGAGAGAGAGAGAGAAAATGAAAAATCCTCAGACATATTACAGACAGAGATAGGATTAATGAATTAGCAAAAGAATAAGGCAATTCCTAGTAATGAAATGAGAGAAATTAGAGAGATGAGAGAGAGAGAGAGAGAGAGAGAGAGAGAGAGGAAGAGAGAGAGAGGAGATTTTTACGATGAAGGTCACTGTCATATTCTGATTTACTCACTGTCAAATGTCAGTACGGCAGAAAGTCAAATGAGAGAGAGAGAGAGAGAGAGAGAGAGAGAGAGAGAGAGAGAGAGAGAGAGATTCTCTCTCTAGCTATCCCTTTCCAACATCATCATTTTAGGCTTTCGCAGTTTTCTATGCTCTCATGCTGAACTTCATACATCCCCTAGGCGTATGTGGAATTTAAATTAGAAAATAATGATGAATAATAATAATTTTAAAAAGTCAGGTTATCAGCGATATAAGGAAAAATTGTTAGTATTTACTAAAATTAATATGAGTACGCAAATACACAGTGACCCGTATACTTGTTCAAAAATAAAACCAAACTTTACTTCTTCATCAGGTATAAAACAAATCAGGTCTTTGATGTGAACAAAATCATGACCACAGTATAAGGAATACTTGAAAGGATATATCTCAAATATAGCGTATCCTATTCCCAGGAAGACAGTTCCTGTAGGATCTCATCCTTCTTCCAGAGTGAGTCTGGGACGAAGCGTTGCCAACGCTGCCATTGGCATCTGAATTTGTCATATTTCAGTATGACATGATAAAGAAAAAATGGAATCTTAGTGAATTTAGGACTGTGTATATATATCACTATTGCACATGAGAAGAGTGCTGTTGTGAAATCACAGTTTGGTCAAACCGAGACGCAAACGTCATCAGTAAGCATCCGTGTAGTGTTCTATAGGCAGTGTGTCAGCACATATCAGCGGAATGTCTGCGATGTGTTTATAAACAGTATGTCTGCATAGACCAACGTCCTCTTTGTGCTGAGCTAAGACTGTCACGTACGCCTTGAGGAATTCCTTCGGAACGAGGCCATTGTGTGTTCGTGTGTGTGAATCGTAGTCTTGCTATGTAAAAAGTATGAAAGCTTAGATAGAGATCAACATGGGAAGCCATCCTGTGTAGACCATTGTATTCTGCTGTAAAAAGAACCTTTTTAGAATACAAGAAAACCCTGCTATGGAGTTTGTCTAAATCCTACAAAAGAAACTTTGTTCTTCCCAAGACAAATATCACATTGCACATCCATGAAGAATTGTGAAGATGCAAAAACAACTTCTCTGACTGCATTTTAACTCAGTCTCTACAAACAAACAAAGATGGGTATATTCTGGCGGAATACCCTATCACACTGGTGGCAGCGACATTCGACATCTGTGGCAGCGCCCCTATCACACTGGTGGCAGCGACATACGAGATTTCTGGCAGCGCCCCTACATTGCGTCTACATTTGTGGAACGGAAACTCCGATTAGGCAAGATGCTTAAACAACCATAGACAGACGTCATCTTCATCAACGACATGGTCACAGTCGGACGAACGATTCGGTGCATCAAAACGTCTTGGAAGAGGAAGGAAAACAATCAACAACGAGAAAGCGAGGAAGACATCTGACCTTCAAAATACATCTTTCCCAACGCACGGCAGAGAGAGAGGAAGAGAGAGAGAGAGAGAAATCTCCACAAATCTACGCGACACGTCTCAAACGCCGCAACATTGCACAATCAACACTCCACAACGTTCCTTGGAAGTTTCTACAATCAACATTCGACAACATAAGAAAATTCAACATCCACAATAGGGTCCCTCCGATGACGTGTATCTAGACAGACGGAAGTCGGACGGCAGAGGAACTTCGTCGACCTACTTACGAGAATCCAATAAAAAGCCAAGTACAGCCATTATCTATAACAGTTAGTATTCTCGTATTCCAGTGATTCGGGTCTCGAGTGGCAGGTTGCTGATATAAGGTGAGCGGCGCCGTAGATTAATACCTTTGCCTTGCAGAAGTAGCGGTTCCCGATACCTCATTTTTTTTTTATTATTCTTTTGTGTTCTTTTATTTTTTACGCTTGACACGTGGTTAACTCTGTTCTTTTTCAGGAAGTGCATTTATTACTTATTGATATTGTATTTTATGATGCATTTTTCATAGGTGATGTTATTTTTTAGCGAATATATGAATCTCGGTTGGTATTTACTTGCGTTCCTGGTATAGATATATGAGGTTACGTAGCGGCCGTGTTTATTCATATAGGTTTCAAGATCACTTAGAGAGTAGGCGTGCGGCTAGGAAACTTAATAGGAAAATGACTCCTCCAACCCCAGGTGGGAGCGACCCCACCAACCCAGCTTCCCCACAGAATCCTGTAGTTACGGTAGTTAATGCTAGATCGGCAATTGTACCATTCGCAGGTCGTGTTAATGGATTTTTGCCACAAGGTGTCGAGTCTTGGATTTCGTCTGTAGACGTACACCTCACGGCAAAGTCCATTACCGATCAGTCTTTACAATTGCAGGAGGCAAAGAGTTTCATAGATTATGCTAAAGGAGATGCAGGTGCGTACTTACGGGGAATATCTTTTAAGGAAACAGTCACTTGGGATGATTTCAAAACCAAGCTGCGTTCCATTTATGGGAGTGAGGATGCATTGGATGAAGTTCTTGCTTTACGCAACATAATAAAAGTCGCATTTATGACTAATCTAAGTATAGTGGATAGGGCAGCTCTGATAGGAGATAGGCTCGAAGAGTATAACGGACAAGTTGATGGCTCAAGTTGGGTCAATCGTAATATGCATCTCAGTTCCAAATCTCTTTGCAGATTGTTTTATTTGACACTTATAACAGCGATGTTACCTGAACCTTTGGTTAAGTGTTTTGATGAGCAATTAACATCAGATAGCACAGAATTAGATATCTATAGACAAATTCGGAAACACTTGTCCAAGTGTACAGATCTCGATCCTTCTCTAGTTCAGGCTTTTACAAAGCAAGAAAACAAAAATCATACGTCTTCATCACCGCAACAGGTTAACTTAGTCACTAATAATCCATCAGCAGTCATTTGCTTTAATTGCAAGCGTCCAGGACACATGATAAATGAGTGTAGGACACGCTATTGTTCAATCCATAACAGTTCAAATCACAAGTATAGTCAGTGCAATGCTAGAAAAAAGAATCCAAACAGTAACACAAACATTCAAAGTGCTAGTAATGACGCTAAGAGGCAACAATACCATGGGGGAAAGAACAAACAATTCAAGCAGAACAATAATGTAGGTCAGAAACAAGTACATTCAAATCGTTCCTCGGGAAAGTCAACTTCAAGCTCAGCAGTTCAAAATAACCAGGCGTCAGTGAATTTTCAGAATGCCGGCGGTCAGACAAACACCACGTAGCCAGCTTAAAGGGGGAGGAGAGTGATATTGGGTTATCATCACTTTTTGAATCAGATAATAAATTTAATGTTCTCCAAGATATGTGTGAAGACAAGAATTTTCCAGAAATTGAGGTAGAGTCCCAAACATGCAGAGCACGGTCCCGTAGATTTTTGCAAAATACACGCTATTATTGGCTCAGAAGAAGTTAGGCCAACTTTGCATGCAGTTAGCTTAGAACATAAACATTTCACCTTGTTTTTTGATTCAGGTAGTCCACGTAACATAATGGATTTACGTACTCATCACCTGTTATTTTCAAAATTTCCTGTCGAACGCTCCAATGTTCGTTTGTCAGGAATAGGTAATAATGAATTAGATGTAGTGGGTACATCTCAAATACAATACAGGTTGGGGCAACGTACTTTCACGGACACCTTTATTATTATTAGCAATATTAGTATGTACCCAGTAGTTATTATGGGTTATCCATCAATGTCATTACATAACGTAATTTTGACACCCGCAAAACACGGAGTGTTTATAAAAGGGAAATTCTATCGGTCTTCACACACATTGAAATCTGTTTTGGATCAGAAGGAGACAGTCAGTGAGAAAATAACGTACATAGAAGAACCAGTCACCTGTCTCGTAAGTGATGATATTGTTACAGCCACCCAACATAACTCTCAGGCACCCGTCATTGCTGCGTTCACACAAACCATTGAGCCAGACACACCATCGTATCTCACGGTCAAGGTTAAAAGAAAATTGCCAGGCTCAGAGGTTTTAATTCTTCCTGATACTTTAAAAATCAATGGGCTTTCAGTCACGCAAGCGTTGTACACAGTAAATTCTGATCATCGGGTTAACATTGAAGTTTTTAATCACTTAAATGCTGCTTTAACAATACATGAAAATCAGCATATTGTCAATATCGAAGCATATAAACATCGAATCCTTACAGTTGCTGAAATTAACTCCACTGAATCAGCAACAGATGAATCTCTTTTAAAGATAATTAAAGGCAAAATCGAAGCAGACATCTTAGATAGGGATATAAGCAAGAAATTTTTTGAACTTCTATCCAAATATAGTGATGTTTTTTCTACTAGTACTGGAGCTGTAGGCAAAACGGAAGTCATCGAACATCAAATTCGTTTAAAGGATAAGGACCAAGTCATTTATGTACCTTCATATCGTCTACCGGCCAAATTTCTGAATGAAATCAATGTAGAGGTAGATAAAATGTTAAAAGAGGGGGTTATTAAGAAATCTAACAGCCCTTATAATTTTCCCTTGATAGTAGTACCAAAAAAGGATAAAACCTGGAGGATTTGTGTTGACTTTCGCAAGCTTAACGACCAAACTATCCCTGATCGTTTCCCAGTACCTTGTACAGATGATATTTTATCTCTATTAGGACAGAATAAATTTTTTACTTCCTTGGACTTACTTAAAGGCTTTCACCAGATACCCTTAGCTAAGGACAGTACACCGTACACTGCTTTTAGTACAGCTCGGGGTCACTATGAATTCCTACGTATGCCATTTGGGCTACGTTGTGCCCCTATTACGTTCACTAGAATGATCAATATAGTGTTCGGAGATTTACTAGGGAATATTCTCCATGCTTATATGGACGATTTAGTAATATTCTCAAATTCTTTGGAGGAACACTTAAGTAAACTAGAAATAGTCCTTCAAAGGTTAAGGGAACATCATTTAAAGGTAAAAATTTCTAAATGTGAGTTTTTTAAAGACGAATTAGTCTATTTGGGTTTCATGGTATCTCGGCAAGGTCTTAAAGTAGTCCATGATAAAATCTCTGCTATTAGTAAATTTCCCGTTCCTACTAATGTTAAAGCCATACAGCAATTTCTCGGGGTTTCGGGTTATTATCGTCGGTTTATCCGAGATTATTCAGTAATAGCAGCTCCTTTAACTGATCTCATAAGGAAGGACGTGACTTTTAAATGGGAATCCCAACATCAAATCGCTTTTGACACATTGAAAGAGAAAATTAGTTCTGCTCCTATTCTAAAGTTTCCCGATTTTACTAAAGAATTTATTATTGCAACCGACGCATCAGATCAAGGAGTAGGAGGTGTGTTACTCCAATGGCATGACAACAAGTTTTTTCCCATTGCTTTTTATTCTCGCAAACTAAAAACGTCAGAGAAGAAATATGCAGTAATAGATAAAGAATGTTTAGCGATAGCTAACTCGTTGGTACATTTTAAATATATAATCTATGGGTACAGTGTCAAGGTTCTAACTGATCATAAGCCCCTTACTGACTTTTTTAAAGGTTTCAATCATAGTCCTAAAAGAACTAGGTGGCATATGATTATCCAAGACTTTGGAGCTAAAATTGGATATTTACCCGGTAAAGCAAACGTAATAGCAGATGCGTTATCTCGTAACCCAGTACCAACTCAATCATTACCCTTCGCTGATCTAGAAGAAATTCCAATTCCTTCGCAAGCCATGAAAATTGCTATCGAAAATGGTCAATCTTTAGCCCAAACAACAGAGAATATTACAGATATAGAGTGGAATCTAGATTCAGTACGTCAAGAACAAATGAAAGATCAGAAATTAAGAGTAATAATAGATGCATTAAATAGGAAACCAGATGATAAGGAATATGTGAAATATACTAACCAATATTTCTTGATTAAGGATAATATTCTATGCCGATCTGTGGCTAGGAGAACCAGGAGTTCAACACAGTTAACTAACGACCATGTGGTTGTACCAATCACTTTAATCCCTACCGTTCTGAAGTGGCTTCACAACCATCCTCTGCATGGTCATCCTGGGTTCGAAATAACCTCTCAAAAGGCCAAGTCATTATTTTACTGGTCTACTATGTTAAAAGATATTAGGACATATATTAAAAACTGTGATATATGTTTCCGTCATAAGGGCCATACTAAGAATCCTGTAGGTCTCGGAACTTATCCTGTGCCTAGCAAACCTTTTGAAAGGGTACACCTTGATTTACTGACAGGTTTTTACGAGACAGACCGAGGGAATAAAAACCTCTTGGTTATAATAGACGCCCTTACACGGTATACTGAACTAATACCATTAAAAAGTAAAACAGCCATTGAGTGTGCTAGGAAGTTTTATGAGTGCTATATATGCAGACATGGGATCCCAAATATGATAATCTCCGACTCGGGAGGAGAATTCAATAATCACTTCCTTAACTCATTGTGTGAGATTCTGCAAATAAAAAAAATCAATACGATGATCTACCATCCTGAATCTAATGGTTTGGTCGAACGTGTTAATAGAAAGGTGTTAGACATACTGCGTGTAAACATAGGCGGTATGGACCCAAACTGGGATATTGCAATACCCACTGTGTCCAGTACCCTAAATAACAATTATCATACTTCAATCCGTATGTCTCCCCATGAAGCTGTTTACGGGATACCTGCTAGGTCACCTTTCCACATCCTATCACCGACAACTAGTTTGTCAGATCCATTGAAGGATATAATAGATGTTAGCCGGAGTAGATTTCAAACACTTTATCAAAACCTCTTACAGGCTCAAGTGTTAATGAAGAACGCACATGATAAAAAAGCTAAGGTCACAAAGCCTTACCAAGAAGGAGATATTGTATACGTACAGGTTTATGTTAGGAAAGGACTAAATTGGAAATTATTGCCTAAATTTGAGGGTCCTTTCACAGTTATAGAAGTTTTAGTGGGTAACCGACTTAAAATTCGGAATCAGTCCGATACAACGGATGTTCGAACGGTATCTATCTCTCATGTGAGAGCTTAAGACAATGGTTTGTTATGAAAAATTAATTATTGTGAGAATATTTTATATCATTTGATCATTTGAGTGGTGCAATGTTTTTTTATATACATTATTTACAAATTTTTTTTTGCAGGCTCCAACATGAAGCTTGTCAAATTATACCACGCACTATTCCTATCAATGTTTATTGTGATTGGGAAGAGTTCTGAAATAACTTTACATCATGGTTCTATTGTAGAGGAAATGAATAATTTCTTTCTAACTGACAGTAACATAGTTTTAGAAGTCAATATGAACGCTATTTTTATTAGCGAAAATGATGTACTAACTCTGAAATCAGAATTGACTCTTTTTGCTCAATCCCTTGAAGATTTGCATAAATCATATTTATTTAACAGTGATCCAACGTCGCCTAATCAAGTTAGTGACACGGTTAATATGCTTTTCTGGGAATTAAGGAATAAAACATCCGAAGCTGAAATCTTGGCTCGTGATTTGCTTATGTGGTCAATTCCTCATGACGCTACAGAAAGGCGTAACCCACTTGTTTTAGCGGCATTAAACTTGGTTGATTCCGTAGCTGGTCTTGGTTTAGGAATTTCTAATCGGCTTAAACTTCGCGATCACGGGGTTAAAATCGAAAATCTGGAACATCAACAAGAGGTATTAGCAGGAGAACTAAACAAGCAAATTCAAGCTTTGAACGGCGTAATTAGTAAAGTAAATGAACAATCACGACGTTTCAATCAGGTTCATGACACTCAAGTTTTGTTAGCAACTTTGATGTATTATCATACTAAAATTGATCATGTATCCTCGAGAGTTTCAAGCTTTATCGAAAAATCAAAAGATTATGTAGAAGCTATAACACTTGCTGCTAAAGGCGTATTGTCTCCTCATTTGTTACCAATTAAAGATCTTGCTCAAATTATCAGTAATGCTCATGATAGAATGCGCTATGTTCCAGTAGTAGCTTTTCATAAGGTTGAATTTTATTACAGCTTGATCACAGTTAAAGTTGACCTTGATAAGATCGTAATCGACATTCCTTTTAACCCATCAGGTGCGTGGAAAGCGTATAAGATTTCGCCCTTTCCTACGTATGTATCTAACGTCTCGACGCCTATTATTAATAATCTGTCAGCTCTAGTATTGGTTTCCGCCAACGAGGAAACTTTTACGGTAGTCAGAGATCAAGCACTGTTAAATGATTGTTATGATGTTATGGATGATGTGGTGTGCAGGATCGATTTGTTTGAATTCAGGAATGTATCAAATATGTCCTTGGGTTCATGCAAATTGGACTTAGTACTTAACAGAACCTCTCCCCATACACGTGAACATTGTTTGGATGGTTTAGTCAGGTATCACGACAATCAGTTTCGTCACAGGCTCTTGAATGGCACGGCATTCGTCTTCTCTGCGGAAGCATACAGCGTCATTTGCCCAGATGGTATTAGGGCATCAGGACACATGTTCGTCGTTAATGATGGCTGCATTGCAACAACGTCGTCGCTCTTCATCCGAGCTATGGTTACTATCATCCGTGGGCGTAATTTCTTCATCAACACGTCGTGGGGTAACACCAGGCTACAAGGTCTGACAATTCCCTACAGTAGGCCCGTCGAAAACGCTATTGCAACATTGGACCTGCTATCTCCTGTGAGCCGTTCTTCTGATCACCACGACATTATTCTCCTCTATGTGTTAATTGCCATCGGTATGTTGCTAGGATCCGTGGGCGTAGCCGTCAGCGCAACGTTTTGGAAAAGATCACAACGACTGAAGGAGGACATTGCGAAATCCTGTGATACTCGTAGGTCCCCATTAGATATGAGCCAGTGGGTGTTCAGGGTTCAATAATGGAATAACTGGCCATTTTTTCATTAAAACCCGACTACACAGAGAAAGACTGAAAAGGGTTTTATTGCAGGGGTAATAAATGTGAGGAGGAGATGAACATTTCTGGTGATAACATATTAACTATACTCCTATATAATGGCTACATTTATTTCTTTAATAAAAATACTACATATGTGTCAATTAATATATATACATAGTAGTGGCATGTTGATCAATCAAGATATGCATTTCATAAAAATCTGGTTGTCCATACTGATTAATCTGATCAGGATAATTGTGATTATGTCTGTTTCATCTGGTTTATATAATTATCTATTTTAAATAACCTCATCATATGATTATTATTATTTTTTGTCTGGATACATTTTTAGGCATTGATTTTTAATCTTCATCTTTGCAAATGTATTCATAAAACTTGTGTACACAACTATGAAACATGTTTCAATATTTGCTATTTCAATATTTGCTATTTCAATAATTTGCCTTTCAATATTTACTATTTCAGTATTTACTTTTCAATTTTACTATATAATATTTACTATGTATAATGATCTTCATTCACGCTTGAAATAATGAATATTGAGTTTTTTTTTTGCTTTCTGAGTAGTTATGCTTAGCTAGTGAGTGAATGTTTTGATGATTTCGTTCCTATTATGTTTTTACGTGGCCGAGCAAATGTCATGATTAGGCATGTTTTAAAATGGAATCATAATTCCATTAATAAAGTTGTATATCTGTGTGAAAGGGACTTGTGTATAACAAAACATGTCAGCAAAACATGTCAGCAATGTCTGCATGTGTTGTTTGGAAAACAGTATGTCAGCATAAATCAACGTCCTCTTCTGTTCTGAGCTGAAGAGCTGTCACGTAGACAGTGAGAATTCCTTCGGAACGAGGTCATTGTGTGTTCGTGTGTGTGTAAATCGATAGGTCTTGCTATGATGTGGCGTGCTTTTTAAGACAGATCAAAATGGGAAATCATCCTGTGTAGACCAATGTTATTCTGTTGTACAAATATTTCAGAATACAAACAGAAAACCCATTATGGAGTTTGTCTAAATCCTACAGAAGAACTTTACTATTTCTAAGACGTAAACTCATGCACCACCATGGAGAAAACATTTGAGGATGCAATTCCATTTCTCTGACTGTATTTACGACGGTCCACTTAATCAGATATAGTTGGGTACTCATGCAAGTGTACCAACATATATATATATATATATATATATATATATATATATATATATATATATATATATATATATATATATATATATATATATATATATATACAAAAACATAAAATATAGTTCCAGGGGGCTAATCATATATCACGCAACCCCACCCCGACCAGGCAAACTTTAAATTTGGCCAATTTAAAAAAAATGCATCAATGGAAAGCGGAAGATATGCAAATGCATATGGTGTAAAAAAAAAAATTCTACAAAAATTTCCCCCTTCCACGGGAGATTGAAAGTGACTATTTACAAAACACTCGTAAATCTTACCAAGTTATACATATGTTTTCTAATAATTTATCTTATTTTATTTTGTAAAATCATAATTACAGTTCACACAATATCACAACAGATAAGAACTAAAATCAGTAAAAATTTCTGAGTATATTTGTTGTAAAATATTTATGTAAATTTCTTGAGATCAGGAGATGCAGTAACTTTTTTTCTAAAACCAACAACAATCCCTGGGTATACTTATGAGCAAATAAATAAAAAGATGCAATGGGAGATAGAGGAGCAAGACATCCCCCCCCCCCCATCAAATTAAGAACAATACTATATCCCTGAGACGCCCACTGACTGAGCTGAGCTGAATTCTAAAGTTGCCATTATTTATTTATGGGCCATTGAAGTGATAGAAATTCTTTCCTGCTCGAATTCAGTCAAATCGTATGGTGCGTAATACCAGTACTCCTCAGAGAGGATCCGTCCACCACCCAAAACCTGTCTTAGATCCTCTCATGAGGGCGACCTTCCACTATGGGTTCATTGCTAAAAAAGTGTTGTGAAGCCAGTCTCTCCGTACGTTTACTGGTGGAAGGTTCTTGTTCACTTTTTTTCTACTATTAAAACTTTATACGGTAAATTTAACTTTTAATTTTTGCAATATAGCGATGAGCAAGGAATATGATTTATGGTGTGTTGCTTAGTCATAAGATGAAATGTGAAAATTACATGGTTAGTAACTACAAGATATTTTTCTCTCCTATAAATTTACTAAGGTCTTTTGAAAAATGGCGATAGGTGGGATTATGGAATACGTTGTTCCATATTACAAGCACTAAATTTTACCATTTACTATCTTTTAGAAGTCAGAATGCCAAAGAAAGGACTAGAGCCTAAAAATTGAATATAGGTGGAAATGGCTGCCGGAAGCCATGATAAATGCTATCAAAGCAGTTCAGAAAAAAAAAAGAAAATGGCGCTGCAAGGTGCTTCCAAGTCCCCAAGTTACCATATCTAGAAAGGTGTCAATTGTTTTGGCATACCAAAAGATAGGAAGAAATCGTACCCTTGATGCAAAGATTGAGAAGCAGCCTGCTAAAGGAAAAAGATTTTTTGGACTAACTAGTAATGATGTAGGGCACGTAGCTTATCAGCAAGCAGAAGGAATGGGATCACAATCAATTTAATGAAGATATGGTTGGTATGGCATGATTTGACCTCTTCATACTTAGGTATAAGGGTAATCATCCAACCAGAAAACCCGAAGAAACTTTACTTGCTCGAGATTCAGGTGTGATAAGCATTAGGGAGAAATCTAAGGAGAAGGTAGCAGTTCCATCGACATCTGTAGGTTCAACAACATTGGCAGGTCCTTCAACATCAGCAGCGGCTAACAACATTAACAGGTTCATCTATTTCAACAGACCCATCAAAATCAACAGGTCCATCAGCATTAGCAAAACCATCTTTATATCTTGGCCCATCCACATCTCCACATTTCAACCATCCAGATGTCATTTTTCCAGTAGCAGTTGCAATAAAGAAAGTATCAAATAATAGAGGTGACAAACCCATTAAGTATCTGTCTTGACATGCTTTCCATACAAGGATGCTTGCATACATCAGCAAAAACGAGAATAAAAAGAACAAATCAGAGGAAAGAGCCTAACCAGAAAGCATCATCCATAGATAACAACAAGCTGAAAGGTGTACAAGGGATGAGTAAATATTCAAAGAGGCCTTTGTCAAAGGAAAATATGGAAAAAATGCTGAAAGTTAAACTGAAACATATTATAGAGAAAATAAGACGATGATGAAAACTCTGGTGAAGAACACGAAGAGAGAATTAACCTCTCCTCTGAAATTCAAACTGACCAGAAGAAATTGTTGGAGAAAAAAAAATATCCTGGCGGAGATGATGTCGAATGTCTGTTTTGTTCAGATATTAAAAAAATTCCAAATCTGGAAATATGGGTAATGTGCTTAGTATGCCAGATATGGGCTCATGTTTTGTGCGATGGTTGTGAAACAGAAAGTTTCATTTGATGACTTCTGATCATTTACATAGATACCAAGTTCTTGAATATTATTTCTTTACAACAAAACTGTTTTTGGGTCATCTTTGTTTTTGACATAAATTTCAAGTTTTACAATATTTTCTTTCCAAAAACTCATCATTTATGTTCATTCAGGATTACAACCAAGCTGTTTCCATATTACCACCCCATTTTCTAAAACCCTCTTTTTTACACAAGCTTAAATGAAAATTCATAGTAATTTAATGGTTTGTCATTTTTAGTGTGTTGTCTCCCAAGATTAGTAAATTCTATGGATAGTTAGGTCAACATACAGTAGTATTTTTGCAGATGAGTTCAAGCTTAGTAATACAGTGCCTGTTCCATAGAATGGCATATCTGCAGAATGCAGTAACTACAGGCCAATTTCTATTCTACCTGTGCTTCCCAAGGTTTCAGGAAAAAAACTTATTTTTAAGCCGCCAGTTATTAAGTATATGGGATCTATAGGACTGTTAGCTGATAGTCAATTTGCTCTTTTATTTTTGTCATGCCATTTGCTAGAATAATAATAATAATAATCTTTATTTCGGCTCACGGCCATATACAGTATATGGAATATACAAATACAATACACACAATCTAGATACATAAGGTAACATGATGAAAATAATTATCGGCAGTATCCACACAGGTGCTGAAGAAGTAGAAAAAATAGAATTCATAATAACAGTAATGACAGTAATTATATGGAGTATAAAAAAAAATTGAAAATGATAACAATAAAAAATACAGGTTGCAGACGATTAATTTCCATCTGGAGACCTTAGGTGGTTACAGAAGTCAGGTCCAGAAGGCTAAATACGAATACTGAAAATTGCGAAACTCTACAATGATATTAATCACAGTAATAATAAAAAAAATACCAAAAATAACAAGAAACGTAGAAATATAATAATAATAATAATAATAATAATAATAATAATAATAATAATAATAATAATAATAATAATAATAATAATAATAATGACAGATTCTGGTTTTCTGTTGGTTTTTAAAATCCCAGTTAACAGCGGGTGGGTGATCAGTTAGGAGGTTCACGGTTGGGAGGGATGGGGTACTGAATGACACCTGTGAGGGGATGTGATCATGTGATCATAGCCCATTGCAAGATCGTAGCGAATGTTGCAGGTCACAATGGAATCATGAAGTTGAGGGGACATGATGCAGTGGTCCAGCCAGGAGGTTGTAACAATGTCCGTTCTGTTTTGTACATAGGTATAGGAGGATCGGGGGAGGAGCATTACATCGCTAATTCGGAGAGCGTGATTTTGACAGAAGCGAGTAAGTTCGTTATAAAATTGTTTTTTGGGGGTGAGAATTAAGGTCCCCAATTATACAAATATGATGAGCAGTAGAATCGTGAATAATGCTGTGTAACTCACTTAGGATCATGCAGTATTGATCAAAATTGTTGTACTTTTCCCAGGGCATATAAACATTAATTATTAGGATCTTAGAGTTCCCTACTGTCACTTGAAGCCCCAGCAATCTATCACTCCTATAGGTCAACACATTTACCATATTGTCTAGCCATTTGTGCCACAGGAAAGAAAGGTCCCCTTTCGGGCGACCGACTAACTTAAATTTGTGAGGTCGAGAAAGCTCTGAAGGCTTCATGCACTGAATCGTAGATGGCAAGGTCATGAGGCCAGAGGAGCATTTTTTGTAATGCAATGATGCCTTTGAAGATTTTGCAGAAGATGTTTAGGGGAGGAATACTCTGCTTGGGACCAAAAATATTCCAAGAGATTATATCTAGTGTATCCATGGCAACTCACGAAGATGGGAAATGAATGAGTTGATCATCTGGGTGGATGGGGGGCAGCCTACGGGGGTGGGCATTCACTCGGCTTGAGAGGATGGCTGGCACTTGTGGTAGAAGGCGAATCTGCGTCTGAACCCCTATTGGGATGTCAGTAAGTTCCCCTTGGGGAGGTTGGTCCCGGATTAGGTTGTATCTTGAGTCTTTTATATTAGGACTGAAATTCTCGCCTTTAAGAATATCGAAGTGCTGAAATAGGCAGGTAATCCTGTAGGCCACTTTATGTTTAATTTTACATGGGAGTTCATGGGAGATAAGAGGGTCGGAGCCTGGGAGAAACGTGACTCTCTACTAAGGCGTCTAGAGTAATTCAAATAGATTTTAGTGCTACTTTCGATTTAGTAAATCACGAGGCACTTATTTATAAACTTCAGAATCTTGGAGTGAGTGGATATGTTTTAGGTTTACTTCAAGATTTCCTTACAGGTAGGCAGAAGCGAGTTGCTGTTGATGGGATTTTTAGTGAACACAAGTGATATGGTTGTTGTCCTTGAAAATAGATTGTTCAGTATGCTGATGATGCAAAACTTGTGGGTGTAGAAAAGCCTCCACTTATGAGAAATGAAGCTGCCCAATGTCTCAATCGTGATTTAGTGAAGGCGTAGTTGGTGGGATATGAGGTTGAACTTTAGTAAAATGAAAGCACTACTGATTATCAGATCTCATACAGATTTTCCACCCCATCCTCCCCTTCAGGTGGATGTGACTCTGCTGAATGAGTCTGAAGCTTTAACTATTTTTGGTGTAACTTTTGACTCACATCTTACTTTTGAGAAACATCTGATGAAAGTGTCAACAAATACTGCACGAAAGTTAGGTATTGTGCATAAGGCCTTATATATTTATAACATTGATAAAATCAGTGCAACCTGTTTTAGGTCATTTGTCCATCCTTTACTAGAATACTACTCTCCGGTGTGGATGTCTGGTTTTGCAAGAGATTTATCTCTTTTAGATAGGATGGTTCATGGTGTTAGGTTTCTGTTTCTTAGTGTTAGTAGTTATGACTTAGACCAATGACGGATGGTCTCTTGTTTGTCAGTTTTTCATGTTATATTTTAAGAAGATTGTTCACATTCACAATTGATCTGCAATCCCTTTTTCCTGCCAAGAGCAACCACATTCGCTGAACAACACTACTAATATGCAGTAAATATGCCTTACAGTCGAATAGTTCCAGAGGTCCCTTTTTTTCTGCACACCGTTGGACTATGGAACAGCCTCCCTGAGGATGTCATGCAATGGGATCTTCAAAAATTCAAGCAAAGATGCAATGTGTTACTACCCTTATACAACCC
>NC_089750.1:38798920-38816420 GCF_040412425.1 Macrobrachium rosenbergii | reverse complement strand
CTCGTTTGTTGGAAATTTTATGATGTATCTCATTTCAAAATGGTGACAGGGACAGAG
This sequence comes from Macrobrachium rosenbergii, assembly GCF_040412425.1. Classification (NCBI taxonomy): domain Eukaryota; kingdom Metazoa; phylum Arthropoda; class Malacostraca; order Decapoda; family Palaemonidae; genus Macrobrachium; species Macrobrachium rosenbergii. The sequence goes on along the minus strand of NC_089750.1, from coordinate 38,816,363 downwards.
ATTATTCAAAATAGCAATGCAGATACATTTTCCAGTTTGCTAATGGGGACCCTCAGCGTTGATAGAGGCATCCTGATACCATAATACCATTGAGTCAGCGATGGTAGTTCCATGTATCTTAATTTTGCTGTTTTACTGTGAATTTCTCTGAATAATAAAATGATCGCTTGACGATAACTAGATAATCAGTGAGCTTACGTTGATTTTTCATTTATTAGATTTCATTCAAAAAGCTCGCTGATAAGTCTGAAATGTCGCTGCTGCAATTTTAACTAATGCATTCTGCTACTGAGTGAAATCTTTTCCTCAGACTCAAAAAGAATGACATTTATTGCAAGAATGCCACTGTGGGATGAAGTAGCCCCTAAAAATGGCAAATGAGTCTTCAAGTTGAGGTCAACGACTAACATTATTCACTTCTGCAGGGTGCCGAGAAATAAAATCTGGGATTTTAGCAATTATATGATGTGAATATCATCACATGGTCGGGCATGGGCCTTGCAGCCCCATGCTCTCTACTGTTGTTGGGAAAAATGCGAAGAAGAAATGAAACAGCAAGTTTTGTGATTTTGACATTGTATGTGCATGTGGTATAGAATATAAGATATGTAAACTAGTTGGCGATTAAGTTTGATGTTACGGCACTTCGTGAAACAAGATGAAAGGGCAGTTGTACAGGAAAGAGAAGGAAGAAGAGTGACTGAGTCCGGGTTAGTCGAAAGATGTGGATCGAAAGTGATACTTTGATTTATAACTCAAGGTATCACTTTCGCGAGAGCTACATTTATGAGAGCGTTGCAGGAGCGTTGCCTGGCTGGCTTCAGAGAATATTAAAGGGTAGGTCACAAAGGTGATTTATAAGCAAAGGTAATGACAGAAAGAAATAGCATCGTTGATAGGTATGAGGTTCGTAGAGTGAAATCAGGGTGTATTATAGGTTTTCATCCCTTCTTGTTTCCACCGAGTAATTTTGGATGTGGATGCTAGACAAACGCCTTACTCCAAAAATATTCCATAGGACTAAGCGCTGATGAAGTATGGCGACTTAATGTTGCTTAACTACAGCCGCAAGACTTAGGACTCAGGCCAGTTCATTATTCTACCGAAACGTTTATATATATATATATATATATATATATATATATATATATATATATATATATATATATATATATATATATATATATATATATATATATATATATATATATATATATATATATATATATGTGTGTGTGTGTGCTTTAGTAAAGTAATGAATTTACCTGAGTCTGACGGTTGTAGTCATAAAAATTTTGAACAACGGCCAGTGGGAATGTTCTTTTTATCAACACATTGTTCTAAATTGTTTGCCACAAAGGACGTAACGTCTTCATTGCTACCGAATAACAAATCTTATTTTTCATTCAGAAGACAGAAATCATGTTATTAAATTTTTAACCAAGAAACAAGTATCAAAACAATCAAGAAGCATTTAACTGCCAGATACTCGTATAAAATCGCTATTTCAAAATTGTTGTTTTCCTTTTTGATACAGCAGATATTGTCATTTCGTGTTCTTGATATGTAATGAAATCGTGTAGATTTGTTTCTACGTGTGTGGTTCGTTTAATATTAGAAGTGTTTTCAGGAAAAAGGTAATATGTCACTGTTTTCTTTAGCTTATTCAGGGTTTATACCTCTGTGATAAATGGGATTCCCTTTTACCGGTCAATTCTGAAATCTATCATTTGTCTTGGAATTCTTACTCAGCATTTACCTGAGAGGGAGATGGTCATCCTTATGATTTCTTAAGGTTATCTATACTAGGACGGACTCGTATTTGGACCCCTTTAAGAGGAATCAGACTATTTTTTACAAAGAATGTAAGTTATTATAACAGATAGTCGTGATACATTTAACTGAGCAAGAAAAAGGAAAAATTTCAAATAGAAATTGTATTCAATACAAACAGTCTTTTAATGGTCTCAAGTGTCTTGATTTTGTTGACTGTTCTGTATCACTTTCATGATTGTTTACACAACACAACACGCGCACGCGTATAATTACACCCTCAAGCACTTGTGTAGCCCCTATTTCTTTATTTTTCGGAAGCCGATATTAAATCACTGGCAAGTTTTTTTTAGGCTTTTAAATAGCATAGAGCAAACAGGAAGATTTCAGGTGCCGAACTAAGCTAATTATTATTTAAAACATCCTAATGGTCTTTCTCTATTTCACATCTGTATCAAATTACATCCAGTCACTTTATTCCCCTTTATTGCTTTGTTGAGTTAGCATGTTTCCATTCTAATCTTTTCTCTTTCCCTCTCACCCTTTTGCTAGTGCAATCTCTTTACTTCCCGTGTGAGGTATTTCTTCTGCGTTTTCTCTCTCTCTTGTCATCTGTATTTGCCTCTTCTTTCAGCCCTTGGAAAATAGGGATAACGAGGACCCTTAATGGGAGTGAGAGGTGGTTTTCTGTGCTCTTAACACAATCCCCTCCCTCCCGTTGGCTAGCTCTTTCTCTTCTTCTTCCTCGGCGGCGGCAGGACCGTTGATAAGACTTAAATTGGGCAGCAAATGCGCTGTGATAGGAACCTCGCCGCTTTGCCAGCCTAATTCGGTTTTGAAATCATGCGCCCGATGCCAAAGGATGGAACCGTGATGGATTTACGACGGCAGAAGGGCGTAACCCTCATGAGGGCAACTTTTGGATACCAGATGGACTTACGGTGAAGGAGACTTAAGGGTCATTCGGTATGATGCGAGACAACTTTCGGGTTACTTCCACTAGGGGATATTGCAGTGAAATTTGGCATGAAATAATGGTTGTAGGTCAATCATTTTGTATTGCTGAGGGTGAGAGAAGGGCATCAGGCCGCGCAATCAGACAGAAAATGGACGGAAAGTGAGCAAAATGAGGAGTAAATGAGGGAAATGAGGGTTTGGGAGAGAGGGAGGTTAGAATAGTGCCAGAGGGGATGGATCCCCGAAAGAAGGGAGAGGTACATAAAAAAAGAGAGACAGAAATATAAAGGGTATTGGGTATTCAGGAAGGGGTTGGGAGTCTGGAGGGGAGTAGTCGAGTGGTTCTGCAGATGAGAACATTTTGGAGAGATGTTATAAAAGGACAGTTTGGCCCCAGACTGTAGACGAGAAGACAATGGATCAACGGTATTTTGATGGATACAGTTTCTCTCTCTCTCTCGCTCTCTCTCTCTCTCTCTCTCTCTCTCTCTCTCTCTCTCTCTCTCTCTCTCCTTAAAAAAGTTAGACTAGAGTGTTGTCAGCTCTGCTGTGGAAGTTAGAAAAAATAATCTGTAAACTATATATTATATTAACCACATCAGAAGCCTTTTAATATATAATTCAAGTCGGTAACCTAATAAAATCTAATCTATTCATTTGTAAACAATGGCATCTAGAACCAACTCACACGGATCATTGAAGCGTTCCATCATGTTGCAAGATAAACAGGAGTGAAACTTTGCTGTTTTCTCTTGCTCAGCCTCTCCAATAAATTTAACTGACGCACAATAAAGAATTTGTGAAGATTCAGTCATCTCATAAGTCAAAAATAAATGAAGGGAGTGTTAGAAAAGACAGTGCAGTTCCACAACAATATCAAATTCATGTAGAGCAGCCAATTATACTGGAATCCATCTATCTATTTTGACACAAGATATGGATTTGAGGACATGCAATTGTTGCAAGACTGGGGTCGATTTGTGAGAGGATATAACGTGCAAATCTTTTGTGATGATCACGTTTTCTGAGACTCTCAGAACATCCATTTTGCTTAACATACTTTAAAGCTCATAAGTACTCCTAAAAAGAAGCTTTTTATTTTGTTTTTGGGTGATTTTTATGGACTCTAATCATGTCACCAGTCCAAATTCTTAACATTGTACCTCAGTCAGGGCCATCAACTTACATTTCTGTTCTATTCTTTTTCTAATATTTTTCATTACAAGAGACTTAGCTATCAGCAAATAATCATATATATATATATATATATATATATATATATATATATATATATATATATATATATATATATATATATATATATATATATATATATATATATATACACACACACACACACACACACACACACACACACACACATATATATATATATATATATATATATATATATATATATATATATATATATATATATATATATATATATATATATATATATATATATATATATATATATATATATATATATTCGAGAATTTGATCTTAGTTCGCCTATTTTATTTTAGAAGCTAAAAGTTAAACGAGAAACAACTGCAGATTGCGATCTAAACTCAACGCTCTACCACCTTCCAAGTAATTAATCGTGTCTAAAGTGACAATGGTTCAAAGGGATCTCCCTTTCATTAGTTGTTATTAGAATTTGTAATATTTCAATTACTTAATTCTAGGTAGCGTCCGATCACTTGCAGTCGGTCAAACACTCTAAGGACGCTTGGATGGAGCAAATAAGGAATTCTCGTGTGACAAACGTCTCATTGTTATGATAAAAGTATGGGCTTAGAAAAGCTTGCTGTAGTGGAACTTTAATAGAATGTAGCCATGAGTTTAAAACTGACATGGAAAACACATTTGACTTTAGATATTTCACCGGAAACATTTTCTTTCATGAAAACAGAGAATTGTGGCATAATTTTTAACCTGCTCTGCCAAACCTGAGTTTCCGCGACACGTGGTCGGCAAAGGGCATTTAGAGTATCAGCGGTATTTTACTGGCATACTCTCAAACCAACCATCTATTATACTATCGTGCTCAAGTTGCCATAGTTCTAGGAAAGTATAGAAAGCCGAAGTGGAAACTACAGTCAATGATAAGTATTGGGCAAAACCATAAACAGGGGATTAAGTCAAGCGAAATAATATGGCTTCGCTGCTTTTTCTACCTGGCACACCGTAGCGACCTGAGAATGTTTGAAAGACTGTAGATGATCAGGGCTGGGTGGTTTCCTTGTCAGACACTGCTCCAGGAAGCAAGCAGCGAAGGAAACTTGTTAGGAAAAAGGATCGAGTCTTCTGACTTTCTTTTTCAGCACAGGAGACACTAATATCAATTGATCTCTAATTATGACTGCCTAGCTGTCAAAAGTTAATGATTCGGAATAATATACCACAGGAGCTAGAAATCAGAAAAGTTAAGTGATGATATATATAAAAGTTAATGACTTTAAACTGCCTGGCACCTGGAGAATACACGATGTATTGCTGTTTTCAGTTCTTTACGCGTACTTTGTTTATTGAAACAAAAATGCATTATTTTATTATGATAATAGCCCCCAGTCTCACTGCACACTTGCCGATACTTTCCATTTTGTCTTTCTTTAATGAAAATCTATTTTTTACATCAGTGCTCTCATCTTCAGGAAATGTCCATACCTGTTACTCTTTGTAAGCCAAGATAGTTTAGAACTGGTAAGGGAACTTGAATATTGTTTCTCCGTAATAATATGTCTTGATCTTTTCATGTATCTTCTGGAAAGTAAGCATAATATATGATTAATATCTAGGATAATGGTTTGGTGTTATTTTTTCTCTCTCTTCTTTCGTTTATCTTTCGTTTTTTTCTCTCTCTCTCCCGGAAATGTGAGTTCTCAGGGTGCTAAAAAACAGGGCAGAAAGATGATACCATTTTCTGATTGTTACAATAAAGAACAGAGGAAAGGTGAAAAGGAAAGAATCCAGATACTAAATTACGAGTTCTTAAAGATGAAAGAGCAGAACGAAAATCCACCAAATGGACTTTCCATGCGAAGAAAACCCGTTGGAGGTTGCAGTGGAATAAAACGCACGACTTGACTCCCCCATTTGGTAAGGGTATGAGCACTATGACGTGTCCAAACGTATAAAGTACATTGCAGACCACATCACATTGCAGAAGGATATTACACGGAAATGAATGCAAGAGGGAGAAAAATGACGCACAACTTGCAACCTCGTAAAGCGTCTGTAAAGACGTGCCAAGAACCAGAGCGAGACACCCGCCCACTTCCCAAGGCAAGGGCCCTACCTCCGTTTTCCATTAACAGTTGTTCCCAGTAGGAGGGAGACTCAATTATCTGCAAAATTGAGATAAAATTCTGTTAATATTGTCCTGTCCGTTTTTTCTTAGTTTACATTTACGTCTTCTCTTTCACATTCCATTACGAATCGAGCCTTTTGCCCTTTTTTTTTTTTTTTTTTTCTTATCCACACTACTGTGTACCGTACGTGATTCAAATGATGCTTTTGACATGGTTTCAACTGTCAAGTCGGCAAACCTGTCATTACTTCATTCAGAGATTAAAGATTTATAAAAGTTTTTAAGACTGGCAAAAGTAATCCCATTTTGTAGCCGATCCTTGCAGCTCTGCTTTAAAGCGTATGTTTCATAATGTCATAATGTTTCTCAGTGAAGTCATGTAAATACAATAATTATAAAAAATACATATACACACACACATATATATATATATATATATATATATATATATATATATATATATATATATATATATATATATATATATATATATAAGTTGATCCATTCACAAGATATTATATTTTGATTAGGGAACCATACAATGTAATGAAGAATTAGTTATGTACTGTTGTTTATAACTCGAGTTTGAACAACTAATAAAAGCATTGGAGAACATTGAGTATGTTCAGGTCATTATGATACAAATTCCAAAAGTTAACGGTAAGAGTTTAATATAGAAAACATTTCGAAAGCTGACAAGTGCAAAATTCTACAGCAAAATAAATCGTTTGGTTGCTTTATTAGAAACGTTCTTCTTCAAATAGTAATATTTTTACCCTGATCCGACGGATGGACGATTTGTCTCCTGAAATCTCATGCGTAATTCACGTGCAGCGTTCCATACGTGGCACACGGCAATATGGAGTTCATTGTATTTGTCCTTTGGATCTCAGATGGATTGTTTACCATATTTCCTTTTCGCCCTTCCCCTAGGTCACTTCTCACCCGCTGTCTAATGTCATTAATTCAGTCTCTTACGGTTTCTATGTCCAACCATTATTTCAGATCAAATGCTTCTCAACAATTCTAAGATTATCTCGAAAATGGACACATTTGTCAGGTGATCGTTGCAAGAATAAACGTCAGCAACACCAATGTTTTTATCTGTCTCCACGAGTTGCTCACTTGATGACAGCGCAGGCTGTCCTGACGTTCCATCGGGGCTTTCTGGTTGATGACAGCAATGATAGATCGCTGCCAGACCTGACCTTAGGAGAAACATTGATGATTAATGTTTTGGCTTAATCACAAATAAAATGTCACTTTTGATGTAAATCATCGGGGTTTTCTTGTTGATGGGTTTTGTCCCTGTTGTACAACTCATATGCAATCATTCCGCGTCTGTTAAATAATTTTTAGCTCATTATATTGTTTTTGTTGTTTACCTGTCAGTCTCTTGAACTGAAATGTATTTCTAAACGTTCTAGCGAGATATTTCATTGAACCTGATATTCATGTCATAAACACACGTTGGAAACTTATCTCAGACATCTCAAAGACAGGTTGAAAACAGTCAAAGACCGTAAGTATTGAATGAATCTTTAGCAAATGCTGGATAATGGAAGAAACACTGGTTATGACTACCAGTGAGTCGGTGATTTGTATTTAAAGACAAGGCGAAGTTTAATTCATTCGTATTATGAGTCAGATATTTTCAAGATACAGTAAGTTCGACGACACAATCGTCATTATTGTTGGTGGACCGGGGGCTTCTCCGTATTCCCAATATCCTGCTACAGTCAAGTAGTCGTTTTAGGTTCTTCAGACAGCAGTCTTGTCTATTTTCCATTAGGATGGTGCTAAGGATTCGAAGTGTCTTCTTTTTCTTGCACGTTCATTGAACGAAGTTATTTTTCCCATTTTCTTTATGTCAGTATGCTATTCTAAAATACTTCGTTGAATTTCATTAACGAGACGATCTCCATTCCCCAAATGTTTTTCGTTTTATACTGATCTTGGTCCATTTTTTCAAAAGAAATAGGTAAAATGTACAGATATGAAAAAGCTGAAATAACAAAGTTGTTGCTTGTTAAGAAATAAATTCAGATGTTCTGCGAAAACCGTAGTCATAAAATGTTAAAGAACTGTTACAAGAAAATTAAAAACTGATGAAAAAGTCGGGTGAGACTTCTCCATCTTTACCATATGTGTATGGAACAATAAAACGTCACAAAACAAACTTTCCCGGTTTGGGCAATTATGACGAAGTAAATATAAATAAAACACACATGTCTATGAATTTTGGAGTTGTTGTAAAATTTATAAAGAATATTGCAATGAAAAAAACTCATAAAAGAACCCTCGACAATACTAAAGGATAGGTATATCAGTTCCCTTGTAAGTTTTGTGAAAATTTATATGTTGGGCAAAGTAAAAAATCAAATGAAAGGAGAATAGAACCGCATAAAAATGTACAAGATTTGCACAAGTAAAAGAATCATACATTCAACTGAACATGAGCAAAAAAGAGATAGTTTATTCTAAAAAATATGCTAGAAAGAAACATTGCAGCCTAGTTTTATAAAAAAAAATCATGTACCGACATGAATATAAGTGTAGGCCTGTATAAACTCTAATAAATATATATTTACACACACACACACACACACACACACACACACACACACACACACACACACACACACACACATATATATATATATATATATATATATATATATATATATATATATATATATATATATATAATATTTTCTGTTAAAAAGAAATCCATGTAATTAAAGGAGCCCATAAAAACACCAAAAGGGTAGAAAGTTATAGCTATATTTCGGAGACACTGTCTATCATCCTTAACAGGCAGGTAATAAATAAAATAAGGATATTCCAGAAGTCAGCTGCTACGTCACTCCTGTTAACAGTTTCTCCTCAATCTTAACTGCTGGTTGGAGGAAGGTTTTATCTATTAGATATGAATCCCAGGCTCCTTTTGAGAGGTTCAGCGTATTTCTTTGTTTTATCAGTGCTGATTCTATCATCTGGATTTTGGATCTACAATTGCTGTTATAAATTATGTGTGACATTTACCAGTTCAGTTTATGATTATGATTGTTTATGTGGTTAAATAGCTGAGCTCTGTTGTCCATATTTTACTGAATGTTTATGTTGTATTAGTCTTTGGGAGAGTGATTTACCTGTAAAACCGGTGTGTGTGTGTGTATGTGTGTGTATATATATATATATATATATATATATATATATATATATATATATATATATATATATATATATATATATATATATATACATACATACGTATATATATATATATATATATATATATATATATATATATATATATATATATATATATATATATATATATATATATATATATATATATATATATATATATATATATATATATATATATATATATATATATATATATATATATATATATATATATATATATATATATATATTGCTATGTATTTGCCTTTGATACTTATTGGATTCTGGACGGCAATGGATGAAAGCAGGGAGTTGTTTACATATCAAGAAATCTACTGTTTTACTAAAACATCCGACTAAACAGACTGCTTAAGGCAGGGATGCCTCCACAGATGAATAAATCAAGGAAACACTGTTGGCTTATGGCCTTCTTCATGTGAGGGAAGATTACTATGTAAAGTCAAGGTTCTCTTAATTAATTATATTTACATAATAAACACTGATCAGAAGAATGAAAAATTATGGGGCAGGCAATAATAGGGTCCTGCTAAATGAATGAATTCTACACAGGAGAAATATTCTACACTGATGATGTCTTTATAACAGAGACATCACAGAGGGGTAGATTAAGGGGTGGCACAAGGCCACTACACATGGGGATAGAGCTGAGAGGGGTTTCACAGCCAAGGCCGATCTGCAAGAGATGCAAGACAGTTACTTGCAAGAATAAGACGCTCAAAAGGAAACTGAGCACAAATGGTGCTAAATAACTCGGTTCAACATTAAATGCATAATTACACTAACACTTGATGCTTCAACACAAATTACTGAAGGTGATCGCACAATGGAAATAGAAAATAAATCAGACAGAGAAATAACAGGATGATGACTGACTAAGAAACCTTATTCTGGTACATTACCTTCATCAAGATGACAATGTTCTCGTCCAATAGGGGCGCCAGAACTGGAGGGAGGAAAATAAAGGGATGCCAAGACAAAAGTGTACTGGCCCAAACCTCGGGGTCGAACATGTGGAGGGTACGAGGGACAGGCAAAGGTAAGGACATCTGTTCTTTGTGGGGCTCTGAGTGCTTCTCTCTCTGACTGCTGTTTCATGGTCCATTTATAACCTCGGTGTAGAAGTCAATCTCCGCCTCTTTCTATAGAATTATTCATGTGGGGCATTCCCACGTGGCAGAGCAGCCAGACTTTCTGTTTTTGGCTCCTCCCCTTCCGGTTGTCCGACGCCAGTGAGGAATTTGCATCTTTGGTGGCCACACCTAGAAATCGGAATCTTAGGTGGTCATTTTGAACAGAGAGAGGGATTAGGGTTACTAGAGCCTCGATGGCTCAGTCGGTTACAGCAGCAGCTTCGGACTTCGTAGAGGTCTGTGGCGCGGGTTCAAACCCGCAGCCGACTGATCAGAGAGGCAGACACTTTGCTATCCGTGTAGACATCCCGGGATTATATATGTAAATCAACGGATAGGTTTGCTTAAAAGCAAATGGATGTTACAGACTAAATACACACAAAAACAAAGCCACTACAACACCTTCTAAAAACATAACAAACATCTCACATGTCTCGAACTCTCGCCATACCAGCGCAATAACTTCTCGCTGCTGGGAAGAAAGGGCATTGGGTCGGGTATGATACATGAAACATAATGCGGGGTCTAAGCGATGTCAGGCAGGGCAGCCGATCGAGACCACAGGTCTACCCCAAAAGCCAAATCAAAAGTCCTTCAAAGAAGGCATCGTCGTGCTTACCCCCATACAAAAATGGGAATAAAAGCACGTTAAAAGAAGAAGAAGAAGAAAAAGAGGGATTAGGGTTACTCATATAGGGAAAGGAGAGAATCTGTGAAGGGGGGAATGAAACCCATAGTTCTTTCTATTTAAGAAATAATTAAAATGAATTGTATTCTCTATTGGTAACGTTATTATGGTAAAATGGGTGAGGTTGCTTGGAAAGAAGTTTCCTTCGTTGTACCTCCCCAACCACGTTAGCATTCACACCCTAGATCGGGTGAGAATGGTTAGCAACAAGCAAACTCACTTACAGACTTGACTATATTTCTCTCTCACTTCCCTTTGGTGTCCTATGATTTAACTTTAATTTCTGTGTAGTTATTAATTTCAAGCGGCAAAACACAACTGTAACATTTACGTTTAATGTAGAATAAATACTTACTGCTAGAAATTACATATTCTATCATTAAATTCCTATTACTTTAAAGCAGCGCATTATGAATGGCAATCAAAGTATATTCACAACATACCAGAATAGTTAAAAATAATGAATTAATACTAGATTAATTCTAGAAATACTTCATGCACTCTTAATGATAATTTACAGTACGAGATTTGCACGCATGCAGTTAGTCTGCCTTGAAGAAGCATTACAATAAGTGTGGGCTTCATTAGGTTTTGCCAGGATACTTGAGAGTGATGGTTCAGTGCCATTCGAGCACTATAAACACAAGGTTGCGAGTATGAAACTCGAGATTTATTACAGAGATAAACAAAGAGAATAGATGACAGATTCAAGGTAATCAATGATTGCTATAAACGATGGTGATTAAATATGCCGAAATTATATTTCTTAGCCTATGGAAAATGGCTAGGGGTCATTCTTTAGTCCAAGAAGGCCGCAAGGCACCCAGAGGTCACGACTCCTCCAGCAGGATCATTTGTCAACATCTACCATAATGGCACTGTGCCAAGTTGGCACTCATATGGTAATACCTAATGGCTATGGCATATTTTATTTTAAATGTATCATGCTGTGATAGGCACGAAAGGGAAGTCATAGGACTTATAAAACTGGAATATCTAAAGAATGACCCTACCCATTTTCCATAGGCTAAGAAATATAATTTCAGCATATTTAATCACCATCATTTGTAGCAATAATTGATTACCTTGAATCTGTCATCTGTTCTCTTCGTTTATTTCTGTAATAAATCTCGAGTCTCATACTTGCAACCTTGTGTTGATAGTCCTCGAATGGCACTGAACCGTTGCTCTCAAGTATCCTGGCAACACCTAGCAAAGCCCACACTTACTTTATTGTAATGGCACTCTGCAATGGCAGAGGGAATTAAAGTAAAATGTGGGCCTTGGTAAGGCATAAAATAAATGTGAGTAATAATCAAAATAAAGAAATGGAAACGTTAAAGGAAAACAATAAATTACAGAGTTATAAGGAAAATAAATAGGTGAAAATCCTGACAGCCTCTTCTGGATAGAGGTGCTAGAGTCTTCATAGGATAAAGGAATGGCACTGTGCCAGACTGGCACTGGTGCCAGGAGAGCTCAGGGACTCTCTTTAAGCTACCTGGATTTATCTACACCCGTGATTCTTCCACAAACCCTTTAGGTTGAAGGATCGTCTTGGTAGGGGAATCATTCTAACTGAGCCCGAGGACACTAGAGTGCCATCCATGTCGGCTGAAACAGGGGCACTCATTACAGGCTTTCCCCGAGTTGTGGCAGCTCTATGAGTTCATCGGCCAATTGAGATATGACAGAATCCTTACCCACAGTGGAGGACTGGGGAAGAGAGGAAGATGCCGTTGTGGGCGTGAGAGGCTCGCAGGTTACACTGACCAGTTCAGGCATGAGTTACGAGGCGCCATCTTTGGGTGTGCTTTTGCTGTGGTCGGAAGAATCCATCTCTCTTACCAGCACTAGGTAGCGGAGCCAAGCTGGGAGAAAAGAGAGGACCCAGACTGGGATCTCTTGAATGGAGATTGTGGATGGGCTCTGGCACTGGCACAGAGACAGGCTCAGGCATTGGTATTGTATCAGGAATTTGATTGCCGTTCGGGATGGATGGAGCCTGACACTGTTCAGTACACCCAAATGACAATGGCAGAGATTATGACTCAAGTTTGGGATCTCCTGGAGGGAAATCTATTTGGTGCCTTGGCACTGGCACTGGGGCAGGGCCTGGCACAGGGCTGGGCCTTGAAATTTGCTCAGATGGAGGGGGCCACTGCACAGTGTACTCAGGTGGTGCTGGCAGAGGGACGAATGTAGGCGGTTGAGGCTTATTCATGCCTAATGAATGGCTTGAGGGGTCCGGACCCCAAGATTGCAGTAATTTAGATGGGGACTGGAAATCTTGTCCCAGGAGGATGTCATAACCTCCAGGAATGCACCTGGCTACTGTGAGGTCACAGATTTCAGTTCTACAAGGTCTCATGATCCTCAGCTTGACAGTAGGAAGCATGATTTTCAAGTGATTGATACCTTCAATCGTGACGATTTTGTCTGTTAATCTTAGCTCTTAGGAGAACTCCGTCTTCCCTTATGAGGGACATTTGAGCACCAGAGTCATCAAATGCCTTGACCTGGCTGGGTGGACATCTACCTCCAGGAGGTACCACATATATGGGACCCTGGGCAGTTCCTCGTTGGACGAGTTGGTACAGTTCTCAGCTAGCACTCTGCTAGGCCCGAGTTCGAGTTTCCGGCCGTCCAATGAAGAATTAGAGGAATTTATTTCTGGTGATAAAAATTCATTTTTTGGTATAATCTGGTTCGGATTCCACAATAAGCTGTAGGTCCCGTTGCTGGGTAACCAATTGGTTCTTAGCCACGTGAAATAATTCTAATCCTTCGGGCCAGCCCTAGGGGAGCTATTAATTAGCTCAGTGGTCTGGTTAAACTAAGGTATACTTAACTTTGGGACCCTGGGCTGGAGGACCAAAGGATGTTGGGTCGGTGGCTGCCAAGGCACGAGCGGGCTGGACTTATTATTAGGGCACTTTGCCCATTGGGCAGAGTGCCCATAGATTTTGCAAGCAGGGCAATAAGTCCAGTTATAATCTTTACCAGGCACTGTCTCATTGGAGGGAGCAGGCCCTTTACTTTTTGTCCACTCCCCAGGCATGGCTCGTTGGGGTGTTGTCTGTTTGAGGATGTACAGGGATTTTCTGGCTGATTTTTATCCTTCAAGTGGCACTGTTCAATGAAGTGCCCTGTTCTCTTACAATACCCACACACGGGTTTCTTATGGGGATGACCATTCTTGGGAGGTTGCTGGGAGTTGTTGAAGCAGGCGAAGAGGGATATAATTTTCGTCCCTGGGAACTAAGATGGGGATGACATGTATCCCAAATGTCAACCCAACAATAGCATTCGACCACTGTCGTAGGCGACTTATCACATAGATGGGTGGCAAGGGCTGGCAGGGTGTAATGTAAAAAGTCCTTGAGCTAGGAGAGTTTGAGGATTTCCTCTGCTCTCGTGGCTTTCAGAGATTATAGCCATCGTTTAAGGCTTGGGTCTTTTTAAAAATCCACTCAGACCAGGTCTGGCGTGACTCCTTGGTCATATTTCTCCACCTTTTCCTCCAATGATTGGGAGTTATCTCAAAAGCTTTTATAATGGCTTGGCAGACAAGGGTGAGATTTCCTTGATCCTTGGAATGTAGATCATAGAATGCAATGGCACCTTTCCCTTCGAGGTGCTTTCCCGGAATCAGAGACACTTCTTCAGTAGAGGGCTGATAGGTCGTCAGGACCTTTTCAATATGTTTGAACCAGGCTTCAGGCTCGGCTTAGTCCCATTTTCTTAAGAGGGAGCCTACACTGCTGAGGGTTGGCGTGTTACTCATACCTTGGGTTGCCTCTCTCTTTTCTTTCCTTCTCCTTCTCCTGCTTTTTTGCCACTTCCTCTTTCTCCTAGGGTATTCTTTCCTTCCCTTCTCCTTCTCCTGCCTTTCTGCCTCTCTTTCCTGCCTTTCTGCCTTTTTTCCTGCCTTTCTGCCTCTTCTCGTTTCTCCTGAGTTATTCTTTCTGCCTCTCTCTCTCTGCCTTGGCATCATCTATTCTCTCTTGGACCCACTCCCTCAGGGCTTGTCCTGACAGTCCCATGTCCTTTCCAGCAGACATATAGAACTTGAAGTCCTCATTTTGCTGGGTTCTGGATGTCATAGACATCTTGGGATAACGCTTAATCAATATGTCTGAAAAGACTTAAATTTCAGGGTGTCTCGGAAGACTCAGAGTGTCTGAAAAGTCCCATATTTCAGGGTGTCTGAAAAGACTCAGGTTGTCTAGAAAGACTTAAATTTTAGGATGTCTCGAAGGACTCAGAGTGTTTGAAAAGACTCAGGCTGTCTGAAAAGACTCAGGTTGCCTGAAAAGACTTAAATTTCAGGGTGTCTCAAAGGATTCAGGGTGTCTGAAAAGACTCAAATTTCAAGACTCAGATTTCAGGGTGTCGGACAAGATTCAGGCTGTGTGAAAAGACTTAAATTTCAGGGTGTCTGAAAAGACCCAGGTTGTCTGAAATGACTTAATTATTCGTAATGAACGAAAATTAATATGTCGGAATAAGACTCAAATTTCAGGGTGTCTAGAAAGACTAAAATTTTCAGGGTGTCTGAAAAGACTCAATTGTTTGTAATGAATGAGAATTAATGTCTGAATAAGACTCAAATTTCAGGGTGTCTGAAAAGAACGAAAATTAAAATGTCTGAATAAGACTGAGACTCAGCTGTCCGTAATGAACGAAAATTAGCCCAAGCTAACGGAAGCCCCTACATATATTTTATCTGCAGAGAGACAATGCAGAACTAATAAAAGACTTACGGGGGTTATACACTTCTGGTGTGTAAAGAAAATTCTCTTTGTGCTGTCAAAATAATTTAGATGTGTCATGACGAGAACAGTATATTGATACTATCGAATATTAAAATCTCCAACTCATGTGGGCAAGACAGAAATGCTTAAACTTATTGTGTACGGGCAGTCCAGACTGCTGAAAGTTTATGCATGGGATAGGAAAGAAATTATTATTCTCCGTCATCAAAACAGCCTTAGCCCACACCTGACTAATAATAGTACTCTAATGTTTACTTCTGGTCTTGTGACATCTGCCCTCAATGAATGAGCCAGGAGGGTGGGGGTGAGGTACTCTTGGCCGCTTGTCTGTCATTTGCCTGGGCAACCCTTTTTCCCCACGCTTGGAGGCTTCCCCACAGTAGTGAATGAAAATAAAATTCTTTAATAAATAAATTTAAAGGAATACTTCTGGTTCGCAAGGGATGTCCAACACAGTTGAGGAATTTAAAATTTTTTATTATAAAATATGTGGTGATCTGCACGGACGTATGGATAAAATTGAGTGAGAGAAAGAAAGGAATGTATATATGAGCACTGTGATTATGTCATTTATAACAATGGACTTTTAATGGAACTCAAAATTAAAGATGGCGCATGGTTAGGGATGGGGCCATGTGGCTCGGAATTGAAGATTCCGGGTCGGAATTACTATTTTCTCGACTTAAGAATGGAAATTGAGATTCCTAAATACTTCCTAGCTTTGCCTATCGATCAAGCAAGAGAGTGGGGGGATAAATCCAGTAATGCAAAAACAGCTGGAATCAAAGCCTTGGTGGATGCCTTGGTGGCACATTGTGCAGGCTTTCAAATTGTCTTTATCACGTGGACGAAGGAATAAGGGCACTAATCCTTTTATTAATTCTTCGACTGAGTTGCTCCCTAGCTTCCTATTTTTAAAACATGCAGCTAACATACGACAAGACAAAAATCTCGTGGAATGGTTAATACAGTATCTCTTCTCATGAACTAAATTGGCATGCACATGGCCTATCAATTACCTAACACTGATTGCAGTAACTTTTTGCACCTAGTATAAACCTAAACAAAATATTTCGACACTTGTACTTAGCTGTGGAATTGGCTCTTCTCATGTGCTTAAAATGGAAGGGGTATAATACCAAGGTCATCTCTAACCATGCGACCAGCTCAGCAGTTGCTATTCAGCTGATAAGTTGCTATTGCAATTTGCAAGCATGCAGGCAAGGTTTCACAATGCTACGTATTTGCCTTTGATACTTACTGGATTCTGGGTGGCAACGGATGAATGCAGGGAGTTTTTTATATGTCAAGAAACCTACTGTATATTACTAAAACCTCTGACTAAATAGACTGCTTAAGGCAACTCTGAAGATGAAAAAATCAAGGAAACACTGTTGGCTTATGGCCTTCTTCATGTGAGGGAAGATTATGTAAACTAAAGGTTCCTCTTAATTAGTTATATTTACATAATAAACACAGATCAGAAGAATGAAGAATTACGGGGCAGGCAATAACAGGGTCCTGCTAAATGAATGAATTCTACACAGGAGAAATATTTTACACCGATAAAGTCTTCATAACAGGGACA
>NC_089750.1:38791420-38793920 GCF_040412425.1 Macrobrachium rosenbergii | reverse complement strand
CCTCCACCTGCCACCCAAGGGATGAGAGCCTTCAGCCAGGCTCTCGCCTGCATGCCAAAGAAGACGGAGGCCGAGCCCGAGGTGTGGCTCGACAGCGCCGAGACAGTCTTAAAGGCCTGCCCCTGAGTGCAGCCGAACTCTCCCTGGTGTTGGGCAAGTTCCTTGGAGGGAAGGCCCTTATTGCCTACAAAGCCCTCCCGTCAGAGGAGCAGGAAAATTGGGAGGTCGTCCGCCAGACTATCGCGAAGGCATACGAGATAACCCCTGAACGCTGGAGGAGGCGCTGGCGAGGACAAGTGAAGGAAGTAAATCAGACCTGGGCAGACTGGGCCTACCAGTCCAAGCGCGCCCATGCCAAATGGTTCGAGTCCATGGGGGTTACGACCCTCAACGAGGCAATGGAACAGATGAAAATAGAACACTTCCTACTCTACGCCCCTCCGGCTCTCGCCACGCACGTCGCCGAAAGGGAGCCTACGACGTTGGTGGAATGCTGTCGCATCGCTGACTCCTGGGATACTCATCACCCCCAGGAGAGCTCCCTGCAGCGCAAAATTACTCCACCCACCTTCCTTTCGGGTGCCCCTCCGCCGAAGAATGGACAATCGCAGAAACCCATTGTGTGCGGGTTCTGTAAAAAGATTGGGCTTTCCAAAGAGCAATGCTGAAGTAAACAACCAGAGCCTCTCTCTCCCGGACAACCCCCTAATAAAACGCCTGCGCCCTCTGCCGGGGCAGTGCGAAAAGATTTCAGCAAAACCTTTTGCACAGCGTGCAAGGTTTTTGGCCACTCTCCCTCATGGGCAAAATGCCCTAGAAATAATAAGTCCGGTAATCCTGCCGTCGCCCTGGCAGTAACAAATCCCGAGTCCTTAGGCCCTTCTGCCGAGGGTCCCATATATGTGGCACCTCCTCGAGGTAGATACTCAGCACACCAGGTCAAGGCATTTGACGACTCTGGTGCACAAATTTCCCTCATAAGGAAAGACAAAGTTCCCTATGGAGCTATCATAGACTGACGCAAACTCGTCACAATTGAGGGCATCACCGAGTTTAAGATGATCCTCCCTACGGTCCAACTGAGGGTCACCCGACCCCACAGAGCCAGGACCCTTCGTCTCGCCAGCGTGAAAACACATTCCAGGAGGCTATGACGTCCTCCTGGGCCAGGACTTTACGTCCCCTTCCAAACCACGACAATTCCTGGGTCCAAGTTCCCCAATTAATCCTCCAAATCCGAGTCCAGTGCCCGGCACGGCCTCAGTGCCAGTGCCGAGGCCTCAGCCAGATCTCTCTTCAGGAGAATCTCGGCTATCAACTCCTCTGCCAGTGCCACTTGGGCACACTGAGCAGTGCCAGTCTCCGTCCATCCAGACAGACGAGACCACCACCACATCGCTACCAGCGCCAGTGCCAATGTCAGTGCCAGAGCACGTCCCTGATCCCCCTCCAAGGGATCCAACTCCAAACCCCCTCTTCGCCCAGCCTGGTGCCGCTGCCAGTGTCGGTAACAAGAGAGACGGGTTCTTCTGACCCCAGCAGAGGCTCACCTAAAGGCACGGATTCGCAACCTGGGCCTGAGCTGGTCACCACTGCATGCGAGTCAACCCCGCCCCCTCCGGCCGTCCCCTCTCTCTCGCCGC
The DNA here is from genome assembly GCF_040412425.1 of Macrobrachium rosenbergii. Taxonomy (NCBI): domain Eukaryota; kingdom Metazoa; phylum Arthropoda; class Malacostraca; order Decapoda; family Palaemonidae; genus Macrobrachium; species Macrobrachium rosenbergii. Next base: position 38,792,277 of record NC_089750.1, on the reverse strand, counting down.
CCGCCGCAGATTCCTCCGCGAGTCATGATTCTGCCCTGCCTTCCTGGGCCGATGAACTCTGCGAACTGCGCCGGTTAATGTCCGAGATGGCGAAGAAAATTCCTGTGTCAGTTGTCGCAGCAGCTGACCCAGATGGCACCCCTTGCCGCCCTTTGGTCTCGGGCCCTCCGATTCCCCGGCCAAGGACAACGGTCCAAGTAGGAGAGGTTCGCGGCGGAATTTCCACGGGTGTGGGCGATCGCAGGTAGTCCACAATGAGCTCCCGAGCTCTTCTGGCCCCTGTGCAAACTTGGCATACGGCCACCTCTTCATCTTTTGAACGTCTTGGCACCTTTCATCCAGGAGAGGATGTCAAGGCCTTCCGCTATCTTCTTCCTTTCCTTCGGAATTCCTATCCCTCATCCTTCTCTATCGATCTTTCCTTTACACTTTCCCTTAATTACCACCACAAGCGGCAGTTAACATATGGGATATCATCCTCTTTAAAAATACACTAATCATTTTATCTTTGAAGCAGTAAGAGAGACAGAGTGGAAAGTGGCACGCCCTTACGCCCGTCCCTTGGCACAAGGCAGGCGTGTCAGCTCTTCCTGAAGGGGTCGCGCCCTTTGGGTTTCCTTTCCCAGCCCTTGGGCTGAGAGTTAGCTCTGACCGTCGTCTATTGGTGACGGACGTTAGATTAATAAATAAACAATTAATACCTCACTCTGTTATCCTTTGTTTTCTGCATATATTATTTACTCTTTCATTTAATCTTTTTCTCTATTTGTTAACAAATCTCGAGTCACAAGACTCCTGCCCTTGCGAGTTTTAACGTTACCCTTTTAATACCTGCAGCATGTCCCGCCCCTCAGTAA
>NC_089750.1:38748920-38786420 GCF_040412425.1 Macrobrachium rosenbergii | reverse complement strand
ATATACTCTGCAAAAGATTAAATATAAAAAAATGTAAAGCAAAAATTTAAGGCAATAGCAAACACACCACATATATGTATAAAAGAAAAATTCTTCAAAAGATAAAGCATAAAACATATAACACGAAACAATATTAAAAAGGTGAAAAGGTATCTTTACATATAACAACTCTAAATATTATTTTAGTGCACTAAAACCCAATAATTATGTTACAATATCTTGGTACCAAAGTGCTTCGTGTTTTAATCAGGTGCCGTTACACACACACTTAATAAAATACACTGTTCAGATAACTCAGACACATTTACTAAGGAATTAAACAGTTAACGGATATGAGCGTCCATCGTCTACCAAAATATCAATTACATTAAAACGGGACATTCGTAATCCCGAGAGCAAGCGAGCGAGAGAGAGAGAGAGAGAGAGAGAGAGAGAGAGGTGGCGCTTCTCCCTTCAGCAATGCTTTTTGGTCTCTGAATGTGGGCCCCTTGTAAGGGCGTCTTAGATGTAGCAGGGAACAGCCTATGGGTGCATGGACAGGTCCCAGACGAGGTTTTTATTTTTAAAAACTCTTTAAAATGATAATTAGAGACAAAGTGGAATTACAGTTAATAATAATACTTATTATTACATAGTTTCAGAACAAGAGAATCTCTAGTTATTATAATAAGAATGGAAAACATCGTTTTATAGAAATTCATCAATGAAGTTAGGCAACTTCCGTAATGGAATTTTCCACCCCACAGTGTTTTGATCACGCCCCAATGGAATGCATTACTTAAGCAGTTTTGAAACAATCAGCCTCTGTCCCTCCTCTCTAAATGCCTACCGTCCTCTCTCAAACCATATAGCGTTTAATCACTGTAACTTTACGCTAACTCTGCATTATGAAAACCACAGCATAAGACTCCTCCTCCCAGAAGATTGGTTATCCCGGGGTTGAATCCAACGATTCACAATGGGATAAGTAATCAGCAACCACATTGTTCTTACCCGAGATATGCTGTACCTTAATATTATAGGGTTGCAAGCACAGAGACCATCGAGTGAGTGTCTGGTTGTGATTCTTGATCCGCTGTAAAAACGTGAGCGGATTGTGATCAGACAGCACTAAAATCTCTTCATTCCCACGTCTGTTCACATACACTTCAAACTTTTTCAATGCTGTGATTAAGGCTAGAGTTTCTTTTTCTATCTTGGAATACACTTTCTGATGCTTTTTCAATTTTGAAGACATGAAACATACTGGATGCAAAAGTTCACTTTCATCTTCTTGAAGTAGTACAGCTCCAATTCCAAAGTCAGAGGCATCAACTTGTATCACAAATTTCTTATTGAAGTCTGGAGCCCGAAGTACTGGTCTTGAAGTTAAAATGGCTTTTACCTTCTCAAAGGATTCTTGACATTCTGTAGTCCAAACAAACTTAGCTTTGGGACTAGTTAAGTCTGTTATACTACTACAGCTGAGAAATTTGGGCAGAAATGTCGATAGAATCCTGCCATGCCCAAAAATCTCTGTAGCTGTTTTCTAGTAGTAGGTGGGGTAGCCTTATGCATTTGTCTTCAAAAAAGGTAAAAGAAAAAGTTAAGTGTTTCCATAGAAATCTCAACTGGGCTCTCAGTATGGATATAATCTAACCATATCCTCCATATAAACTAGTATTGTCGGAGAGATGATGTCTGAAATCTTTGCACTAGGTACCTAGCAATGTTGGGTTATTAATTTTCATGGTGGACAATATTTAAAAAATCCACACATGAAGGTCTCAGCTCAGAAAGAAGGATGCGCAAATGACTTTCCCTCCTACTGTCTGGGATAGATCAGCAGACGGTAGTGGAACTGATCTCTTCGTTCATTGTTGGAGTAATAGGAACCAATGCCTTTTTGGCCAATTGGGGGCTATTAAGTAACTGTTCCTTTGAAGGTTAGAAGCTTGCTCAAAACCTTCGAAATCTGGGACAATGGAGGAGAAAGGTATATTGTCTTTCATTTGTTACAGTCTTGTAGGAAGACATCTCTTGCTGTTGCTTGATTGTCCAAGTTCAGAGATATACACTGGAAGTTTGTGATTCTTGTATGCGGCAAACAGGTTCACTTCCGGTTGTGGAATCACGTTGGCTATTGTTTGAAAGAGTGGTTGTCCAACACCCACTCTGTTGAGTCTGTCATTTCCCTTGATAGTCTGTTATCACATTGAGAGACCCTGTGATGTGAATTGCAGACAAGTGCCGCTTCCTTGCTTGTGCCATCCGAAGGATGGCTAGCATTACCATACTGAGATAAGGTGAATGTGATCCTGACCTCTTGATGTAGGACATTGCAGTCATGTTGTCTAGAACCAACAAAATGTGTGTCTCTTTTGGAGGTTTGAGATTTTTGAGGGACAAAAAGACACCCATCAGCTCCAGGAAATTGATATGATAAATCCTCCCAATGTCCTCCCCAAGCTGTCAACGAGGCATTTGTATGTATTGTCACTTGTACAGATGGAGGAGTCAGGGTGACTTGTTTCACCAGAGACTCCTTCCGGGTCCAAGGCCAAAGTATCTCTCCAACTTTTTCATTCTTTTGATGAGGTCTGTCTTTCATCTTTTTTCTTGCATGTGATAGCCAGAATTTGTTCACATTTTTAGTTGCAATCTGAGTGTTACCAATACGAACTGGTGCAGGCCCATCGTAAGTTCTAATTGCTGTCTGGAACTTTTGCTGTGCAAGGAACGTTTTGAGGTCTTTCCTTATTCTGTTTTGAGTATTGATGGGGAGGGACAACTGGATGTTAAGAGTATCCCAACACAGTCCCAGCCACTGAAAACGTCTGCTAGGTGTGAGGGGGGGGGATTTTTTTCCAGTTTATTAGGAAACCTTTTGACTGGAGTCTGTCTACCACTGCTCTTAGGTTTCTCAATCACTAGTGCTTTCTTGTGGGTCTCCAGATTAACCAGTCGTCTAAGTAGGCTATTAGTTGTGTTCCTTCTTGTCTGAGTTCTAAAACAACTACCATTGCTAATTTTGTAAAAATTCTTAGGGCAATATTAGCCCAAAGGGCATGACTTTGAACCTGTATGTATCTTTCCCTATCTTGAACCCTAGGAAGGGGTGGAAGGGAATGGCTCTAGGGATGCATCAGTATGTGTCTTTCAGATCTATAAAAGCTGTCCAGGTCCCATGTGGAATGAGTGAACGTACTTGTGCAATGGTAGTCATCGGAAACTTTTGGCATACAGTGTGCTTATTCAATGTTGAGAGGTCGAGGATCACTCTTCATTTGGAGGAATCCTTTTTTGGGGACTCTGAGGAGACATACTTGGTGGTGAATATATGCATGTTTCTCTATGGCTCCCTTTAACAGGGCCATCTGCACATAATCTTCCAGAGAGGGGTCTGATTTTTGGAGGAACCCCTTTAAAGGAGGCGGTGGATGAGACCATACCCGAGCCTGTTGCACATAATGCTGTGTCCGTTGCCTGTGGTGTCGTCGAAGCCGACCCCCGACCATACAATTCCTATTGGGAGCCACCTCTTCCTCTTCCTTTGCCCTTGATAGGCATTCCAGGTGTTGCTTTTCCTTTTCCCATGTAGGAGTGTCTTTGGACCATGTGAAAGGGATGTTCCTGCTGTTGTTGTTGTTCCTTTTGTAGGGAGTTGTCCCTTCTGACCACCTACCTGTTTTTGATGAAAACATTTAGGGTGACTGAAGGCTTATATCATTACTTTCATAGTGGGCCTTTTTTGGGTTGAGTAAAGGGAAGTTTCTGGTTTTTTGTTTCCTGAATTCCCCTTTTTCTCAGGAGAGTGTACACTGTACAATTCTGTTGGTGGGTGTTGCTTGTTGTTGAGCCACAACAGACTCCTCAAGCAGACCTCTTACAGAAAGGGTTAGAATGTAATTTTAGCCCTCCATTGTTTCCATTTGTGCTATTATGCACCATTCTAGAAAGTCTTAGAGTGCTTCCCATAGGGTTCTCATAAGACTTTTTGCCACAACAGCAAAAATTGTTCTGGAATCTTCTGGAAGCCTTTTGATGGCAAACTTCCAGCAAGGTGGTAGAGGCTATAATACTAAGGAGGTGGATCCTAGAATGAAATTCTGCTGAGGCTATCCCCTCTGAGATTCTTCTCATAGTGGTCCCAAACTATTGAGTAGCTACATCTAGAGGGAGCTTTTTTCCTTTCAAAAGGGAGTTGAGGCATTGCCCATTCTTTGGTGGAATTATCTGAGACTGGGGTGACCGTGACGAATGGCTTTTATTCTGCCATTGTCTCTCGTTTTCTAGTCACTACAAAATTTTTAAAATCTGCCTTCACATGATTAATTATTTTAAAAGCGAAGGGGCAGAAGGCTGGGGCTACTCAGTGAGCAGTTTGGGTCTTATCCAAAATAGCAGTAGAGACCCATTTGCCAATGACCTGGTGAAGGTGCCTTCTATAGCTTTTGATGCTATAGATACAGGTAGGAGAACCGTTTCTTTTAGTGGTTTCTCACTGTCTGCTGAAGGTGGTACCAGGTGCCTTTCTACATTAGGATATGCTGCCCTGTCTCTAAATTCTACATGTGTAACTTTGATCATGGTATATCACTCATTAATTAGACACTTACCACCGGGAGAGAAAATTCACATTGAGGAACCTCACCAAGTATTATCAGTATTATCAGGGGTGAATATTGGAGCCCCTTTTATCTTTTGATCTGAAGTTTTGTAGTCTGAACTTGCCATTTTGTTGTTTCCAGTCAGAATTTAGCATTAAACTTTGTTTGGGCAGAGTCTGTATCCACTCACCTTTTGTTTACAGGATGCAGTACTTTTACGCCTTGGGGTGCACAGGACTAACCTATTTTCCTTTTCGAATCATGTATCATGTCCCTTATATATTGCCATTCTGTGGCAAGGACATCTTTGATGTTACTCATAATTTCCTTACGGAATTGATCAAATGTCACAAACTGTGTATCCCTTTTGAGGGAATTTGCATAATCTTACAGAGCTTCAACAACTGAACTTTAACCAGTGGCATCGCTATGGGGGGACCAGAGAGGGACCGGGTCCCCCGAATCAGATGCTTGGCCCCCCACTGGCCCTCCCAGTTGAAATTCCCTTTGTAACTAAACTTTAACCCTTTGGTGGTCAAAAGAAGAATTACAGTTATAGGTTTTTAACACAAATGACATGTTTGTTCATGATATTTTGATCCAACTTAATGTTATCAACTTATGTATGAAGTGACTGAAACTATAGTCACAGTTTTGAATAAGTGCAATGTAATTTGCTATTGCTGCTTAGAGTTACTCTCCAGGAAGAGAAGATGAAGAAGAGGGAATGGGATAAGTTGAAATTTTGAAGAGATTTGGGAGAGTCATAAATCTTTTGTGTTATTGATGATATGCACTATTTTGATATATTAACATGACAAGGATATTACTATACTATAGTTGAAAATTAAAACTTGATAACAGAAATAAGGCTAGTGTTGAATATAAGGTTGTGAGGAAACTGACATTACAGTATTTGATACCTTTACTTGTAGTAAGAGTTGGAAATTAATTAAAAATTGACCTCTATAATTTTAGATATAGGTTTACTAATTACTAATACTATTATTTTCCTTCATTCACATTGATATATACATTTGAATAGCATATTTTACTAATTACACAGTTGGTACATTAGTTTTGTGTAATTTTCCTTGGCCCTCCCAAGAAATGTCTTGACCCTGTAAAGAGATCAGACATCTCTTCATTTTCGCATCAATCACGTCATGCATTGTATTTCTTAATATATCAAGATTCTCATGTAAATAGTCATGATTAGAATTTTCTGGCCTTTCCGCTGATATGCATTTTATCATTGTATATTTATTATGTCTCTCAAAATTGCCATTTGTTTGTCTGTCAACAAACACAAAGTGCGGTCATGGTGATCGGAGGTCGGGTACCACGTTTCTGTCCGCACTCTGCCATGTATACCTGCGCCCAGGTAATAAACAAGTTAATACCCAGTTGACCTTTTTGTCCTCACAACTGGTGACCTAAGAAGTGATGGTAAAAACAGCGGTTTTGGCTTCGCCATTAATGGACTCACTACAGCCGCTTTACCTTCAGAGAGCCTGTAACGGAACCACACGGTGACAAAAGTCTAGGCCTCTGAAAGCTCCTCCCTCAGAGAACACCCACGCCACTAACGGACTAATTACAGCGTACCCCTTCAAGTATGTTCTGGCGTGCTCAAATGGTTTTACGATTCACATCCACCGTACTCAGAAGTCATTAATGGAACGACACGGCACATAGTTTTGACTTCTGATGAGCCCCAAACACCATTAACAGACTAAATACGGCGCATACTTCGCGTTTTGGTGTGAGGAAGAATGTCAGACACTGAGGTAGAAAGGCATTCCGAGGACACACAGATCCTCTGCATCCCTCTCTTGCCTTCGAGACACAATACCTGGCCATGAGAACAACTAAATGGGAATTCTTTTATATTAGTTTGGTCACCATGGAGATCTGACAGACACATGGAAGGTAACTCCTTGAGGACGAGACAAGCGACTATGCTATCAAAAATGGAATGTTTGAAAAGTGCTTTCGTGCAAGAATTTAGATTTAACTTATAACTTCAGTAAACTATACTATACCATTCAAAAATATGTAGCAATAGAAAGAAAGAGTAAATGAGGAAAATGTTAGAAAAATGTTCTGAGTAACTATGGTCCCTTTTTCAGCAAATTGTCTGCTAAAGAAGCTAGAGAAGTAATGACAAATAGAAAGTATATGAATAACAAGTTATTCTCAGTTTTAAGTTCTAAGAATGTGGCTGGTGAGGAATCAATTACAATTTCAAGTTATCCAGTGGAGAACTTCCAGCAACTTCTACTGAAAGAGAACCATACATTGCAATGTGGTACGTAGTAAACTGCAAAGCTAAATATAGCAACAGTTTCAAAGGCCTAATGTACCAGGAAAGATGTTGTGAAAAAATTGGATCCATATTTTCTTGATAATCCTTCACAACATTCAGGATAAGCGAGGGGAAGTCGTAAGTAGGTGGCAAAGTTCGTGGTTCTCATTATTCTGTAAATATGTTTGAGTATTATTTGTGTCTGGCGAATTGCCTGTATTAGCAGTATCTTCAGTATCTGAGAGGCTCACTTTTAAATGATTCAAATACATTCTTTGATAAAGTAACCAATGTAGAAACTTTGAATGGGAACCAAAGTGACGATGAGGCATGCAGAAGGACAACATGCCTCTTTCTTGGGGGCACATCATAGAGGTAAGCTGAGCTCATTCCATGTCGTCACTGCCACAGCCAAGTTGTTCATTTGTAGTCAAGAGATGGTTCATATAGTTTGCTAATCTAATCCCTTTGTATTTTTGCCATCCGAAGCTTGGCATAGTTGATATTTGGTTAAAGTGTAGTCTGAACTTTTGGAAGCCAGTGTTTTGAGTGTTATGGGTTTTGTGTAACTTTTCTTTCTCGGAGTTGTGTGTCTTGTACCTGACCGCATGGTCCTTAAGGGTGTGCTTTAGTTTAATGCTGACTATAATGTATAATAAATTTATATAGTTTATTTTTTAATAAAATTGTAAAAGCCTACCTGATCTTGATGGACCTTCGCTTAGAGGTTTGCTGATATTACCCTTCAGGCCTCATCATCATAGTTCCATACTATCCGGGACTTAGAACCCTTCCAGTCGTGGGGAAAAATTCACGACATTTGGTCCTTTGAACTGAATGGTCTGTATCAGCGTGCATCGGGAACATCCAAAAAGTGATGGTTTTTCGTGTTGACTGAGGAAATGGCGAGAGTGACAAGGGCATAATAGGGGTTCAGAGAGTACGATAATCATTGTTTTCCATAACGCGGAATTTTGATGTGACTTGAAGCAACATGGTTGTCGCAAGTAACTTGCAGGCCAGTTCACTGGTTGCTCTATTGACCGATATAGTGGCTGAGGCCCATAATGAGCTATTGGCGACACGTGCTGTGGTGGTGTACCAAAACCTGATTGATCGCATTAAAGCCCATGAGCAACTGTTGAGAAACTTCTATTTGACTAGTACAGTAAAGTTAGAATCAAGCTTTGAATTGTCAATTCGTTAAGTGCTCAGTGAAGTGAATAATGTAATTGCCCTTATCCTTACCAGAATTGAATTCCTTGCTAGCATATCGCAGCAACGGACAAGATTGTTGGAAGTTGAAAGAACTTCCTTCACCTGTGTTTAATGGTGAGATTAGCGAATACACTACCTTTAAAGAATTGTTTGATGTTCACATTAACAGACAGTGGTTTAAATAATGTAACTAAGTTTATGTATTTGTTTGGTGCCCTCAAGAAAGAATCGCTTAGTGTAGTCAAGGCTTTAAGTGTAGCGGCTGCTGACTATGATGTTGCATTAGGGTTGTTGGAATGTTACTATGGTAACCAGCAGCAAACATTAGTTGTTTTGCATTGGTGACTCGCTAATATCTTTGTTCCAAAATTCAACCACGTGGATTTGAAAAATTTCTGCATCGAATTAACAGTGTTGTTAGAACAAATTAAATGCTTGAGTACAGTAGATGTGGGGCAGGGAATGGTCGTAAGTTTGATTAATCAGAAGCTCTCTCAAGACAATGTATATCGTAAAGTTGTGGATTACTTAAGAAAGTGTGATTACACTTTGGATGAGTTTTTTGAGGTACTTGATTTCCTTATTAGGAGTCTGGAGGACGATGTGTTGCAAAAGGGAGAGGACAAGTCTGTAAGGACTAAAACAGTTGCATTTCTAACCCCTTGTACTGGAACATGTCCGTTTTGCCAAGGTGAGCATTCGGCCAGCGATTGTACCAAACACACCACCGTTGAAGACCGAATGTGACAATTAATATATTTCCATAGGTGCTTTAAATGTTTAGGCAAGGGCCATAGTAGCATTCAATGTAACAGACAGATTTGCAAATTGTGTAATGGTAGACATCATAATGTGCTTTCAAGTCTCAGTCAAATACGCCTACCGAGTCAGTCATCAAGTTATGTCGCATCTAAGCCAGCAAAGGGCCAATGTAGAAATAGAAATCGCGAGGGTTCTAATGGAAGTAGAGTAAGTGAGAAGAAAAAAGAGTAATGAAAAATCCTGTGTGAATGTGCGTCTGACTCAGGCCTACCATTGACACTGTTACTGACAGTGTCGGCCATCTTGTGTGTCCAGGGCCGACAGGCTCCAACCAGAGTGCTTTTAGACATCGGGAGCCAACGCTGTTTTGTTTTGAGTCGGCTAGCCCAGAAATTAAAGTTGCCAGTAATAAAGAAAGTCTCCCTGAGTATTGCACCTTTTGGATCTAATGTTATTAATGGTGAATACGATTTGGCTTCATGTAAAATTCAGATGGGAAACAGGGTAATAAGGACAAAATTTATAGTGCATGACATTGTGAACACACCCATCTACAACATGGGTTTAGTTACTGTAAAACATCATTTGCAAAACAAAGGGTACAAGATGGTGGACGAGGAAGTTCGTAATGATGCGTTCAAAAATGTGAACATGCTGATCAGTGCAGACTGTTTTAATCGCTTTGTTGTTAGTATGGACAAGTGTGATGGGGTCAGTCTTTTCGTGAGTCATCAAGGGGTATCCCATTATGGGAGGGTTCCTCAGTGGCCACTTGAGGGAATTGACACGACTGCTGTGAAAGCCTTGCATGCCTGCCGAACAGTAAAAACGACCCATGATGTCAATGAATGGTGGAGACTTGATATGATTGGTATCAGTCCCAGGGAGCAATTTTCCATCTCTGAGAATGTAGCCATCCAAAAAGTAAAGAACAACATAGTATCAACTGATCAGTGTTATCAAGTAAATCTCCCCTTTCGCAATGAACAATGTCAGAGTGTCAATTGCTATAATGCCATTGCACAATTAAATGCTTTAGAAATACAATTTGATCAACGGGTAGAAGTTGAAGAGCCCACTGAGATTTCTGTGTTAGAATGTTATGGCACATCTGATCCCATGTTACGGGATCAGATGCGCTTGAAACCCTTCAAAGGGGTGAGAGAATTGCCTAGTGACTGGGTTCCCACAAAATGTAGGGTCCTTTCTTTGTTAGCATCAAACTTTGATCCGTTAGGGTTGGTCAGTCCAACATATGTTAAAGGAAAATTGTTTTTACAGAAACTTTGGGAAGAAGGAATAGGATGGGATGATGTTCTGGACACAGGAAAACAGACAGAAGTTATGAAAATCTTAGAAGAGTTTGTCAATGTGCATAAGTTAAAATTTAAGACAGAAATTTTTTAGGCAAAGAAAATATTCATGTCTTTTCAGATGCCTCAAATAAGGCATATGGGGCAGTAGCCAATGTCAGGGGAAGTAAGGGAGAAACTAACCTGTTGACTAACAAAATGAGAGTAACCCTAGAAACAACTATGACTGACCCAAAATACCTAAATTAGAGTTATTAGCCTTGTTATTAGGAATTAGGTTAGGTAGAAGTTTGAAGAATTTGTTAAAAGTCAGTACAGTTGTAATTTGGACTGACAGTAAGGTTGCTATACCCTGGGTAAATAGCAAAGAGTGTGAGATGATTCTGAAGCATGTGCCGACCAAAAGTGATTCAGCAAATCTTCTGTCCCACGGGACTAGTATGAGAGTGCTGACAGCCAGCCAGTTGTGACACCGAGGACCCCAGTTTCTTCATGTTGAAGGTCTTGCCAATCCCCCACAGATAGTAGATGAAGCCTCGCTAAGCCAGGCTAATAAGCAAGTTGTTTCTGCCTTCCGTGAACTACAGGAAGAAGTAGCCATGATACAACCTATAGATTATGGCCTATAATGGAGAGTATTGTTGAATTTAGCACTGTGATGGGTATTATGAAAAACGTATTGAAAAGTTAAAAAGTAATAAAGCTAATCCATTTTTGAAACTTTTTCATTTGGAACAAAGGCATTATTTGCCTTCAGTTTATAGTTATTTGGAAAAGGGTTCTAAAGTACCCAATGATATCATTAATTTTGTTAACCAGTTAGGGTTAGTTTTGATTGAAGGCATATTATACTCAAGAAATAGATTAAAGAATACTGTAGAAATAGAGATCATCTAATCTTGTTACCCGCAAAAGGAAATTAGCACAATCATACCGGAGACACTTGCATACCTTAAACATACATTATAGAGTGAATTCTCTAACAGCTATTTTTTGCCAGGAATGTTGGTGTCTGGGATTAAAATGTTTGGCAAAAAAGCAGGTAGGCAGATGTATAGCTTGTATTAAAGCCTTCAAGTGCCCTCTACACCACCAACCTCCCCACCGCTTCCCCATTGGGTGAACACAGATGTCACGTCTGTTTGCTTGTGTTGGTCTCGACCACACCAGTCCTATCCAGGTAGAAGGAGGGATAGGCTACGTCCTGTTGGTAACTAGCGTGAGCAGCCAAAATACAACAGAAGCATTTTAAGAAATTTTATAAAATATAGAAAAAAAAAAAACTACTGATTTGAGCACACATGAAAAAGGTTGCATGTGCACTGAGCACGTAATATATCATAAAGAAAAACAAATGAATGTCATAAGTAAATTATCAGCAAAAATCCAATTTGATGATGGAAGAAAAGAAAAAACAAAACACGACCACAATAACCAAATATTTTCAGTATCTATATTATAGGATGGAACGTAAATGGTCTGCAGACCAGATTACACCTAGGAGAAATACAGCAACACTAAAGAATGTGAACCAATGATACTATGTTTACAACATGTCAACAAAACTGTATCAGCAACAGGTAAATGCACCTTAGCATCAACATCACGAGAGGAAGAAGGAAATTTAGGTACAACCATATATGTACATAACAAAGTAGTTCATGACAAAGTACCTGTAAACGTTACTGACTTGCAAATATCAGGTATTAAAATCCGAATAAAAAACGATAATTATGTAATTTATAATTTATACAACCAACCTAATAAATTTACGACATTCATAAACTTAACCCTTTGAACCCTTTAGGCTACCTGTACTATACAGCCCAATACCTTTTTACCGTCTCAGTCCTTAGGCTAGCTGTACTACCCCACTGGAAAGTTTTTAATTATTCGTTGCTTACTTTATAATATGAATTTTTCCTTTATATTCAGATCAATACTAGCTTCAGTGGTTCTAGTGATTAATTTCATTCAATTTAAATAAATCATCATCCCCATTCCCCTAAAATTCATTTAGATTAATAAATAAAACAAAAAGAGCATAATTCCTTTTCTTAGCGGCTTTTTGTCCATGTTCAGCGGCTATCAGGTGGTCTCTACCTTGGCCGCTACCTAGAGAAAACAAGGTCTTATGCGAGGCATTATGGGGGGTGAGGGGATGGGGATTAAGAGGCGTGACTTCACGCGGTCACTTTCTTTCTCCTCTGCCCTAAGCCCTATGCAAATACGTTGTCTCTTTTTAATATTAGAAATTATATTTCATTCTTTTAGAAAAATAAATTGCATATTGATCATATTAAAAAAATGATAAGTGCTAGCAAGGGCGAAGACAATTAATGGGAAAAATATAATGAAGGCATTCACGTGGAAAATTATCCGTGTACCTGAACACAAAAACTCTTTCCTCTCAAGATGTCATTTATTTTTTACCATTGAAATTTTTCCTTTTCATCGTCGACAATATGAAAATAACGCAAGGCAAAAGATTAACGATAGATCTTCTGCAATAACATTCTCTCTCTCTCTCTCTCTCTCTCTCTCTCTCTCTCTCTCTCTCTCTCTCTCTCTCTCTCTCATATATATATATATATTTATATATAATATATATATATATATATATATATGTATATATGTGTGTGTGTGTGTGTGTGTGTGTGTGTGTGTGTGTTGTGTATTGATTCATTTATTTCTTATTATTATGGTCCCATTATATATATATATATATATATATATATATATATATATATATATATATATATATATATATATATATATATATATACATACATATATATATATATATATATATATATACTATATATATATATATATATATATATATATACATATAATATAATATATAGGCTACATGTGTATATAAATATTTCAATATATACATGTATATATATTTGCTTAGTTTCTGTTTCTTCATAAAATCGAAAGATCCTAAATCACACCTACGAAAGAGTTCCCATTTTTCAAAAGACTGGGTTCCCTGTTTGTTCCCCCCAAAAGCTTCATTCCCATTTGATTTCAATGACTAATGTTATGAATGGATGATAAGAAAATTCACTTCAAATTCACTTAGAGCTAATTTAATAATTATAAGTTCCCATATAAAATAATCACATATATAAATAAGGCTTCACTAGTGTCACAAAGAACACAATAAGAAGGTACTTACAGTTTCAATAATAACTTAAGATGTTAACACAAAGCAAGTCCAAAAGATCTCAATTTAAGGCCAGCAAGCAATATCCCAAGTAAACTTAAAAGCTAAACCTTAAGGGAGTCTAAAGAAAAATTTCAAGAAAAGAAACTAACAAAAATAATGCAATGTTCACTCAACAGATGTCGCAGAAAGCTCTGTTAGCTAAATTTGAAAGATACAGGTACATAACACCCCCTCCCTATGTTGAAATATCTGGAGATTTCAACAAAACAAATCTCTATCCTACACCATCTCTTGAGAGGATATCTGAACGAATGTTATCTTTGCCTCGAATATGCTTTATCTCGAGGTCGTAGGGTTGTAAAGCCAGCCACCATCGGGTTAATCGAAAATTCTTGTTCTTCATTCGTCGCAGAAACTTGAGAGGATGGTGATCCGAATACACAACAATCTTGAAAGGACTTCCTGACAAGTAGACCTCGAATTTCTCTAAAGCCAGTAGTAGTGCAAGGCTTTCCTTCTCTATAGTAGAGTAGTGCTTCTGATGGGGTTTGAATTTCTGAGACATATATGCCACAGGATGTAGTACGTCTCGAGGGCCACGTTGCAGCAAGACCGCCCCGGCTCCCACTTCACTCGCATCAACTTCTAACGAGAACGGCTGATTAAAGTCGGGTGCCTTTAACACAGGATGGGTAGCCAATAATCTCTTTGCCTTTGAGAACGCTTCTTCACAAGCAGAAGTCCAGTCAAATTTCTTCTTGCAACTCGTTAGCTCTGTCAACGGAGATACCACATCTGAAAAATTAGGACAAAATCTCCTATAATAACCAATCATGCCAAGTAATTTTTGTACTTCTCTCCGGTTTGTGGGTCTCCCTAGCTGTAGAATTGCTTCAACTTTGGCGTCGACGGGGGCGACTTCTTCACTCCCAATAACGTAACCCAAATACTGCAATTTGGCATGTCCAAAACTACTCTTTGCCAAATTTATTGTCAAATTTGCTCTTCTGAGTCTCTCGAATAAGGCCTTCAAAGTATTAATATGTTCCTCCCATGTTTCTGTAAAAATAACTATATCATCAAGATAAACTTTAACACAAGGTAAATCTTTTATTATATTATCCATCACTCTTTGAAAAATACTTGGTGCATTTTTAAGTCCCAAGGGTAAAACTTTATATTGGAAAAGACCATCTGGAGTAACAAAAGCAGTAAAAGGTCTTGCATCCAAAGCTATAGGAATGGAATAATATCCTTTGAGAAGATCAATTTTAGTTATGAACTTTGAATTACTTACCAAGTCAATAAGATCATCTATCCTAGGTAAAGGATATGAATCAGACACAGTTACCTCATTCAATAACCGGAAATCTGTGCACAGTCTGTGTGTTCCATCTGGCTTTGCTACTAGAATACATGGCGAGGCCCATGGGCTATTACTAGATTCGGCAAAGTTATTCTGAAGAAGAAAATCTACCTCCTTGTTCATGATTTCCTTTTTGTGGGGAGATAAGCGGTATGGTGCGCTTTTCACTGGGGTTACTTCAGGTTGCAATGTAATGCTATACTCAGCTTCACTTGTTATTGTAGGTATATCTCCACAAATTTCAGGAAAACCTTTTAACAGTTTCTTTATTTCTGCAGCTTGCGAAGAGGAAAGGTGATCAATTTCTTATCAATCTTCTCAAGAAACAAAGTATTTTGCAGCAGAGCAGTTTCCACAGGAGCTGGAAATCAGACTTTAAAAAAGATTCTTCATTAGTTACCAATTTAATCACATTACTAGTTGCCATTACATCACCATCATCATACTCATTCACGAAGACTTTCAACATGTTTACATGTACTTTCTTGCAATCTTTTCTTTTCCCTGGGGTAGATATGATATAGTTATCACCATTTCTACTTAACACTTTATATGGACCATTATATCTACTTTCAAAAGTTTTTCTCATAGGGGACATCATCAGCACAGAATCTCCTGGTGAAAATTCTCTTTTTTCACTTTTTAAATCAAATCTGTCTTTCATGTTACTTTGGGCCAATATCAAGTTCTTATGAGCAAATTCACGAGACTCATCCAGCTTACCTTTTAATTCCTTAGCATACTGGCTAAGGGAAATAGTACTTTCTTCATCCAACCATGTATCATATAATACCTTTAAGGGTCCTTTTACTGGTCGTCCATAAAGAAGTTCAGCCGGTGAATACCCAAAACTTTCTTGATGAGCATTTCGAATAGCATAAAGTACAAACGGCACTCCTTCATCCCAATCACGCTGCTTTTCATGGCAATATTTCGTGAGACACTCCTTAAACGTCTGGTGAAACCTTTCAATGACACCCTGGGACTGTGGGTGATAGACTGATGACAGTGTGTGCTTAATCCCCATAGCTAACATAACTTGCTTAAAAAGATCAGAGGTAAAATTAGTGCCTTGATCTGACTGAATTGTATGGGGTATGCCATACTGTGTAAATACTTTAATTAAAGCAGGAATTAAAGTTTTAGTTCTAATGTTCCTAAGAGGATAAGCATCAGGGTAGCGAGTACTACTACACATAACTGTTAATAAATACTGATGTTTTTTAGTTTTAGGAAGAGGCCCAACACAGTCTAAGAATTTTCTGGAATGGCTCCTTAAGAACAGGGACAGGATGCAATGGAACAGGTTTTAAAACTTGGTTGGGCTTACCTACTTGTTGGCACACCGTACAAGACTTACAATACTCCTGTACATCTTTACGAATACCAGGCCAATAATAATTCTGCAGGATTGCCAAGAGTGTCTTCTTAATTCCAAGGTGTACAAAAGAGACATCATGGGCTAGTTGCAATATGTCCCTCCTAAATTTCCTCGGTACTACAATCTGATACTTCACATTCCACGTAGCACTTGCAGGAGTATCTATGGCTCTATACTTTCTCATGAGGACTCCTCTCTTCAAGAAGCAGCAAACAGGCATAGTAGAGCAAAGACCCTCTGGTACTACTTCTTTGAAAAGTGGTTGCAGAGTTACATCTTCCTGTTGAGACTTGATAAGATTGGCAGTATTAAAAGCAAGAGAACAATTAGAATCAGTCTCAATATTATTCATCATAGAGCTTTGTACATTCAAACCTAAATTTACAGAATCAGTACAAACAAAATTAGAGGGTGTTTGAACACTCTTTGTATCAACTAATACATGGTCAACAACAACATTAACAGCATTATCACTATTGCCTATACCAGTGTCATTCAATAAACTTGAGACACTAACCATCAAATCTGCATCAAGCACATGTTCAGTACATAGTTCCTTGCATTGATCCACATCCAAATTTACCACTGTACCTTTGTCCTCTGATACCTCTCCTAAAGTATCTTTAACTACACACGAGGGAAACAACGTTGGATTTTCCTTTTCCAACTTCAAAGTAGGGCTTTCTACCAATGGAATATCCACAACAATTGGATCAGGTACTACCAACTTCCCTGCCAAGTCGTTACCCATGAGGAATTCAACCCCTTTCACTGGTAAGGATTCTACAACACCAACCACGACATACTTCGTAAACAAATCACAGCTCAGATGCAACCTGCATAGGGGAATAGTTACAATTCCTCCTAAACTCTGAATTACCATCTTCTCACCGGTAAAGTGTTCCTCTATCCTGGGAATCTTTCCCTTTACCACCAAACTATGAGAAGAACCCGTATCTCTCATAATCCTCACAGAGATACCTGCCAGGTCATCCGACAGAGACACAACTCCATCAAACATAAAAGAAGCAAATTCACCTTGTATGTCATCTTGCAGAATACCCTCCTTCAAACTTTGGATTTCACCCATAACCATCGTTGCTTTTCTTGTCACCTCATGTCCATCCTTTGACTTATTTGGACAGTTTCGTTTGATGTGACCATGCTTTCCACATGCAAAACATGTGAACCCAGGTAAACCATTACTATTACTACCACCAGAGCTATCATTATTATCTGCAGATGATTTACCTGTACCTGGAGATCTTTTGGACTGCCTAAACCTATAGTGGGAAGGCTTGAGTAGACTATAATTTTCAGCTAAAGAAGCAGCTCTTTGAACTGTTGAAACTTCACGTTCAAATAAATAAGTTTGTACATCATAAGGAATCCCTTTCATAAATTGTTCAAGCAAAACCAACTCACTGTATTCTTCCATATTTGTGACACTAGCAGCCTTAATCCATTTATTATGATACTTTACTACCTTATGTGAATATTTTACGTAAGATTCACTATCCATCTTGCGATATCTACGGAACTTCTCACGGTAATATTCAGGAGTTAATTCATAAACTTTAAGAATTATTTCTTTAACAATTTCATAATCTTTAGATTCAGCCAAAGTCATTGACAGAAATGCAGTTCGCCCCTTACCCTTAAGTGCGGATTGAAGAATTACCGACCAATACTCAACAGGCCACTTCAAACTAAGAGCAAGCTTTTCAAATAATGAAAAAAACTCGTCTGGATCATTCTCATCAAATATAGGTACCATCTTCGCTACTTTAGTCACATCAAAGAATTTAGATTCATTTTCACCTTCACTTTCACTTTCATTCGAGTCTTTAATTTTCAACTCTCTCTTCTTTGTCAGAAGCTCCAACTTATTTTTGTGTTCCCTCTCTTCTCTCTGAACCCTGTCTTTTCGTTCACATTCTTCTCTCTCAATCCTATCTTTTCGTTCACGTTCTTCTCTCTCAATCCTATCTTTTCGTTCACGTTCTTCTTTCTCACGCATATACTGTATTTCTAACCTCTTAGCAGGTAACACAGTTTCTCCCTCATCACACAAATCGTATATCTCAGCGGACAAAATATTCTCCTCAACCAAATTGTTAATTACCTTGTTTTTAATTTGCAATTTACGCCAAGACTTTTTAATACCGATTTCATAATGTAGAGCAATTGCTATCCAGTCGTCTTTCTTTACGTTATGAGTGCTAAGATATGATACAGTAGGACTGCTAATGAAATCTTCTAATATGAAAGCATCCATTACGAGTAGTTAAAATGATACAAAGTTCAAAGGTTATACAAGCAAAACAAGAGTAAATAGTGATAAAACTAATCCTGGTTCTTAAATATATACCACTAATTTATACAAGGCAATACATCAATGCAATACATTTTCATACACCAAAAATAAGGAATGACAAGTTATATGCTAAGCACTTCATTACGTAACATTTTTTCAAAGAGGCGGCAAAAGTAAACTAAACTAATGTAATTACTTACGAGGTTCGTGAACGAATTAGCACAAATTATAAACATTAACACGAACTAGAATTATCAATCTAATCTTATCACTGATAGTCAATCAATTCTCGGATAGTTCGATCCCGGACAGGCCCCCATTTGTTATGAATTTGACTAACTCACAACAAGTTACACTCAATATTCTAGAGGCAAACAACATCATATAATGGATGATAAGAAAATTCACTTCAAATTCACTTAGAGCTAATTTAATAATTATAAGTTCCCATATAAAATAATCACATATATAAATAAGGCTTCACTAGTGTCACAAAGAACACAATAAGAAGGTACTTACAGTTTCAATAATAATTTAAGATGTTAACACAAAGCAAGTCCAAAAGATCTCAATTTAAGGCCAGCAAGCAATATCCCAAGTAAACTTAAAAGCTAAACCTTAAGGGAGTCTAAAGAAAAATTTCAAGAAAAGAAACTAACAAAAATAATGCAATGTTCACTCAACAGATGTCGCAGAAAGCTCTGTTAGCTAAATTTGAAAGATACAGGTACATAACACTAAGTTCCCAGTTTGTTTCCAGAAAGCTGAGTTCCCATGTGATTCCAAAGACTAAGTTCCCAATGTGTTCCCCGAATGATGAATTTCCATTTGATTCCAAAGACTAATTTCCAAGTGTGTTCCCAGAATGATGAATTCCGATTTTATTCCAAGGACTAAGTTCCCAATGTGTTCCCAGAAGGATGAATTCACAATTGTTTCCAAAGTCCAAGTTCCCAATGTTTTCCCAGAAGGTTAAATTCCCATTTCATTCCAATGAATAAGTTCCCAATGTGTTCCCAGAAGGATGAATTCCTAATTATTCCCAAAGACTTGGCTCCCAGTTTGTTCCCAGAAGACTGAATTCCCATTTGATTCCTATGTGTTCTCATCTCAAGAATATCAAACGTCAATTTTCCAACAAAAAAGACTGTTCCCACTTGATGCAAATCAGGGTTACCACTGTTCCCAGAAGCATTCACCCTCGTTTCCACACAAGAACCTCCTAACGTTTAAAAACCATATGCCCAAAAGAAACTAATATATAGGCCTATCTAAACCTATCTTCACAAATCAATGACATTCTAAAATGGATGTTCTTGATATTAAATAATATTTTACTAAAAAATAAAGATAAAAAAATGAACCATATCTACAGACACGTCAAAAATGAAAATATAAACAATGCATAATAAATAGCTCACTAGAAAACCCAATTATATACATGCACATCCAATGTCTAATTTGCATACAGATATTTGTTATACGGAAATTGGCCTAGGTCCATCATACCATGGGACTCAATAAACGCCACTACACTTAAAACTCTCTCTCTCTCTCTCTCTCTCTCTCTCTCTCTCTCTCTCTCTCTCTCTCTCTCTCTCTCTCCATACAAGCACACGCATAAATATATCCACGAAAGCAACATACACGAGCCATGTAAATACGCAGTCGGATAAGTTACGAATAATTATATGGGCTAATAAAAACATCGGGGAGAGAGAGAGAGAGAGAGAGAGAGAGAGAGAGAGAGAGAGAGAGAGAGAGAGAGAGAGAGAGAGAGAGACGTAAATTGAACGGTTAATGACAAATGGAATGGAAATTGAACTGAAAATCCAGGACGACCATAATTATCTGGCCAATACTGTACATTACCCCAACAGAGCTTCATTATGTCTCTTTATTCTGTGATTTTGCTTCACGTCCCACCATGATAATTGTTCACTTCTCTCCCCTTTCATAAACCCTCGTTAAGCCTTGAGTGTCTCGTTGGGACCTACAATTTGTTTTCCTCCAAAACCCTCAGGCAAGTGAGGATGATAAACTTAGATGGCTGGCAATCTAGGTGCTAAGGTGGAAAGGAAGAACACCTTTACTTGAGAAACCCTTACAAACACCCTGATGGGAAGAAGTCTTGGTGAAACATAGTTTCATTGTGGTCTTATGTCAGCACGAGCCCTTGGCCCAAAAGTGGCCCGAAAGTGTAGTAAAGTGTTTCAAAAAAGTGGCTTATAAATGTGGTTAATTGTTGCCCAAAAGTGGCCCATAACCAAAAACTGCTCACAAGTGTGGTAGTGTTGCCTGAAGGTGGTCCATAAAGCCCCATACACACTATGCATCATGATGCGCGCAGTGTTGAACGGATGTGTTGAAAAACCGGTTTTTCAACAGGAAGCTGCATCACCAGAGTGTTGACGGGCCGGACCGATTTCACGTGGCTGGCAGTGATGCATTTGCACTCGGAGTGGGAGGACGTCTGCTCAGCACGTCCACTCAGCTCCAGCACCAATGGCTCAATCACATTTTATTGAATTGCATTTTTATTCTGAGATCCATTTGCTCATTAACCTTATCTGCATTTACTTTCTTTCGGAAGTTATTTTTCCTGCTGAAGTCCTTATACCCCCTTTCTTCTAGTTTTCGTTACGAGACCTCTTTCTTCTTTCTCACCTTCCTCCTGAGGTCCTGATCTATCCTCCTGTATTCCTGCACAGCCTTCCAATCTGTCTTGTAATTTCTTTTTCCACTAAGTTTCTCATTTCCTGTTTTCACCACTCTCATTCCCTCTTCCTAGTCACTCACTGCCGACTGACTTTATCTTAAAAAAAAAAAAAAAAAAAGTAGTAAGAAGCTAATTTTCTCTCTCAAATGTATATTTTGTAAATATTTTTCCTTGAAAATCGTTTTCTAATGAATTCCCTTTTCGAACATATTTCTACAGGCTCTTATCTCATGTACCCCTTCCCAATATGCCATTTCTTTCTCATTTACCTATTTGTGCACTGGCATGCTCTAAAAACCTGCAATGCACAGATTCAAACTCTTCAAGAAACTCTTGTACTCTAATTCTCTTTCCTCAATCTTACCTCATACAATCTTCATACTAACACATATATATAATCCTTGCCCAGAGTTTCATTGATTCCACAATCAATACAACTTCCCAAGCTGTACACTTTCAGCTATCTTCAACACACTGACCCTTTATCCTTACCATTCTCGCACAAAATGCCTTTTTTTTTACCTCTATCTCACTCAGTGCCAAACCAGGCAGCTTCCCTTCTTAAACCAATCAGCTATCACACATTCCTTATCTTCTGCACCACATTAATATACATTTAAACCAGGAAGATGCATAGAAATACACGATGTGAGGTGACAAACCCTATATATACCACGGCTGTTTTATGACTTTCACACTGTGCAGAGTAGTGGGATGTTATTATTTTCTAGCCATTTAAGAGAACTGAGAATCTGACGCCATTCGTATCTTGTGGAGAACCTCATCTGCCATTTACAGGCATTTATTTTCACCACAACTGTCGCGCGAGAACAAGTGAGCAGTGTTGCAGTACAGTTTGGCCGCTAGTGATTTTTTTCAACACCACTACTGCATCACGTGGCTGATACATGATGCATAGTGTGTACGGGGCTTAATGGACTGTTTAGACATCGCCTACTCAGATCCTGTTTAACTTAACACAGTAAAGGACACTGATGCCAGTTAGATCCAAGATAAACATGAATGATGCTTTGTAAACGTTCGCGTGAGGGGAACAATAGCGTTCTACATTATGTCATTCAATTTTCATTATAATTATTCACAAGTACAGTGTGCATTTACAATGCGGAACTATAATTTACAGATGATGGTAAAATTCTTATTAAAGTACATTATACAGCTCAATTTACATTAAAATTATTCATTTAATACAAGCACAGCGTGCACTTATAATGAGGGAACTGTATTTTAAAGAAGTTTGTAATATATCATTCTTATTAATGAGCATTCAAAAGAAAATTAAATTAATTAGAAAGAGAACAGGACCGTGATTTCAAATGTTAAGGACTGCTTCAGGAGCAAGAGCCCATGCTAGATTAAAGGCAACTTTATTACATCAAAAGTATTTTGAAATATACATTATGAGTTTTCAGACACATAAAACTCTTTTACTTTATAAATTGTTATTACGAGGCTAATATTTGCATATTGAAGAGGCACTTAGGATTAAAAAATCTTGTGTTTGCGCTTATTAACTCCAGAGAGAGAGAGAGAGAGAGAGAGAGAGAGAGAGAGAGAGAGAGAGAGAGAGAGAGAGAGAGAGAGAGAGAGAGAGAAATGAAAAATCCTCAGACATATTACAGACAGAGATAGGATTAATGAATTACAAAAGAATAAGGCAATTCCTAGATAAAATGAGAGAGAGAGAGAGAGAGAGAGAGAGAGAGAGAGAGAGAGAGAGAGAGAGAGAGAGAGAGGAGTTACGATGTGAAGGTAGTACCAAGGATATTTTCTGATTTACTCACTGTCATATTCTCAGTACGGCAGAAAGTCAAATGAGAGAGAGAGAGAGAGAGAGAGAGAGAGAGAGAGAGAGAGAGAGAGAGAGAGAGAGAGAGAGAGAGAGAGAGATTCTCTCTCTAGCTATCCCTTTCCAACATCATCATTTTAGGCTTTCGCAGTTTTCTATGCTCTCATGCTGAACTTCATACATCCCCTAGGCGTATGTGGAATTTAAATTAGAAAATAATGATGAATAATAATAATTTTAAAAAGTCAGGTTATCAGCGATATAAGGAAAAATTGTTAGTATTTACTAAAATTAATATGAGTACGCAAATACACAGTGACCCATATGCTTGTTCAAAAATAAAACCAAACTTTACTTCTTCATCAGGTATAAAACAAATCAGGTCTTTGATGTGAACAAAATCATGACCACAGTATAAGGAATACTTGAAAGGATATATCTCAAATATAGCGTATCCTATTCCCAGGAAGACAGTTCCTGTAGGATCTCATCCTTCTTCCAGAGTGAGTCTGGGACGAAGCGTTGCCAACGCTGCCATTGGCATCTGAATTTGTCATATTTCAGTATGACATGATAAAGAAAAAATGGAATCTTAGTGAATTTAGGACTGTGTATATACTGTATATCACTATTGCACATGAGAAGAGTGCTGTTGTGAAATCACAGTTTGGTCAAACCGAGACGCAAATGTCATCAGTAAGCATCCGTGTAGTGTTCTATAGGCAGTGTGTCAGCACATATCAGCGGAATGTCTGCGATGTGTTTATAAACAGTATGTCAGCATAGACCAACGTCCTCTTTGTGCTGAGCTAAGACTGTCACGTACGCCTTGAGGAATTCCTTCGGAACGAGGCCATTGTGTGTTCGTGTGTGTGAATCGTAGTCTTGCTATGTAAAAAGTATGAAAGCTTAGATAGAGATCAACATGGGAAGCCATCCTGTGTAGACCATTGTATTCTGCTGTAAAAAGAACCTTTTTTTAGAATACAAGAAAACCCGCTATGGAGTTTGTCTAAATCCTACAAAAGAAACTTTGTTCTTCCCAAGACAAATATCACATTGCACATCCATGAAGAATTGTGAAGATGCAAAAACAACTTCTCTGACTGCGTTTTAACTCAGTCTCTACAAACAAACAAAGATGGGTATATTCTGGCGGAATACCCTATCACACTGGTGGCAGCGACATTCGACATCTGTGGCAGCGCCCCTATCACACTGGTGGCAGCGACATACGAGATTTCTGGCAGCGCCCCTACATTGCGTCTACATTTGTGGAACGGAAACTCCGATTAGGCAAGATGCTTAAACAACCATAGACAGACGTCATCTTCATCAACGACATGGTCACAGTCGGACGAACGATTCGGTGCATCAAAACGTCTTGGAAGAGGAAGGAAAACAATCAACAACGAGAATGCGAGGAAGACATCTGACCTTCAAAATACATCTTTCCCAACGCACGGCAGGGAGAGAGGAAGAGAGAGAGAGAGAGAGAAATCTCCACAAATCTACGCGACACGTCTCAAACGCCGCAACATTGCACAATCAACACTCCACAACGTTCCTTGGAAGTTTCTACAATCAACATTCGACAACATAAGAAAATTCAACATCCACAATAGGGCCCCTCCGATGACGTGTATCTAGACAGACGGAAGTCGGACGGCAGAGGAACTTCGTCGACCTACTTACGAGAATCCAATAAAAAGCCAAGTACAGCCATTATCTATAACAGTTAGTATTCTCGTATTCCAGTGATTCGGGTCTCGAGTGGCAGGTTGCTGATATAAGGTGAGCGGCGCCGTAGATTAATACCTTTGCCTTGCAGAAGTAGCGGTTCCCGATACCTCATTTTTTTTTTATTCTTTTTGTGTTCTTTTATTTTTTACGCTTGACACGTGGTTAACTCTGTTCTTTTTCAGGAAGTGCATTTATTACTTATTGATATTGTATTTTATGATGCATTTTTCATAGGTGATGTTATTTTTTAGCGAATATATGAATCTCGGTTGGTATTTACTTGCGTTCCTGGTATAGATATATGAGGTTACGTAGCGGCCGTGTTTATTCATATAGGTTTCAAGATCACTTAGAGAGTAGGCGTGCGGCTAGGAAACTTAATAGGAAAATGACTCCTCCAACCCCAGGTGGGAGCGACCCCACCAACCCAGCTTCCCCACAGAATCCTGTAGTTACGGTAGTTAATGCTAGATCGGCAATTGTACCATTCGCAGGTCGTGTTAATGGATTTTTACCACAAGGTGTCGAGTCTTGGATTTCGTCTGTAGACGTACACCTCACGGCAAAGTCCATTACCGATCAGTCTTTACATTTGCAGGAGGCAAAGAGTTTCATAGATTATGCTAAAGGAGACGCAGGTGCGTACTTACGGGGAATATCTTTTAAGGAAACAGTCACTTGGGATGATTTCAAAACCAAGCTGCGTTCCATTTATGGGAGTGAGGATGCATTGGATGAAGTTCTTGCTTTACGCAACATAATATAAGTCGCATTTATGACTAATCTCAGTGTGGTGGACAGGGCAGCTCTGATAGGAGATAGGCTCGAAGAGTATAACAGACAAGTTGATGGCTCAAGTTGGGTCAATCGTAATATGCATCTCAGTTCCAAATCTCTTTGCAGATTGTTTTATTTGACACTTATAACAGCGATGTTACCTGAACCTTTGGTTAAGTGTTTTGATGAGCAATTAACATCAGATAGCACAGAATTAGATATCTATAGACAAATTCGGAAACACTTGTCCAAGTGTACAGATCTCGATCCTTCTCTAGTTCAGGCTTTTACAAAGCAAGAAAACAAAAATCATACGTCTTCATCACCTCAACAGGTTAACTTAGTCACTAATAATCCATCAGCAGTCATTTGCTTTAATTGCAAGCGTCCAGGACACATGATAAATGAGTGTAGGACACGCTATTGTTCAATCCATAACAGTTCAAATCACAAGTATAGTCAGTGCAATGCTAGAAAAAAAGAATCCAAACAGTAACACAAACATTCAAAGTGCTAGTAATGACGCTAAGAGGCAACAATACCATGGGGGAAAGAACAAACAATTCAAGCAGAACAATAATGTAGGTCAGAAACAAGTACATTCAAATCGTTCCTCGGGAAAGTCAACTTCAAGCTCAGCAGTTCAAAATAACCAGGCGTCAGTGAATTTTCAGAATGCCGGCGGTCAGACAAACACCACGTAGCCAGCTTAAAGGGGGAGGAGAGTGATATTGGGTTATCATCACTTTTTGAATCAGATAATAAATTTAATGTTCTCCAAGATATGTGTGAAGACTAAGAATTTTCCAGAAATTGAGGTAGAGTCTCCCAAACATGCAGAGCACGGTCCCGTAGATTTTTGCAAAATACACGCTATTATTGGCTCAGAAGAAGTTAGGCCAACTTTGCATGCAGTTAGCTTAGAACATAAACATTTCACCTTGTTTTTTGATTCAGGTAGTCCACGTAACATAATGGATTTACGTACTCATCACCTGTTATTTTCAAAATTTCCTGTCGAACGCTCCAATGTTCGTTTGTCAGGAATGGGTAATAATGAATTAGATGTAGTGGGTACAGGTTGGGGCAACGTACTTTCACGGACACCTTTATTATTATTAGCAATATTAGTATGTACCCCGTAGTTATTATGGGTTATCCATCAATGTCATTACATAACGTAATTTTGACACCCGCAAAACATGGAGTGTTTATAAAAGGGAAATTCTATCGGTCTTCACACACATTGAAATCTGTTTTGGATCAGGAGACAGTCAGTGAGAAAATAACGTACATAGAAGAACCAGTCACCTGTCTCGTAAGTGATGATATTGTTACAGCCACCCAACATAACTCTCAGGCACCCGTCATTGCTGCATTCACACAAACCATTGAGCCAGACACACCATCGTATCTCACGGTCAAGGTTAAAAGAAAATTGCCAGGCTCAGAGGTTTTAATTTTTCCTGATACTTTAAAAATCAATGGGCTTTTAGTCACGCAAGCGTTGTACACAGTAAATTCTGATCATCGGGTTAACATTGAAGTTTTTAATCACTTAAATGCTGCTTTAACAATACATGAAAATCAGCATATTGTCAATATCGAAGCATATAAACATCGAATCCTTACAGTTGCTGAAATTAACTCCACTGAATCAGCAACAGATGAATCTCTTTTAAAGGTAATTAAAGGCAAAATCGAAGCAGACATCTTAGATAGGGATATAAGCAAGAAATTTTTTGAACTTCTATCCAAATATAGTGATGTTTTTTCTACTAGTACTGGAGCTGTAGGCAAAACGGAAGTCATCGAACATCAAATTCGTTTAAAGGATAAGGACCAAGTCATTTATGTACCTTCATATCGTCTACCGGCCAAATTTCTGAATGAAATCAATGTAGAGGTAGATAAAATGTTAAAAGAGGGGGTTATTAAGAAATCTAACAGCCCTTATAATTTTCCCTTGATAGTAGTACCAAAAAAGGATAAAACCTGGAGGATTTGTGTTGACTTTCGCAAAACTTAACGACCAAACTATCCCTGATCGTTTCCCAGTACCTTGTACAGATGATATTTTATCTCTATTAGGGCAGAATAAATTTTTACTTCCTTGGACTTACTTAAAGGCTTTCACCAGATACCCTTAGCTAAGGACAGTACACCGTACACTGCTTTTAGTACAGCTCAGGGGTCACTATGAATTCCTACGTATGCCATTTGGGCTACGTTGTGCCCCTATTACGTTCACTAGAATGATCAATATAGTGTTCGGAGATTTACTAGGGAATATTCTCCATGCTTATATGGACGATTTAGTAATATTCTCAAATTCTTTGGAGGAACACTTAAGTAAACTAGAAATAGTCCTTCAAAGGTTAAGGGAACATCATTTAAAGGTAAAAATTTCTAAATGTGAGTTTTTTAAAGACGAATTAGTCTATTTGGGTTTCATGGTATCTCGGCAAGGTCTTAAAGTGGTCCATGATAAAATCTCTGCTATTAGTAAATTTCCCGTTCCTACTAATGTTAAAGCCATACAGCAATTTCTCGGGGTTTCGTGTTATTATCGTCGGTTTATCCGAGATTATTCAGTAATGGCAGCTCCTTTAACTGATCTCATAAGGAAGGACGTGACTTTTAAATGGGAATCCCAACATCAAATCGCTTTTGACACATTGAAAGAGAAAATTAGTTCTGCTCCTATTCTAAAGTTTCCCGATTTTACTAAAGAATTTATTATTGCAACCGACGCATCAGATCAAGGAGTAGGAGGTGTGTTACTCCAACGGCATGACAACAAGTTTTTTCCCATTGCTTTTTATTCTCGCAAACTAAAAACGTCAGAGAAGAAATATGCAGTAATAGATAAAGAATGTTTAGCGATAGCTAACTCGTTGGTACATTTTAAATATATAATCTATGGGTACAGTGTCAAGGTTCTAACTGATCATAAGCCCCTTACTGACTTTTTTAAAGGTTTCAATCATAGTCCTAAAAGAACTAGGTGGCATATGATTATCCAAGACTTTGGAGCTAAAATTGGATATTTACCCGGTAAAGCAAACGTAATAGCAGATGCGTTATCTCGTAACCCAGTACCAACTCAATCATTACCCTTCGCTGATCTAGAAGAAATTCCAATTCCTTTGCAAGCCATGAAAATTGCTATCGAAAATGGTCAATCTTTAGCCCAAACAACAGAGAATATTACAGATATAGAGTGGAATCTAGATTCAGTACGTCAAGAACAAATGAAAGATCAGAAATTAAGAGTAATAATAGATGCATTAAATAGGAAACCAGATGCTAAGGAATATGTGAAATATACTACCCAATATTTCTTGATTAAGGATAATATTCTATGCCGATCTGTGGCTAGGAGAACCAGGAGTTCAACACAGTTAACTAACGACCATGTGGTTGTACCAATCACTTTAATCCCTACCGTTCTGAAGTGGCTTCACAACCATCCTCTGCATGGTCATCCCGGGTTCGAAATAACCTCTCAAAAGGCCAAGTCATTATTTTACTGGTCTACTATGTTAAAAGATATTAGGACATATATTAAAAACTGTGATATATGTTTCCGTCACAAGGGCCATACTAAGAATCCTGTAGGTTTCGGAACTTATCCCGTGCCTAGCAAACCTTTTGAAAGGGTACACCTTGATTTATTGACAGGTTTTTACGAGACAGACCGAGGGAATAAAAACCTCTTGGTATAATAGACGCCCTTACACGGTATACTGAACTAATACCACTAAAGAGTAAAACAGCCATTGAGTGTGCTAGGAAGTTTTATGAGTGCTATATATGCAGACATGGAATTCCAAATATAATAATCTCCGACTCAGGTGGAGAATTCAATAATCACTTCCTTAACTCATTGTGTGAAATTCTGCAAATAAAGAAAATCAATACGATGATCTACCATCCTGAATCTAATGGTTTGGTAGAACGGGTTAATAGAAAGGTGCTAGACATACTGCGTGTAAACATAGGCGGTATGGACCCAAACTGGGATATTGCAATACCCACTGTGTCCAGTACCCTAAATAGCAATTATCATACTTCAATCCGTATGTCTCCCCATGAAGCTGTTTACGGGATACCTGCTAGGTCACCTTTCCATATCTTGACCCCAACAACTAATTTATCAGATCCATTGAAGGATATAATAGATGTTAGCCGGAGTAGATTTCAAACACTTTATCAAAACCTCTTACAGGCTCAAGTGTTAATGCAGAATGCACATGATAAAATAGCTAAGGTCACAAAGCCTTACCAAGAAGGAGATATAGTATATGTACAGGTCTATGTTAGAAAAGGGCTAAATTGGAAATTATTGCCTAAATTTGAAGGTCCTTTCACAGTTATAGAAGTTTTAATAGGTAACCGACTTAAAATTCGGAATCAGTCCGATCCAACGGATGTTCGAACAGTATCTATCTCTCATGTGAGAGCTTAAGACAATGGTTTGTTATGAAAAAATTAATTATTGTGTGAAATTTTTACATCATTTGAATGATGCAATGTTTTTTTACATTATTTACAAGTTATATTGTTTTTGCAGGCTCCAACATGAAGCTTGTCAAATTATACCATGCACTATTCCTACCAATGTTTATCATAGCTGGGAAGAGTTCTGAAATAACTTTACATCATGGTTCTATTGTAGAGGAAATGAATAATTTCTTTCTAACTGGCAGTAACATAGTTTTAGAAGTCAATATGAACGCCATTTTTACTAGCGAAAATGAAGTAATAACTTTGAAATCAGAATTGACTCTTTTTGATCAATCCCTTGCAGGCTTGCATAAATCATACTTAGCTAGCAGTGATCCAACGTCGCCTAATCAAGTCAGTGACACAATTAATATGCTTTTCTGGGAATTAAGGAATAAAACATGCGAAGCTGAAATTTTGGCTCGTGATTTGCTAATGTGGTCAATACCTCATGACGTTACAGAAAGGCGTAACCCACTTGTTCTAGCGGCATTAAATTTGGTTGGTTCCGTAGCTGGTCTTGGGTTAGGAATTTCAAATCGTTTGAAACTTCGCGATCACGGGGTTAAAATCGAAAATCTGGAACATCAACAAGAGGTATTAGCAGGAGAACTGAATAAACAAATTCAAGCTTTGAACGGCGTAATCAGCAAAATAAATGAACAGTCACGACGTTTCAATCAGGTTCATGACACTCAAGTTTTGTTAGCAACTTTGATGTATTATCATGCTAAAATTGATCATGTATACTCGAGAGTTTCAAGCTTTATCGAAAAATCAAAAGATTACGTGGAAGCTATAACACTTGCTGCTAAAGGCGTGTTGTCTCCTCATTTGTTACCGATTAAAGATCTTACTCAGATTATCAATAATGCTCATGATAGAATGAGCTATGTTCCAGTAGTAGATTTTCACAAAGTTGAATTTTATTACAGCTTGATCACAGTTAAAGTTGACCTTGATAAGATCGTAATCGACATTCCTTTTAACCCATCAGACGCGTGGAAAGCGTATAAGATTTCGCCTTTTCTCACGTATGTATCTAATGTCTCGACACCTATTATTAATAATCTGTCAGCTCTAGTATTGGTTTCCGCCAATAAAGAAGCTTTTACGGTAGTCAGAGACCAAGCACTGTTAAATGATTGCTATGATGTTATGAATAATGTAGTGTGCAGGATCGATTTGTTTGAGTTCATGAACGTATCTGATACGTCCTTGGATTCATGCGAATTGGACTTAGTACTTAACAGAACCTCTCCCCATACACGTGAACATTGTTTGGCTGGTTTAGTAAGGTATCGTGACAATCAGTTTCGTCACAGGCTCGTGAATGGCACGTCATTCGTCTTCTCTGCAGAACCATACATCGTCACTTGCCCAGATGGTACTAGGACAACAGGACACATGTTCATCGTTAACGATGGCTGCATTGCAACAACGTCGTCACTCTTCATCCGAGCTATGGTAACAATCATCCGTGGGCGTAATTTCTTCATCAACACATCGTGGGGAAACACTAGGCTGCAAGGTCTAACAATTCCCTACAGTAGGCCCGTCGAAAACGCTATTGCATCATTGGACTTGCTATCTCCTGTGAGCCATTCTGCCGATCACCACGACTTTCTTCTCCTCTACACATTAATTGCCGTTGGTATGTTGCTGGGATCCGTAGGCGTAATCGTCAGCGTAATGTTTTGGAAAAAAACACGAGAAATGAAGGAGACCATTGCAAAATCTGGTGATATTCGTAGGTCCCCGTTGGGTTTAAGTAATTGGGTGTTCCGAGTTCGATAATGGAATTACTGGCCATTTTTTCATTAAAGCTCGACTACACAGAGAAAGACTGAAAAGGTTCTGTGTTGGTGGTAATGAATGTGAGGAAGAGCTGAACATTTCTGGTGTCAACATATCCATACTCTTATTTAATGGCTACATTTATTTCTTTAATAACCTATACTACATATGTTTTTACCATTTTGCATTTAGTAATTTGGTTGTCCAAACTGATTAAGCTACCAGGATAACTATTTGTTTTATATAAACTTACCATATGGTTATTACTTTTTGGATACATTTTTTAGGCATTGATTTCAATCTCCATCATTGCGAGTGTATTCATATAATCTGTGCACAAATGTTTTTGCTTCGTATACGATTTTCATTATCTTATCTGATTTATCCGGATTGCATTATCTATTTATGATTTATGTATATGTTAATCATTAGCATTATCAGTATAATCAATGTTGGAGTTATATAACTTACTTTTTTCTCACTTTGCTACGTTTTAGTAAACCTTGTGTACGCAAATGTGAAACATATTTCAGTATTTGCTGTTTTCAGTATTTACTATGTATCTTCATTCACAATATGAGTATAATGTTTTTTGGAAGCGTATATTTTCTTTTGCTTTCTGAGAAGTTATGCTTAGCTAGTGAATGCATTGATGATTTCGTTCCTATTGTGTTTTACGTGGCTGAGCAAATGTCATATTTCATTTATGACACCATTAAAAAAACTATCGTTTCTTAGTAAATCTAAGATAATTCACATTATATATACCTGTATTGCACATGAAAGGAATGCTATTGCGAAATCTCAGTTTGATCAACCCAGAGGCAAACGTCATCGATAAGTACCTGTGTAGTGTTTTAAAGACAGTGCGTCATCATACATTCGCATGCGTTTGCATAGACTCAGCGTTCTCTTTTGATCAGAGCTGGAGGCAAAAGTCACGTAGGCGTGGGAAGTCCTTGGAACGAGGTCATGTGTTTGTTCATGTGTGTGAATCGTAGTCTTGCTATGTAAAAAGTGTGAAAGCTTAGATAGAGATCGACATGGGAAGCCATCCTGTGTAGACCATTGTATCCCTTCTGTATAAAGTCTTTTTATACGAAATACAAGAAAAACCACTATGGAGTTTGTCTGAATCCTACAGAAAATGGGTATGATCTCAAACAACAGTCTTATTGCACAGCCATGAAGAAATGTGAAGATGCAACAACAACTTTCTAACTGCGTTCTAAACACAGTCTTTATTACCAAACAAATAGGAATATTCTGGAGGAATATCCTTATGACATATATACTAATGTCTGTGCTGTAATAATATGGTTTATTAGCACCACATACAGTCTATTGATTCCTAAATATCCAAAGAAAAATCCACTTTTTTCAACCGATTCCCCCTAAAAATTCTATATTTTGCTACATATAAAAAAGAGAGAAAAAAAAAAAAAACAGAACCAAGGCAATATAATTTTATTGCATTTTTAGGAAGGACATAACCTGAAGTTAAACATACATCAAAACTAGACAAATGACATTTTACCAAAAGATAGAATTTGCAATTTATATGAAAATTGGGGTATTTTCCAACTTAAACATGTATATTTGCAATAAAAAGACATGCTTTATAATTGTTGCTGTAACTTTTTCATAACAACGGAAAAGTATGATTTTTTGGGGTATCAAAATGATGAAAACATACAGAAGGAAGAAATGTGAGAGTATAAGCAAATTAACATTATTTTTGTCAGCTGTTCCATTGATCCATAAAGTACTTATTTACTTTAACAATCTTTTATATATGGAATTTTCATAATAAAATTAATATTAATAGACATTACCTGTCTAATTCATATAGCCTTAAACCCCTGTTTCCGCATGAAAGTACAACACTAACAACTCCCTAAACAACCCCTTTGTTTACATACTTGTATCTGCTAACTAATCAACTATCACTCTCACCTGTCTGAGAGTGGCCGCCATCTTTGATTCTTCCTCAGAATATTACCCCGTTAAGATGCAGGGGGGGGGGGTGTATATGAATTATCCAGGTAAGTATATTACTATTAATTTTTTATTATGAAAATTCCATATTAATAGATATTACCTGTCTAATTCATATAGCCTGATTCCCACATTTACATGGAGGTGGGCTATCTTAATTACAGTCCTGCAGTAGTTGCAGATACAATCACTATATATATATATATATATATATATATATATATATATATATATATATATATATATATATATATATATATATATATATAATTAGCAAGAACTCGCTAGCAAATTGCTTCCCCCTTTTTTTTTCATTTACTGTCGGCCGATCGATATTTCGCATGGTCAGAATACAGGGGATTAAAAACCAATTGTAGGCCACTCCCTTTAAGTAGATAATTTCTGATTTCCGACTCAATTGTGAGTCTGTCTGGTTGTCCTTTTCAGGCAAAAAACCCCTGCGGACATCAGGTGAACATGACTAAACCCCCCTATGTGTTGGATGTGCCCCTGCCCCATAGGGGGAGACAAAAGTGGAAACCAGACCGAGGTTCACTCTCACACGCGCACTGGACTAGATGGGGTAGAGCCGACACCACACTCACTGCCATGCCCTGGCCCAACGATGCCCTTAGCTCCTAACCACGTGGCCTTTCAAAGTATACTTTTCCTTTGTGAACTCCGGCCACCACCCGCGTGTTCCCTTGGCTGCTGGCCTGACTGATGACCCACTCCATTTGCTTGGCGTAGCTTGAAGTTCCCATCGCCTTGCCCTTTACATCAGAGCCCCTACACCCTACCACGTGGAAGATCGCCCTCGCCCTCGGAAATTGCAAGTCATCCACGGACCGCTTTCTGCGCTGGAACCAAATCTGCCCTACGGTAAAGTGCTCTGGAAGTCATCCATTCAGTCATGCTTTTCCTCGTAACATTTACTTAATTTGAGTGCCAGTAATCACCGAATCTCTTGTCAAATGTCCGTGCTCCTCGAGTGTCGGCAGTGCTAAGCTATTATTAATTCATTGAAGCCCCTTGGCAACCCCCGTGCAGATTCGAATTAATTATTCTTTTGTCTATTTTCATTACTGGCGTATAATGTGCATATCTCTCATTTCAGAGGGACCCTATAATCGTGGAAGCTTCTTGGACTGTGTCTGGAATCGCCCAAGTTTCATTCATCCCGTAGGAATCCCCTACAGGATCAATAATCTACTTGCATTCCTCTTTCCCGTACTAATGTTATTTATGTAAATACACTCCTGCAAGTTTGCCCACGTGTTTACGCAATATTTTCCTCAGTAGCAAGAGCCTTACGCTCATATGAAATTCCCCCTTTTTCCTCTTGTTTTATGTTTCCCTGGACCCACGAAGTCGGAATCACAAGGCTAAATTATCTGAAATTGTTGCTACCTGTCTCACAGAGAAAATTTCAAACTAAATTGCCAGGAAAAACATAAAAAAACACACACACACATATATATATATATATATATATATATATATATATATATATATATATATATATATATATATATATATATATATATATATATATATATATATATATATATATATATATATATTTTTATATATTTTTACCACTTTTGGTTCAGCAGGTTCTTAAATACAAAAAAAAGTACGGGACTGGAATGACTGGCAGAAATTGAGGCAGACAAAGGAAGAAGGGTCTGGACGAAACAAAATAAATGACCTTAAACTAATTTATTATTTACAGTAATTTTCATTATATACAAATGAGTCAGGTTCAGTGAAGTTACACTTGAATGAATAATTCAATCAACATTATTAAAGAGTCAATTAAACAAAATCGAGTCAGTACAATGTACAACATACAATCCAAGTAATTAGACTTGGAATAGATCAGTAAACACTTGAGCGGAAAATACAATCCAATTAATTAAACTTTAAATAAATCAAACATTTAAGCAGCATAAATAAACACAGGCAGCAAAACAAAACAAAAGCAACAATAATAAAAGCAGCATAATACTGATACATAAACGGCATAATAAATACATAAGCAGCAGTCTTCAATAATTACATTACAGCCATTAAGACGTGTAAACAAAAGTGACTTCAATAATAATATCCAAAACTCGTCCAAAAATATAACTATCAAAAACAATTACACTTAATTAAAAGAACTTTGTCTCAAAAATATACAGCGTCCCAAATCGGGCTCAACACAGACAATCAACCTCATGAGTTGTCAAGACAGTCACAAATGTCTACAAGGACGAAATCAAACAGACGAACTCGTCGTGTCACCAAGACAGACACTGGCTGCCGAACAGGAACAAATCCACACACTGGATGACCACGGCCGAGTCGTCAAGGCAGCCATATGCTGCCAAAAGGGAACCAATCACCACACTGAATGACCGCGGTCAGTCATGGAAATACCCTCAGCTGCCCTCAAGGATGAAGTCACACAGACAAGGAGATCCTTCATCTCCTGTCGAAGCCAACAGGTAAGCAATACCTGCCGCCCATCCAAACTGACTTCCCGCTGCTCTGCTGCCGAGATACTGACTCTTTGCTGCAACAAACCTGACTGCTGCTGTCAGAGACAACGCGACAGACGTCAACTTTCCTACAAAGAAAAAACTTACAGGCAAGGAGGCAACAATCCACCTAGGGAACAATAATTGCCAAATGGTTGTCCCATCAAAACAAGCACTAAACCTCACGGGACGGTGGACTTATTATCAACTAAAAATTCCCCTTCGGTAACATATATGAAAATATATTACTTCCGAGGTAGAGTGAATTGGATATTAAAGGACGTTTGTAGCTTTCTGATTGTATATGAATCACGGTGATGTGATAAATAGTCATAATATGGCTACGTGCGACAAACGCACTACACGGTCAACATGGCAGAGGTGGGTGGATATCGTCTCCAAACGCAAAACACCTGAGTTCGACGGGTGAGTTGATGGGAGATGGTATTCACTTATACCACTCTTGTGGCCGACTGGTTAGTGTGTCACTGTAGTCCTGATTCCTCGTCCGTCGCTGGTTCGACCCCACGGGACGGTGGACTTATTATCAACTAAAAATTCCCCTTCGGTAACATATATGAAAATATATTACTTCCGAGGTAGAGTGAATTGGATATTAAAGGATGTTTGTAGCTTTCTGATTGTATATGAATCACGGTGATGTGATAAATAGTCATAATATGGCTACGTGCGACAAACGCACTACACGGTCAACATGGCAGAGGTGGGTGGATATCGTCTCCAAACGCAAAACACCTGAGTTCGACGGGTGAGTTGATGGGAGATGGTATTCACTTATACCTCTCTTGTGGCCGACTGGTTAGTGTGTCACTGTAGTCCTGATTCCTCGTCCGTCGCTGGTTCGACCCCACGGGACGGTGGACTTATTATCAACTAAAATTCCCCTTCGGTAACATATATGAAAATATATTACTTCCGAGGTAGAGTGAATTGGATATTAAAGGACATTTGTAGCTTTCTGATTGTATATGAATCACGGTGATGTGATAAATAGTCATATATATATATATATATATATATATATATATATATATATATATATATATATATATATATATATATATATATATATATATATATATATATATATGTAATGTGTGTCTTCTTATGTCAAACTTAATGATACATATATAATCTGAAATTAAAATATCAGCATGCATTTAGAATAT
>NC_089750.1:38741420-38743920 GCF_040412425.1 Macrobrachium rosenbergii | reverse complement strand
AAATAGGTGGTCCTACGGTCCTTTTTTCCTTTTTACCTGTCTCTCGTGGCGAATGTTTTAACAAAGCGTAGACGCCTAAGGCATGACTGTAGGCCTGTTTTGACCCAGGCCGGTCAGGGAACGACAGAGAGAGACTGGAGCATTCGGAGAGACCACATGTCCGACGGGGCCTCTTCTCCTTTTCTTTGTCTATTATCCTATCAGTGAAGTGAAGAAGCAATTGCGAAGACACCCCTCGGTGTTGGTGCGCACAATGTTAGTCCTAAGGTAAAGTCGCTTTTTGTTCAAAACTTCGCCCATTCTTTTATCTTTTTCTGTATTTCGCATTTCTTTGTTTCTCCTTCATCCCCACTTAGTGTATATGTGTTTACAGAAGTCTAGATTAAGCCTAATTATTATATTGTTAGCCTCAACCCTGTTATTCCAGTAAAATACCTAGGATTTAGGGTAAGCAAAATCAGGTTAAATCTCGATGCTTTGTATGCCTCAAATCCGAATGTTTGGAAGAACTGCTATGCTTAAAATCAAATTCATCTCAAATATTCTTTGTTAAGGTTAAACCTTAACCCTTATATATATAATTATAATTATATATATATATATATATAATATATATATATATATATATATATATATATATATATATATATATATATATATATATATATATATATATATATATATATATATATATATATATATATATATATATATATATTATATATATATTATATATATATATTATGTATATAAATTATATATATGTATATATATATGTATGTATGTATATGTATATATATATATATATATATATATATATATATATATATATATATATATATATATATATATATATATATATATATATATATATTATATTAAAGTCTTGGTTTTCACTGGGCAACAGGGAAGAACTATGTGATGACCTGCCAGTGGTGCAACAGTGGAAATTTGCCCAGCTGGCTGGATACAAGAGAACTATTTGATCATGATCCGAGCACATGGAAACAGCATGATAGAATGTTGAACTGATGCGCCAGAAGTGCCCAGGTTCCGGTGGGGTATGTGAGTGTTTGTGTGCAATCTCTCATGAGATATTTATATATTTATGAGAGGAACAGTGACTCTTACAGCGAGACTGCCTCGATCTCTAGTGGCTGATATGTGTTTTAGCCTGGTGTAGTGTTTAAAGAAACCGCCAGTATGAAGATAAGTTATTTAAGGCCACAGAACGTAAGTAAGAGCATCCAGTGACATTGATATCTTTTCCAGACTTTAGAGGGATAACCCCCGGTTGGGAAGCAGTGAAACTGAACGATGTCTGCATAGCGAATTTGCCCATTTGTACATCTTTCTATTTGAACATGTATGCACATTCACAACATAATTTCAGGTTTTAATATAATGATATATTTCTTTCTACAGGAATTCGAATATCATCCTGGGAGGATGAGTATTTGGAAGTGGTGTTTTTACTTTTACATACGATATGACATTTATTGTGGTCTTTATTACCTTATTACTTTGCTGTTGACCAGGGTGTTATTCACTAGTATTGCTTGGCACAGAATAATGACTATGCTTGTTTGTGAAACAGCATTTCTTCTAGTTATGTTTTTCCATTGACAGGGGGTGTGCGTCACTCCGTTTCATGATCGTGGCTTTTGCTGAATCACTTTCGTTAAATTTGCAAATAAAGTCTAGTTTTGTGTATCAGTGTCTCATTCCAGTAGGCCTTGGTGTAAAAATAGTTTAGTGAGAGAAATTTGACAAAGGAGAAGGGATCTGTTGACCCAAGGAAGATCCAAAGCTACCAAAGACATCTTAAAGAAGTAAGATGATTGATACTGTTCTGAAAACAGATGCACCAATAAAAGATGACCCTTCCAACCCAAGGGCCATTAACAGTGGTTGGCAGCGGAGTTAGACATAGATAAATAGATAGCTAGGGATATGTTTCCAAAGAGACATAACTTATTAAACACTAGTATTGGCATCTCAGAATAGGATTTTGTTGGATTCAGTGATTCAGCGTAGAAGTTGATGTTGTCAGGCGTGCTTGAATCAGTCTTTTCTTGAATGCTACTCTATGTGCATTTTAATGATGCGTCACGGGGCGCAGGGTTTTATTGGGTATTAATAGGGCATTAGTTCATATTGGGGAGCGCTTAGGTATATATGATATGTATAATGTGAAGTAATTGCGGTATCTTGACCATTTGCGTGTGTTAAAACGCGAAAATACGCGTGAGTGATTTTTTTTTTTCTCCCTCTCTCTCACTGCTGTTGGGGGAGAGGATTCTGGCGCCGTTAAGCAGAGGCATACGTAAGTGTTATCATTTTTCTTTTATTATTGTTAGATTTAATGTCAGATTCCATTGGACTTTTCATTACACTGCAATAACTATTTGGGCAGTGGTTGTAGTGACGTCATCGCCTGAGTGATGTGTCAGTGACACCATTAGTTTGGGCGAAGCGTCTTGCCTGCTTCGCTGTAATC
>NC_089750.1:38728920-38736420 GCF_040412425.1 Macrobrachium rosenbergii | reverse complement strand
AAAAGCTCCCCCCTTTAAGAGGGCCTTCACTCCCTTTCGGGCGCAAAGGTCTGTACTAAGCAAGCTGTTTGCCTCTATTAGGTTACTCTTCTTCCCTTGAGCAGATTAGTCCTGGTTAGCCTACCTAGCTACAGAACTACCTAACCCTAGGTAGGATATGAGCTATAATCACTACTTTACCTAATTCTAATAGTACTACAAGATGCTTATGGTTATTATAGGCTACCTCCTACAATCATTATGTTTTTTAGACCTAGCCTAGTGGTACATTCTATGGCATTCCCCAGCCTAACCTATCCTAACCCGACCGTAGCACCAACATAAGAGTTAATGATCTAACTAAATTACAACGTGGTTTATGTTTAATACAGTTAATAGTTACTAGTTCACTCATGAGGGTTGCCTCATATGATAAATGGGTGCCTCACTGAGGTCTTAGGCCATGCGTGTCATGAGCATAGTGGCTCGGTTCACAATAGTTAAGATTATTGAAGTTAGTTATGCTACTTACATGATTACTGCGGCTCGGTGGTAAGTGGAAGGAACAAGGCTACTAATTTGATGCACCGTACTTAAGGCGGTCTAGGCTATGTACAAGAAAAAGAGATCACACTGGCTACCTCCTCTGGGCAAGGGGCCAGGATCACTCCAAGATGGTAGGGCACTGTGTGCCTGGAGAGCACGTCGGGAATTTTATTGTCTGTACCCCTTATATGCTGGATAGTCCAGTTATAGTCATCAGTCTCTTATTTTGGTTCCTAAACTTGGTGAGATATGTGAGGGGATTATGGTCCGTGAGTACTGTTAGCGGGAATTGGTGGTCCGCATGATACTCCTCGAAATGCTTGATGTCCAAGACCAGCCCCAGCAGCTCCTTCTCGATTGTGCTGTACCTCGTCTGGGCCGGGTTTAGCTTCTTGGAGTAGTAGGCAACAGGATGGCGCATCTGGTCCTTTTCCTGGAACAGGACGGCCCCTACTCCGACATCACTGGCATCCACGGCTAGGTAGAAGGGTCTATCATAGTCCGGTGTCCTGAGCACCGGTTTACTGATGAGGACTTCATTGAGGCGGTCATAGGCTTTCTTGCACTCAGGCGTGCAACGGAATTCTTGGTTTCCCCGGAACAGCTGAGTGATGGGGGCTGCAGCCTCCAAGAGGTTTGGGATAAAGCGCCTGAAATACTGAACCATCCCAGGAACCTCTGGGTCTCCCGTTTCGTGGTGGGGTATGGCATTTCTCTGATGGCCTGTCAGGTTGCCGTTCCTGACAATGTGGCCCAAATAGATAATTTCTGCCACACCCAAGCAGCACATCTTCAGATTCACTACAAGGTTGGCCCTGCGTAGTGCTTCCAGGACTTCTTCCAGGACTCGCCGGTGCTCTTCCCAGGTCCGAGCAAAGATGACAATATCATCGAGGTACACCACACAGTTGGGAATGCTGGCCAGGACCTCATTCATGAGCCGCTGGAAGCAACTGGGCGCATTCTTGAGTCCGAACAGCATGACCCAGCACTGGTAGTGACCCGAGGGTGTTGTAAAGGCGGTGAGGGGTCTCGACTCCGGGCTAAGCGGCACTTGCCAATAGCCCTTCTCCAAGTCGATTTTGCTGAGGAAAGGGGCTTGGCCGATGCTGTCCAGACACACCTCTATGAGTGGCAGGGGTAAGGTTCGGGCTTGGTCACCGCATTCAGTTTCCTGAAATCGATGCATAGCCTATCTCCGCCCCCCTCCTTGGGTACCAGCACCACTGGCGAAGACCAGCAACTCCGGCTCTTCTCGATTAATCCCAGGTCCAGCTGGAGCTGCACCTGAGCTCTTATTCGCTCGGCCCGCTGCAGGTTTACCTTGTAATAGGCTTGCACGATGGGCCTCGCAGATTCCTCTAATTGGATGGTGTGCTCAGCCGTGGAGGTGCAACCCAGCTCATGACAACTTGGGGGTACTTCCCGAGAAGAGTCCCAACGTCTTTATGCCTGGTTTCGTCCAGGCCAGGGGTGATGACAGCAAGGTTAGCCAGCACTTCGGAGTTGGTCTCCGGCGGGGGGACTCTCTCAACCAGCCCTATGGTGAGTCCTGTGGCCGGGAGCTCAAGGGGGTTTTCCTGGGGTGCTTCTCGCTCTTTGAAGGGCTTCAGAAGGTTAATGTGGAGCCACTTGGCCCTTCTCTTGCCGCAGTCTACCAGGTAGTTTAGTTGTCCCCTCTTGGCTAGTAGTCGGTGGGGTCCTGTGAACTGGGTCTCCAAGGGACGGGTGGCGCCGAGGCGCAGCACTAGGACCTGGTCTCCTATCTCGAAACTCCGAGACCTGGCCTCCTTGTCCACTTGGATCTTGACCCGCTCTTGGGAGGCTGCCT
Source organism: Macrobrachium rosenbergii (assembly GCF_040412425.1). Classification (NCBI taxonomy): domain Eukaryota; kingdom Metazoa; phylum Arthropoda; class Malacostraca; order Decapoda; family Palaemonidae; genus Macrobrachium; species Macrobrachium rosenbergii. Next base: position 38,734,064 of record NC_089750.1, on the reverse strand, counting down.
CGTGCGCTTGGGCAATGGCCCATGCAGCCTTCAGATTTCGCTGTATGCAGGGGAAGATTCTCTGCCCATGAGGCTTTCTCCGGTTCTGCCCAGGACTCATACAAGATGTCCAGGGGGCCACTGGTGGAGTGGGCAAATAGGAGCTCAAACGGGCTATACCCTAGGGTTTCCGAGGGAGCCGGGCGGATGGCAAATAAGGCGTAGGGCAGATTCTCTTCCCAGCTCGACCCGTTTTCTTCTGCTAAGAGGGAGAGAGTGGTTCCGAGCATCTGATGGAAACGCTCTAATATCCCTTGGCTCTCGGGGTGGTATGGTGTCGAGTGGAGATGGGTGACCCCGTGGGTAGCCATGGCGTCCCGAAACTCCCTTGACATAAAATGCCGACCTTTGTTGCTCTGGACCGTGGCCGGGAACCGGAACTGGCAGAAGAACCGGGCGAACTGGTATCACCTCGGGATACCTGGTGAACCTGTCGATAATGGAGAGGACATGGGTATTTCCCGTCTTCGTCTTTTTCCGCCCCTGCGGGGTGTAGAAGTCTATCACCACATCTTGGAAGGGGACACCAACGGAGGGTATGTTCTGTAGGGGGGCCTTGGGGGCCACTTCGTTTGGTTTTCCCGCGATTTGGCAGGAGGGGCAGGAGGCGACATAAGTTTTCACAGACCGCCATCCGGGCCAATAAAACCTCCCCTCCAGCAATTTAGCGGTGCCGTTGACTTCGAAGTGGCCTCCCAGCCTGTCATGGGCCAGTTGGAGCACTTGGGCCTGTAGTTTCTGAGGCACAACCACCACTCGGTGGATAACGCCCGCGGGCTCTTCCGTCCCCAGAGAAACTCGGAATAGGACGTTATCCTCTAGGAGATAGCCAGCTTTCGTTAGGTCCCTAAGTTGCTCCTCCTGGGTGAATGCCCCTTCTTGTAATGGTAGGAGCTCCTCATCCTCATGCTGCGCCGCTATGAGTTGTGACCTCTTTAACTCCAGCACTTGGGCAGCCGCTCCCGTGATCATTAGGGTGCTCACCCCGGGGGTGGAATGGCCCTCCTCCTCTGGTAGAGGGGACTCCTGCAACCAGGGGATGCTACCCAGCTCTATGTCTGGGGTTGGGGGTCCCTCCTTGTAGCACGGCGGTGGAGAGGACGACTCGGCGCTAGCAGGTGTGGCCATGCAGCGTAAGGGCACGGCTTGGGGGAGACGCCACATTAGATCCCTCCCAATCAAGAGATTGTAGCCTTCCTTTATGGAACTAACCACCCCTAGTCAGTGCTCCTTGGGGCCCCAGGGGGTGTTCACCTGGAGCTGTACGGTGGGAATATCAGCCGATTTTCCCTCGACCCATCCTATGGTCCAGCGCTCATCCTCCCGTATTTCTGCGCCGGCTGGTACCTGGGGACGGGCAATGAGGCTGACATCTGCTCCCGTGTCTAAGAGGGAGAGCATGTCCTTCGGGGGCTGGAAACCACTACTGGCAGAGACGGAAAACCCCTCGAAGTTGGCATTCTCCGGTGGCGGCTGGGCATGGGCGATGAGCCCCACAGTCTTCACACGGTACTTTGGGCAGGTAGGGGACCGGGCATTCCAGTGGTCGGGTTGGCCACAGTCCCTACAGGAACCCCTTTTCGGTGCTGACCTTCCCGCCGTGGTGGGAGGCTTTGCTGCGGCTTGCGAGACGGAGGGATGGGCTTTTTGGGTGCCCTTGAGTGGTACCTTGCTAGTGCCAAGCTTATATCTGCACTCCAATTCAGCGTGGCCCCCCTTCTTGCAATAGTTGCACATGGTCTTGCTCGGCAGTCCATTCTTCGGGCGAGTGGAGTTCGAGAGGTATGCCGGAGGAACGATTCGCTTCTGAGAGGTGCTATGCAACTGATTAAAAGTTTCCCACGAATCGGCCATGCGACAAGCTTCCATAAGTGTGGTGGGCTGCTTATCGTTAAGATATACAGCAAGGGGCCCAGGCACACATTGGTAAAGGTCTTCTAGCATGGTCCGATTGAAAAGATCCTCAAACGTCGTGCAGGCCAAGGAGTCGAACCAGCGGGTACTGGACTGGGTTTTGTGACACGCCCATTCCGTCCAAGGCCAGCCGACTTCCTTGGCAAGACCTTGGAACCGCTGTCTCCATTTTTCTGGGGTTATTTCGTAGGCCTTTGTAATGACTCTACGAACTTCCGCCATGTTGCCTCTCTGGCTCTTCTCCAGTGAGCTGACGCGCTGCCTTGCTTTCCCTCCATATGCTGGCTAGTATTAAGGCTCTCTCCGTCTCCGTGGTGCTGTAGTTATCAAAAGAGCCTTGATCTCCTCCAGCCATGCTTCTGGCTTGTCCTCAGTCCACTTGGGGACTAGGGAATTGATGCTCGAAATTGGAGCGTTTGATGCAGCAGGTGGGGCTGGAGGCTTGCTGTCTAGCCATAGCTTCCCGGCATTCTCTATTTTCGCTCTTTCCAGCTCGAGCTCTTTCTCTTTGAAGAGGCTAACTCACGCTGTTTTCTTCTTTCTTCTCTTTCCTCTTCTAGTTGCCTCTGCTCGCTTCACACGCCCTCTTCACTTCCTCTGCTCGGCTTCACTTCCTCTGCTCGGCTTCATACTTCCTCTGCTCAAGTCTTTCTACTTCTCCCGCTTGGCCAAGTCGTCCACTTGTTCCTGGCCCAGGTGGTAAGTTCCGAGCCAGTGAGACCTGCCGCCGTCCCCAGCCCCAGGAAGGTTTTATAATTTTCTGCTGCCATGGTTCTGGTGGGGAAGGGCGTCTAACCGGGTTGATTGGGCATACTTGGGCAGCGAGGAAGTGTCTCTTCAGTGACATGGCACCCTTTCAAAGGTGGCGCTGAGGATTGGTGTGCCGTACAGGTCACACTGGTGGCACTCAGTATCCCTAGGCACTGGTGTGGTTAGGTTCCAGAAGAACTTTTCTTCTGTGTTCCTTTTGTTTTGGTTTATTTATTTTTTCTATATGCTTGCTTGGTGGCACTTTGGTATCTCTTCGGTCCATTCATTACGGAATGTCACTGTCACCCTACCTTCTTAAAAAGCTAAAATTATAAACTGTCAAAGTACTTTGTGCTTTAGTTCTCAAAATACCTTGAAAAATTCGCGTTTATATCGTTAACAAAAATATCTTAAGTGTCTGCCTCTCGTCTAATCGCAAATTTGTTCCTTAGCGATCACATTTCTGCATATTCACGTGTCTTTATCTATTGACCCTCCATTTATGTTGTCGCAGGTCGCTCTGACTTACGAAGATATAGGACGCCATCTACTCTTGCAGAAACCTAAGGGCTCATCATTCGATAGTAATGAAATACTTCACACACAGTCCATACAAATGTGCTTATAAAAAGTTAGGGAGTGTGAGGCATAGTGATCACCTATCTAAAAATACAAACAAAAATGACAATTTTCTAAAATAACAGAGAGAGAGAGAGAGAGAGAGAGAGAGAGAGAGAGAGAGAGAGAGAGAGAGAGAGAGAGAGAGAGAAATAAGGTGATTAAATGTGCTGGCACAGCAAGCCTTTTCTCTGAAAAACAGTAACGGGCACAGCACTTCGAGATAGCATAAATGACTAAACTTGGGAGTTTCAACATGTGCTGCACTGTCACGAACAGCATTGCACGGTACAGGTAACGAAAGGCCTCCTGTGCTGGCAGCGCATCCACAGGCAGTATCTTTGCGGAAAGGGTAGCGCGCACCAAGGCTGGTCCTAGACGACCAAAATTTTGGCGCAATTCTTGGCATTGCGTTAAAAAAAGAGAAAGAAAAAACTGCCTTCCATAGTGTATGCTGAGCGCTTCTTACAGAATACTGATGCAAAAATTCACTCACGAGCAAAATCTTGCTTCCAGACAGCTGATCGCTTAGGACCAAGTCTCGAAAGTTTCTTTTAATTTAGTGCTCATGGAAGACAGCCGTGCTGACATCTTTTCCCAATAATTACCATCAAAAGGGAAAACAAATTAGCAAGCCAGCAATTTCACCTGGAAGTTAAATCACGATGTGCCACCGTCATTCAGACAACTACACAATTTTCCAACAACGATGGAACAACGGAACAATGCGTTTTGCCGAAGTCTTCTCCATATACAGTCTCATGAACTCCTACATTCCTCGATGAAGTCTCAAGTTTTGCAAGTGTCGTAGGAAAGAGAGCCTAAGCCAAAGGTAACGTCAACAATAGTCTACAATTCAGAGGCAATAAGTGAAATGTTATCTATGCATATTAAATCAGAGGGGAAACACGCTCCCAGATCGGCTAGTCAATAAAGATTAGTAATGCTCGAGTTCAGCCCCGTTTTCCCCCCCGCTGATAGTACCACTTCCGATTCCATTCTGGTAGCCTTTGCATTCAACATACCTTAAGCAAAAAAAAAAAGGGCAAGCTGTGACTCATTACAGTCGACCGACCACCAGGTACATAATTTACCTGTTCGGTAAACAGAGCGAAAATGGGTTTTGATGGAATAGGCCAAGTTCGTTCCATTCTCCACCAAGACTCGAAACCTGATGCACTAAAGAAGACTGTTGTTTTATGCAAGAGAACAAGGGGAGCGATACCGTAACATCGTTGCCCCGTCAGACAGGAGGTGATTGGAAAATAATTGAGAATTATGTATAAACTGGAAAACATTAATAAAGATTAAGTTACGAGAATGAAATCAACTACAAAAAAGGTATAGTCAGCGGCAAAGTTCCACGAATATAGCCAATCAAATACCTTTAATAATTAAATGAAAAAGTGTTTCAAAAAACGTTTTCAAAACGTAATGCTTGAAGATGGCTTACACATGAAAAGATACAACATGAATTTAGCATATTTTTTTTAGAAAGATTAATATCCCATTCCATCCCAATTTCATAACTAGCCCGAGACCTACTCGACGTCCTGTTCCCGAACTACTTAGCTTCTTAAACCCCTTCCTGCAAGTAAATACAATGTCCAGGTAGTTTTGAGCCACTAGGTTGGCGCGGAGTTGAGTTACATCCAACAATATGGCTCTTTCATATCTAATTTAATTTAAACTTACTTTTTACACGCAGACGCAGACGTATTCATTGACACACACACACACACATACTGTATATATATATATATATATAGATATATAGCAAAGATATATATATATATATATATATATATATATATATATATATA
>NC_089750.1:38711420-38726420 GCF_040412425.1 Macrobrachium rosenbergii | reverse complement strand
CTAAAACAATTTACACTTAAATTACATTTTTATATAAAAATTAAGATATACAGCATATTAAAATCTGTAGTATTGGATCAATTTTTCCACCAGAGCAAAGAGAACATACGTGGAAGGAAGAAAAATAAAAAAGAAGGAAACACACATCAAATACAGGAGAGTGGTTGATATTGTGAACACAGAACCAGTTGTTTGATCAATAAGACTCTGAAATGGGTATTTTCCTGGGTGTTGGGTGTTTTCCCTGATGATTTTAAAATCTTTATTTTCAATCAATGTTTTACATCCAGAAATTACCCATTTTAGAGTCCTTATTGATCAAACAACTGGTTCCCCAAGAAAACACGCAGTCAACAGCCACTCCCCTCTTCTTGTCTTGAGTTGTATTTTCTTCTTTTTTATTTTTAATTTCCTTCCACTTGAGTCTCTTTTACTCTGGTGGAAAGTTGGTCCAGTACTTTGTGAATGTTAATATATCTTGATTTTTAAATAAAAAAAGGTATAATTTTAAGTGTCGAACATTTATGTTTTAGTTTTCTGCTACTTATGTGTTGTTTTCATCCATTTTACAGCCCTTGAATATGTAAATATATACGAAAATTACGAAACGTCGGGAAATAAATATGTACCAGAAAGGTGAATCTTGACTGTCCATCAGCATACGTGTTATATATAACTATATGCTAATTATCATGAATTAGTATATATATATATATATATATATATATATATATATATATATATATATATATATATATATATATATATATATATATATATATATATATATATAATATCAGTAAATCATACTTAATTTAGCACTCTTTCAAAGTTTCATCAATAACAATAATAATTATAATGAACAGGTTTATCCAGACTGTGCTACGTTTCATAATAGCATGAGAACTAATCACAAAAATAAAATCTGCGATAAATTTTTGTCATTATCAAAACATTTTACTTTATACTGAGAACTGAGCAAACTCTAAAAAAATTTCTGATACATATCTTTAAAAATCTACACAAAAACCCACAGTGGAGTTACCAAAATTTTTAGATTTATCATAAATGAAATTACTGACTTTCATAATCATATTGATGAGAAACTGAAGAACAGGAGATGGGTACGGCTTGGGCATGTCCTTCCTACCACGCTGCGGGAGAAGTCAGATGGGCTCCTAAGGGAGATCAGTTGAAGTTAAATCAAGTGAAAAACCAGAGTAGCGGAATTTATCATTATTCCTGTTACAGTGGCCACTGTTGTAACAAGGAAAAGATTGCTTAGCTCTGACCTACGTATTTTAGTGGATATTAAGACACAGTAAGAGATTCTGATCAAACTAATAAAAATGATGCAAAAGAGAGGGATACGGCAGCAGGTTAAGTTTAAGGTATATTAAAAGGGGGTGGGGAGAGAATCAGTCAGGTGGGATGCTGCGCGTAATTCGTTAGGTTTCGATAGTTTTTCCTAGGATGTAGCCGCCAAATTATTGATAGATCCGCCTTATTTTTTCTGTTAATAATTCGCAGTACGGCTGACTACCACTGCCATACCAGCAGCCAGGCAACATCCCAACGAGCCGTATCAAACCTGCGTGCTTATACATAATCCTTGCTCTAATAATCCTGGATATCAGGGCTACTGCACTGGACGAAACTGCCGAGAATATTAGTTTTTTCTTTCAGTTACCAAAGCTCCCACGGGAAGACTTAAGTTTTTTGGGGCCTTTGTAGGTCAAAATCAAGCCAAAGAGAAGACTTTTTTACTGTGACTTCTGACGTGATATTACGAAAAAACAGAAGCGATAGAAGTGCTCGCTCCATCGTACTTACGTGATCTTATGATCTAATTAGACGAGTGTGAGTGCTTAGTGCTAAATTGGCTTAGTTTTTTGCGAATATTTTCATATGACAGGTGACATCTGAAAAAAATCGAGGGACGGAAATTTGTTTAGCTTGAATGTAACAACACTGTCATACTGTTGAAAACTTTCCTCGATTTTAATAGCATCGTTTCATTCCCAGTTACTGAAACTTGTACAGAAATCTTACTTTTATTAATAATCAGCGGTCAAGTTTCCGGTCATGATTATGATGCCCTTGATTGGATTAACGACGGAATGCAATTACAGCGCTCCAAGGATCTGTGGGATGTACAGTATATATACATCGCGGTTCTAGCTGCTTGTCGTGTGTTATCTCGACGGAATCTACGACTGGCGAGGTAAGACTTTCACAAAGAACTCTTCACTTATCAGAACTTTACGTTTCACACACACACACACAATAATATATATATATATATATATATATATATATATATATATATATATATATATATATATATTTATACATATATATATAATATATATATACATATGTATATTTATACATACATGTATAATATGTGAACGTATTTTCAGTTCTGGCCCTTCGAAGAAAAATAATCTTCAAGGACTCAGAAGTAATGCAGCACCTTCTCGTGCCATAAAACTCGATTTCTTTCTAGTTTTAATTCCAAATTAGCACGGTCCACGTTAGCAATGCCTGTTCCATACTTTGGTTTTTATCGTAAATATATATCCCTTCAATACCATTTATACAATTCATACACGTTTTCTTACCACGATAAACTACCCAATGATAGCTAAGCTGGCAATGGATAATAACTGATGTTTTAATAACAGATTCCTGCCACAAGTACGTTCTGCAATCCATCTGAAGAACTCACAGGAGACAGTCATGTCATTCATTGGTCCAGCAGCCTCGAATGTTTCTGGGCCACAATTTGACTACTATGGGTAAGTTAGTAATTAGTAAGCCTTTAGACATGCTGATAATTGGGATATTTATTCTATCAATGAAAATGGTGCAATGTGAAAACTCATATTCTAATTCGGTACTGTTATTTCTCTTTGTTAATACATAGCCCTGTTCAATAACTATGCAATTAGTTTACTCTAGTTCTACCGATGATCATGAACATTTAAAGAGAAGTGAAGAAATTTTTCTCTGACGCTGATCCCAATACAAGCCCGTTGCATGATTTTTGTAACCCTCTTGCTATTAAACTGCCTTCAGCATGGTCCTGTGCAGTTAAAAACATTTGGCTGCACTAAACATGTCGCTTTTCATTCAAGCCCTCCTTGATATGGTTTGATTTGTTCATATCTCTTTGTGTCCATGAAAATTGGTAATATATATATATATATATATATATATATATATATATTATAATCATACTGACGCTTGAATTATACGTCTAACTTTACTACAGGGAAATGAGAAACATTGATGTAAATCGTGACTGGTTTCGACTCTAAGTACTGACCAGACCCAGTGTCACTTATCTCAACGATCGAAAGACCAGTAGGGGGCAGAATAAGGCGAAATGTGTGCACAGAAAAGTCTTTAGTCAAGGAACTGGGAAAGCAGGAAGGTATATAGGTTAATTTTTATAAAATTGAGAGTATTTCATTCCTTTTCTTTTGTTAAGAATATTCTGGTGTTGTATTATTCTTACTGTGCTGGTATTTTTGATGTTATAAAATGGGCTGTTCATGTGATTGTCCATAAGAACAACTTAATGAACCAACGTTATTTTGGTAAATAAAGATATATTCAACTATCTATCTACACACACACACACACACATATATATATATATATATATATATATATATACATGTATATATGCATATATACATATATACAGTATGTATGTATATATATACATACAGTATATATAGACAGATAGAGTAGATAGATTGATAGATATGTGTGTGTGTTCACTAAAATAACTTTGGTTCATTAAGTTGTCCTTATCGACAATTACATGGACAGCCCATTTTACAACATCACATATTCGCACACACAAGAAATAATACAAGACCAGAATTTTTTAAAAGAATTCCAAGAATTAAATACTCTGAACTTCATAAAATTAACATGTATTCTTTTCTGCTTCCCCTATTACTTGACCAGACGTTTCTGTGTCTGCATTTTGCCGTATTTTGCCCCTCCACCGGTCTCTGGATCTCTGAAATCAAGTAATGCTGGGCCTGGTCAGTACTTAAATGTTTGTCCATGCATGATGCATGACTACCGATAGCACTTACCTTCTATGACTACTATGGAAACTTGTACGACACTAGGATTCTCATGAAAGTAGCAATAAGTAACAAAGAGCCCAGAAAACTTAATAATCTGCCATTTTCCACCTTTAGATACGAAGTTCGGAAAAATGGATGGAACACTCCCCCAGAGTACCTCTCGTACGTTGATGATCACTGGCTGAAGTATGACGCCCCTAACCCTATGCTGCACCACTTGCTGGGCGTCCTTTACATCGGTTTTACTGTAATGTCCCTCTGCGGCAATGGAGTGGTCATCTGGGTATTTCTTGGGTAAGTCTTACTGTTGACGTTTAAAGACGATTCTTCATTTGGTTTTTGTATTGTCAGAAATGTGTTCTCCGGAGAGCGGTATTAAAATAACATGTTCACCTTCTCAGGTCACCTAAGCAAATGCTAATCAGTTGTGCAGTCTTGTAGCCCCTACGACGGGCTAACGAGTTCTGGCTACTCAGAACCTGAACATACAAGGATCCCGACCAAAATGCAAGGCATCACAACTTTAACTAAACGACCCAGAAACAAGTTATAAAACTACAAAACAAGTCACAAAGAATCAAAGCTAAAAGTTATTTAGTGTAAAAGAAAAAATTAAAATCAGAATGTTCCACCGTGATCTCGTAAATCAAGCAAACCGAAAACAACAGGAAGTTAGGATTTTGGACTTCGTAAATGCAGAGTGGAAAGCTGCTAGTTGTGAACACTGTTACTACTTATACTGCCGCTCATACTAAATACCTGCTAAAGCAATTCAAATCCAATACATGCAAGCCTCCTTTAAGATAATGACTAATAAAACCCGTCACAGATTTTCCACTTACGATCAGTAGTATTAAGGCAATATTTTCTGTCTACAGGAACTAGTGACCACATGGTGTGGTTAATAAGCTGAATAAAAAGCCTTACAGCTTTAAAAATACACCATGACCACAGTTACGGCATATCAGAAAATCGCAATATTATCAGTGGTAGTAGTAGCAGTGGTAGTAATAGTAGCAGTATTAAGAAAACTTAGCTGGAAAAGCAGAATGCTACAATAAACAAGGGCTCCAAAAGAGAGCACTCCACTCTGTGCATATCACGAGCACCATGAGAGTTTTGATCTTAAACATTCCTTAGCAACAAAACACAGAGAAGTTCAGTTTATTTCTAATCGTATTTCAATACATTAACTCCTTGGAAGGAATTTCAATTGTACATCAATCTTTCCCGCAGAACAAAGGGTCTGAAGACCCCTTCCAACATGCTTGTTGTTCACCTGGCAATTGCAGACTTCATCATGATGTTGAAGACGCCAACATTCGTTGTCAACTCTTTCAACGAGGGGCCTGTGATGGGCAGACTTGGCTGCTCAATCTACGGATTCATGGGTGCGCTATCTGGACCCATGAACGCTTGCACCAATGCTGCCATTGCCTTCGACAGATACAAGTATGGTGATACTTTATATTTTTCATAACTCCCCGTTCCCAGAATTTGAGTGTACTTTCAGAATGATTCATTCGAGTTGGTTGGACTTTCCTATCTCTGTCGAATTCAAGTTCTGTGCTTAGAATCCAAATCAGTCCATCTCCACCTTGACAAATCAGTACTGCAGTATACAACACGTTGCTATAAATATGTATGTACGATAGTTTGTCATTAAATACACTCGTGTTACTAAGCAAAATTGTATCTGATGATTTCTTTTCATCCAGAACTATCACAGATCCAATTGATGGTCGACTCACCAAAGGCCAAGTCACTGGTATAATTCTTTTCATCTGGCTTTGGATCTCTCCCTGGGTCTGGATGCCATTCCTGGAAATCTGGAATCGCTTTGTTCCAGGTGAGGAATCATAAATATTTTCAATGCTAAACACTGTCCCACGCCTCTCAATCTTGATCAATGTTCCCATCTGGTTTTCTTTTGACTCCCTTCACCATCTACTTAATACTCAAAATGCTCTATAACCATATCTCTATCTTTGAACAACAAGCAATTCATATCTGGTTCGGCCTTTGGTACTATTCCAGACACTATTTTCATTACAGCATTAAAATACTACACCAATTTAACCTTTACCATGGCAATGAATAAAAATCATCTTTCCCCTATTCTGTCAATCATAATGCTACTGGATTAAAACATTTTGTCACCCAAACTAAATCTCGTTTTACACCTCAATGCCACTCAAACATTAATTATATTAAACGTACAACCCACATTAAATACGAATTCAGCCATTGTGTGATTCTGGTCGTTATCATTCATCTAAATAACACCACGTCTTTCCAAGGTACTGAATTCCACACACAGCCGTATCCAAGCACAGGCCTCACTGTACTACCTAATCCTATCCTGCAGTACTCTCACTTCAGCTGAAACATGGAACCTTAAACCCGCTTAGCCATAGTGTAACTTGACATTCATTTGCTTCTAACTTTCACCAGGTTATGCCAGCCACGTTCTAAACTCTACTAGGGATCTTTTCAGGTTTTAGCTATGTAATCATCATACTGGCCTTCATTATCCTGGATATAAATTTTCTTGTCAATGGAACTTAAAATTACCCAACACTCAGGTATATGTAACTGTTTTATTAATGAAATTCTCTTAAAATACCTTCAAAATTTCCAATATGCACTTGTGATATACATATATACAATTATTCATACCAAACGCTCATCAAAACAAACAATGTAACTGGGAGACCTTTTAAACATTAACTTAATTCAAGATCTTCGCCCTTCTTTGATCAGAGGGATACCTCACGAGCTGCACATTTGACTACATGAGTGAGGGGACCAAGTTCTTCGTGGTAGGCATCTGGTTCTGCATGTGGCTCTGCCCTCTCCTCATCATCTTAGTTAGCTATTACCAAGTTTTTGCCCACGTGTCTAAGCATGAGAAGGCGCTAAAGAGGCAGGTAAGTTAACAGACCATTCATGAAACCAAAAGTTTTTAAGAGAAAAATAAAACATGGATGTCTATTTTCGGTCATTTCTAGGTGATAATTTTCTAACTGCAATAATTCTCTGATACTGAGAGCGATTCATTCTTTTCACAGGCAGAAAAAATGAACGTTGAATCTCTACGTTCCGGAGATAAAGTGAACATGAGACAAGAGATTCGTGTCGCTAAAGTGGGAATAACATGTACTGCACTGTACCTGATGTCCTGGACACCCTATGTCACTCTGGCTTTCATCTGCACTTTCGGAAGGAAAGAACTGGTCACACCTTTCATGTCCATGATCCCTGCTTGCACGAGCAAAACTGCGGCTTGCATTGACCCATTCATCTATGCTATTAATCATCCAAAGTGAGTTTTTAAATGCATTTCTTTTTCCAGTGTCACGTAAAATAAGAATTCTAAATATAATTGGTTAAAACAAATAAAAATTAAATTGCTAGCATCGGGGTAGCAAATATGACACCTTAGTAACTCAGACAAATGAAGAATTTCACTCGTTTTTTCAGGTACCGAATCGCCCTTAAAAAGAAGCTGCCTTGGTTCTGTGTCCATGAGAGTGAACCATCAGCAGCTTCGGAGACGGAATCGAAGTCTCAGCAAAATGCTTAGTGGGTCCAATCTCTGCAAATCCTTCACTTTCACACAGAATAAAATCTGTGGCTTGTTCCAATCGGCCTGAGATAGCGAGACTTGCCAGATAATTAGAATCCCCAGGTTTTCCTCACCCTAAGATTCCAAATATCTTGCCTTCACTTCCAAAGACTCTGTACACTAGCTATGTGAACCATACTGGAATGATGCTGTCCATTTTGATTTACTTTACTTAAACTTACTCCCTTTTACAATGTGTTACCTTTCATTAATTTCTTGAAAGCCATTCTTAAGCGCACCTAATTAGGTTTATCGTCATTGCTGGGAATGTCTATCTTTTAACAAAGATGGGAGATTCAAGTAATGTTTTGAGGTAAAATAATTACTGTAGCTATAGATATGTAGCTCTCTGTTCTACAGCTTATACATTAGGGATATACTGCACTTTTCTTTGAGAGAGCACACTGTGGGGTAGGAAAACTGTCGTTCAAAAAGCTGTAAGTGATGTTCAGACGAAAAACGGCAGTTCTGCTATATGTGGGATTACTCTGAACTCGCTTAAATTATACTTTCATACTTCAGGGGGTTACAGTCAATGCTCTCCTTAAAAAAAAGTCCAATCTAAGGCTCCCTCGTTGTACTGTACCAATATATCTTTCTGGGTCTGATTCATTACACGTGATAAAATAATCTACATATGGTAGTTTCAGTTCCAGAGCAAGTGACTGAATTGTAGATCAGTTACATATAAAACCTCTGACCTTTTCTCACAGCCCTCCTGTTCCGCCCATTAACCTCTGGAATAACCCTTTCCACCTGTGCCGCCTTTGTTGATGAAAATGGAAATGACTAAAGTAACAAATAAATAAACAAAAAAAAGAGGAAATCCGATTTTTTTTTATCAAAATAGGTTCTAAATTTGCAATGAAAACAAGCATCCCATATGTTTCAGGAAAAAAAACGAAACCAATAATAATTTGAAAAGACAGATGGCGGCAGATATCTAATCATACAGCCAGTGACTACTGCGTAAAAAGAGGAAATCATTCCCCAACTGGGGCAAATCGACAAACATTTGTAATGCCTTACTTGAAAGATGAGGAAGTGCTAACCACTGCATTAAAGATGAAACTGACACCAAATGCCGAATTGGACAAACACCGCCATCGCTGAAAGGTGAAAATTATTATTGCAATACGCAAAAAAACAGGAGGGCAATGTCGTAAAATTTTGCAGTCAAGACAACTCTTATGTAATGTAATTTTCTTTACAATATTCTATAGAAGTACGTATTCTGTCCTAAACTGTACTACTGCTGACTCTATCATCAACGACTTTTGAGGCCGACAGCATTTAACCAGAAACTGCAAAATATTGCCAGTCATTATCCTTCGCCACCGTGTGTATACCACTTTTGAAAAGAAGTCTGTGTACACCACTACTTTTGAAAAGACGTCTGTGTACACCACTACTTTTGAAAAGAAGTCTGTGTACACCACTACTTTTGAAAAGAAGTCTGTGTACACCACTACTTTTGAAAAGACGTCTATTTGTACCACCCATTTTGAAAAGAAGTATTTGTACCGCTACTTTAGAAAAGGTATCTATTTGTAATGTGAGGACAAAAAGGTCGAACTAGGTATTAACTGATTTATTCGTTGTTTTAGATTTAGCTGGCCTTGTGCCAGCACGGGCTCTTGCTTCTAGAGCAGCCCGTAAAGATTTATTCAATCACCTGGGCTCAGGTATACATGGTAGAGTGCGGACGGAAACGTAGTGCCCACCCATTGCCGTGGACTGCACTTCATAATTTGTGTTTGTTGACAGTCAAAACAAATGGCAATTCTTAAGAGACATAACATACATACAATGATAAAATATATATCGGCGGAAAGGCCAGGAAATTCTGCATATGAATATTTACATGAGATTCTTGACATGTTAATAAGGCACTCGTTGATGCTTCCATCATTGGGGTTGCTTCCGGCCACCTTGTGGAACGGTCTATGACCGTCAGGAGGTATCTGGCGGCCCCTGATTGCGGCAGAGGCCCTACGACGTCTACATGGATGTGCCCGAAACGCCGGCGTGGTTGAGGGAAATCTCCGATGCCTGATTCTGTGTGCCGGGTGATTTTACTTATCTGGCACGGTATGCAGTTCTTCGCCCACTCTCAAACATCCTTCCTGATCCCGTGCCACACAAACTTTTCTGTCATCAGGCACGCTGTTGTTCGTCCTGATGGATGGGACAGCCCGTGGATGATGTCGAATGTCTGCTTTCTCCTCGACGCGGGTATCAGGGGGCACGGGCAGCTAGTGCTGGTCATGCAGCTTGTTCCTTTGCCAGGTCCTCGTAGTCTATGCCCAGGTGGACTGAATTTATCTCGACTCTTGATAGGGCGTCGGCCACTGGGTTATTCTTGCTGGGGACGCAGCTACTGGTGCAGCCAAACTCGGAGATAGCAGCCAGGTGTCGCTGCTGTCTTGCCGACCATGCGTCTCCTGCCCTCGTGAATGCATGCACCAACGGCTTGTGGTCTGTCAGGATGGTGAAAGGGCTGCCGTCCAAGAGGTACTTGAAGTGCCGCACAGCTTGGTAGATTGCCAGCAGCTCCCTGTCGAATGCATTGTAGCGGGTCTCCAGCGGCTTTAACTTGCGGCTGAAGAAGGCAAGAGGGCGGGGGGAACCACCTACTACCTGCTCCAGCACAGCCCCGCAAACGATGTTGCTGGCGTCGGTGGTAAGTCTCAGGGGGGCGGTGGGCTTGTGATGTGTTAAGGTGGTGGCTCCTTAAGGTTTGCAGCCACTGCTGTTATTTGTGGCCGCCTTTCTCGTTTTTTGTGAAAGAACAGGGGGCTCTGCAATTTCTGGCAGCACTTCCAAACCTCCAATGGAAGTAACACCAGGCTGGGTTTGTCCAGGTCCTCTGCTGCTGCAGCGGCGCCTTCTTCATGTATACCACGTTCGTGTCCTCTGCCTCGGCTTCTTCTGTTACCAGGTTACAGGCTGCAGGTGTTGCAGCGTGTTTGGAGGCCTTGGTGGCCTCGTGGAGTTTGTGTGCGACGTTCACCAATTCCTCCATTGAAAGGGCATCCGCATCCGTGATTTGCCCCCTCACCTCCTGCGGAAGGCGCCGCAGGAATATTTCTCGCGACAAGCTGATCTCCTTCCTCCAACCATCCACGTCGACGCCTGGCAGCATCAGGAGACCTCGTAGTTCGTCCCAGGCGTCCCTGGGTGATGCATCCCCCACGGGCTGGGTCATCAGGTGGAGGGCGTGTTGGGCTCACTCTGGGATGGGCATGGAGCATGTGCCGATGAGCTTATCTCGCAGGTCTCTGTACTGTACTTGACTTTGCCCAGCTGTGAGTCTAACCATGGAGTAATTTTGTTGAAGACCTCCTCCAGTAGCGTTGTCATGGTTACATCCGCCTTGGTCTCCTCGTCTGTAATTTTCGCCACTCGGAAATGGACATCTGCCTGCAGAAACCAGGATGCAGTGTTTTGTCGTGAGAATGGAGGGAGTTTTATCACCTGGCTTATTACTGCCTTCGAAGGCAAGAGGGGGATGCAGAGGATCTGTGCATCCTCGGAATGGCTTCCTACCTCAGTGTCTGACATTTTTTCCTCACACCAAAACGCGAAATATGCACAGTATTTAGTCCATTAATGGTGTTTGGGGCTCGTCAGAAGTTAAAACTATATGCAGTGTGGTTCCGTTAATAACTTCTGAGTAGGCGGGGCCAAACTGTTCGAGCATGCCAGAACGTACCTGGAGGGGTACGCTGTAATTATTCCGTTAGTGGCGTGGGTGTTTTCCAAGGAAGGAGCTTTCAGAGGCCTAGACTTTTGCTGTCGCGGTGGCTCGTTAAAGGCTCTCTGAAGATAAAGCGTCGTGAGTGAAACCACGGCGGTAAGCCAAAACTGCTGTGTTTACTCGTCACCTGGTCACCAGTCAGAGGACAAAAAGGTCGAACTGGGTATTAACTGACGGTCGCACCCGCTCCAGGTATACAGAGTGGCAGATTAAACGTAGTGCCCAACCTCTGGTTGCCGTGACCCACACTCAGAGCAATCTGTGTTTGCTGACAGTCAAACAAATGGCAATTTTAAGAGACATAACATACATACAATGATAAAATATATATCGGCGGAAAGGCCGGGAAATTCTACATATGAATATTTACATGAGATTCTTGACATCTTAATAAGTGTGATGCATGAACGTGATTGATGCGAAACGAAGAGACGCCTCACGTCTTTACAGTAACACTAATTTTAAAAAGACGTCTATTTAAATTACTACTTTTAAAGCGATGTCTATTAATAACATTAATTTTTAAAAAACGTCTTTTTGAACTACAACTTTTGGAAATACACCTACTTGTACCAGTGCTTTCGAGAAGACGTCTATTTGTACCAGTACTTTTGAAAAGACTTCTATTTGTGCCAGCACTTTTAAAAAGAGATCTATTTGAACTTCTAATTTTGGAAAGACGTCTATTTGTATCAGTGCTTTTGAAAAGACATCTAATTGTACCAGTACCTTTGGAAAGACGTCTATTTGTACCAGTACTTTTGGAAAGATGTCTATTTGTACCAATACTTTTGAAAACAACTCAATTAATACCAGCACTTGAAAAGACATCTACTTGTACCAGTACTTTTGAAAAGAGTCAATTTGTACCAGTACTTTTGAAAAGACATCTACCTGTACCAGTACTTTTGAAAAGAAATCTACTTGTACCAGTACTTTTGAAAAGAAGCCAATCTGTAGCAATACTTTTGAAAAGACATCTACTTGTACCAGTACTTTTGAAAAGATGTCTATTTGTATCTGCACTCTTGGAAAGACTTTTATTTGCACCAGTACTTTGAAAATGCATCTATTTGTATCAGTAATTTTGAAAAGAAGTCCATTTGTACCAGTACTTTTGAAAAGACGTCTATTTGTCCCCAGTACTTTTGAAAAGGCGCCTGTTTATACTATTACCTTTGAAAAGAAGTCTATTGCACCAGTACATTTGGGAAAGATGTCTATTTGTACCAGTACTTTTGAAAAGACTTCCATTTGTACCAGTACTTTTAAAAAGACATCTATTTGAACTTCTACTTCTGGAAAGACGTCTATTTGTATCAGTGCTTTTGAAAAGAATTCTATTTGTAACAGTAGTTTTGAAAAGACATCTACTTGTACCAGTACCTTTGGAAAGACATCTGTTTGTACTGGTCCTTTCGAAAGACGTCTATTTGTACCTGTACTTTTGAAAAGAAGTCAATTAGTACCAGTACTTTTGAAAAGACATCTACTTGTACCAGTACTTTTGAAAAGAAGTCAATTTATACCAGTACTTTTGAAAAGACATCCACCTGTACCAGTACTTTTGAAAAGACATCTACTTGTACCAGTACTTTTGAAAAGGAGTCAACTTGTACCAGTACTTTTCAAAAGACATCTACCTGTACCAGTACTTTTGAAAAGATATCTACTTGTACCAGCGCTTTTGAAAAGATGTCTATTTGTATCTGTATTTTTGGAAAGACTTCTATTTGTACACTACTTTTGAAAAGGTGTCCATTTGTATCAGTAATTTTGAAAAGAAGTCCATTTGTACCAGTACTTTTCAAAAGACATCTATTTGTCCCCAGTACTTTTGAAAAAGCTTCTATTTGTACCATTAACTTTGAAAAGATGTCTATTTGCACTGTAAGGGACCAATGTGTGGTCCCAGGGCATCTGTGTAGAGTCAGCCATCGAACAAAACAAGATCCAACAAAGCATCCTGCTCTCTCTCCCTCCCGTGCATCAGCAGCAATCGCTTGAAGGAACGCAACTTCTTCCATACAACATTTCTGTCATTGTTGTCTCAATTCATTTACGATCACCACTATTTGCATTGCCACACAAGCATATCTGGACCATGTACCAGCAATGTTCCACCACCTTCCCTATCAAACTGTTGGTTAAAAGCCGCAAGCCAGAAAATGCCAAATGTTCCGCCATTTCACATATTCAGCACTGGTCTAGATCATCAAATAGTCTATTAACTGTCTCTGAATCTCATGCAATGTTCATATGGGAATTTCGTGGCCTTTCCATTGATATATGTTTTATCACTGTACGTTCATTATGTCTCTCACAATCGCCATCTGTTTTTCTGTCGAGTTAAAGATGTACAAGATATCTTCTGCTTTCTTGTCTGTGTAGAAATCCACATTGCGGCTCACACCAGCCAATAACAATCTTGAAGACTGTACATTCATTCAGTAAGGAAAACCATAATAAACCATACAACACCCAGCCAGTACATCACTCAATACCTTTCTTACAGCACCAGTACTTTTGGAAAGACGTCTATTTGTACCAGTACTTCTGAAAATGTCTTTTTGTACCAGTACTTTTGAAAATACATCTATCTGTACCTGTACTTTTGAAAAATGTCTATTTGTGCCAGTACTTTTGAAAAGAAGTCTATTTGTAACAGTATTTTGAAAGACCTCTATTTGTACCAATACTTTTGAAAAGATGTCTATTTGTACTAGTGCTTTTGAAAAGATGTCTATTTGTACTAGTACTTTTAGAAAGACGTCTATTTGTACCGGTACTTTTGAAAAGATGTCTATTTGTACCAGTAATTTTGAAAAGATGCCTATTTGTACCTGTACTTTTGAAAAGACGTCTTATTTGTACCAGTACTTTTTAAAAGAAGTCTATTTGTACTGGTACTTTTGGAAAGACGTCTATGTGCACCAGTACTTTTGAAAAGACGTCTATTTGTACCAGTACATTTGAAAAGACGTCTATTTGCACCAGTGCTTTTGAAAAGACGTCTATTTGTACCAGTACATTTGAAAAGACGTCTATTTGTAACAGTGCTCTTGAAAGACGTCTATTAGTACCAGTAAATTTGAAAAGACGTCTATATGTACTAGTGCTTTTGAAAAGACGTCTATTTGTACCATTTGAAAAGACGTCTATTTGTACCAGTGCTTTGGAAAAGATCGTCGATTTGTGCACCACATGCTTGGAAGAATTTTCCGCCGCCTATTTGTACTGAAAACATTTTGAAATATCGCCCGTAAAAATAAAGTGCTTTGAAAAGACGCCCTATTTGCACCTGTGTTGAAAGACATCTGGTTTGTAACTACAAATAGGATAACTTCCTCCATTTTTCTTCAAGCACAAAGGTTAATGGAACGAGCATCCTCATCACCATTTCCAGCCCAGACCAGAAGAAAAACATGAAAAAAAGAACAGGAAGGATTTAGGTATACACCCACAAAGAATAAATGGGCCCGTGTCTTCAAATAACAGGG
>NC_089750.1:38681420-38706420 GCF_040412425.1 Macrobrachium rosenbergii | reverse complement strand
TAACGGAAATTAATTCCGCACGAAAGAAAAAGTGTAGCCTATAGTAATTTTGTTTTCCATTCCATAAACATAAAATCTTGCATTATTGGTGTATTTAGTTAAATTTGTATTCTCTTCATGTGCTTCGCTCTTTTTGTGAGACGAATTTGAGTGCTTTGTGTGCGTTCCATGGTAAACAAACGCACCTCAGGATCGTGTATTCCTCCGCCAGTGTCCGTACAGCAGTTGTTTTGAATTTTGCTGCATTGTAACGGGATTCATCTGACATTTTGGAACCCTTGTTGACCGCTTCCCATGTCCGCCCATCGAGAACCTTGTTGTTGTTATTACCTGTGGGGTGCCAGTCAGCCTTAGCCTATGCCCAGTTGCCACTTCGGGAACTGCTTTGTTTTGCGTAGTAGTCCTACTTGCAAAACCTTAGACAGAACATAGACTTCAAGAGATAAGAATTGGGTTAGGATTCCTTACAGTAGGTAAAAACCAGGCATAAGTTAGCCAGGGAATGATAGGACTTAGTTAGGAAATATATAACAATAAGTTCCTATACAAATCCACTATCGTAAGAAGTTATATGAAAGAAAAGAACTTATAAATTTAAATCATACTTCTAAGAGTAAGATGTAACACTCAATCCCAGGGAAAGCTACGATTGCTAAGACAATCCTCAAAATAGCCCAAGAAAATATCTTCAGGGTCGCTCTTGTAGTTATGGGGAGGAGAAAGGTTTCTATTATCGTTGGGGTTGGTTTCTTCCACGCAATGCTTCCAAAAGGCAGGCGGCGGTATCAGTAGTTCGTCAATTATTTCCATATTTATGGTTATATCTGTTCTGCAATTCTCTGGCTAATCACGTAATATAGAAATAATTGACCTAATCCCATAGACCACTGCCAGCTTCGCGCCTCTTTGGAAAGCATTGCACATTGGGAACAAGAAACCAACCTCAACATTATTACACAGGAAACCTTTCTCCTCCCCATGGCCGCCAGGAGACCTGCACCGAACGACCCCCATAGCGAAGGAGCGAATCAAAATTCCGCACCTGAGGATTGAAATTCTACCTCTCATCCCCACCACTACAATGCAGCTCGCACGCAAGATGAGCCCCTAACATCAGCATGGGAGAGAAGGTTTCAAGTTCTAGATGACCCGTCTTCCGGCAGCTAATCATAATTCAGCACCGATCAAGACCCCCCTATAAATACCGACCCAAGCTCTTGTTTCTCCAGATCTTGCTCAACCACATCCAGCGGATGACCAACGAGTTGGCCAAACCTGTTGATGGTACCACAACCTGAAGTAGAACCTGAATCCAGACGACGACGGATTCCACGGATTTCTGATCGAATATTTCAATAAAAGACTTCCCACATTCCACACACTATCCCTTGGCCAATATGAATATTGGCCAGTTGCTCACCAACATTGTTGAGCCTGAAAAGCCAATTATAAGGAAAATAGAAAAGATACTGTATAAGATAAATTCGCATAACACAGCCAGCCTTTATAATAATAATAATAATAATAATAATAATAATAATAATAATAATAAAAATAATAAAACTGTAATTACAAAATTTATACATTTCTGTAGGAAATTATGTGATATTTTAAACAGATATTTCCCGGTCTTTCGTGAAACTTTTGAAGAGGGGATGAGGGCAAAGCTGTCAAATGCAAAGGGTAAGTTCTGTGGACATGTAGGACATTACTTCCACTTCCCAGTACTCCTTCAGTCAAAGTAAATTATTCTCATGTGAGTTGAAGTGTGAGCAGTATGGATTCATCTGTGTGATATCAGAGTACTGTAGTTTTCTCATATTTGGGTGACTGGTTCATTTCTCACCAGTTTGTTTTTATTATGAGAATCATGTTTTATGTGGAGCTTTAGGAATGGGCTTTTTGGTCATTGACCTTCTATGCTTTTCTGACCCAGTCAGTCATTTATCTGGGGATGAAGGTAATCTATCTCTTATTCAAGTTTTTTTTTTTCTCTCTCTCTCTCTCCAAGAGAGAGGTGGATAAACAATTTTCCCAACTTTTTGAGTACTCAAATGGGTTGGCTTGACCTCAAGAACCTTGTACTGTCCTAATATGTCTCGGAGGCAATTTGAGGGGTCATTCCTGAGAGCCCACCTATACAGGAATTGAAGTGTAAAACATCCCACAGCTCTCTTAGCAGTTTAAATAGCCTTAGCAAGTCCACTCTCACATAAGATGCCAAGAAAACATAAATTAAGAGATATGTTCAGACTAAGAACTACTCTGTCCTTGGACAGAGTCCTTCAAAGTCATTCCATTACCACATTTTGTTCCAGTAAAAATGTTGTTTGAAGACCATCCCAGCAGAAAAGGGCAATGTCTCCAGTCAGGTAGTCTCCTTGTCCTCAGGTTTGCAAGAAGTTGTGGAACCTTTAGGGAGGCCCAAACATCCATATGTTCATGACTGCCCAAGACGCTACTCTACTAGTGTAGTGCCCTCCATGCCAGGATTCTCAAGCATGGGCAGTTGATGCCCTCCTTCAAGAATGGTCGAATCTAAACCTTTATGCTTTTCCTCTGTTTGCTGTTTTTAGGAAATATTCAAAAAGTTGTGAACTTTGCAGATCACAAGGATGATTTTGATAGCACATTTGTGGCACCCTAAAGGGAATGGTTCCCCTATCTTTCTTGGTGGCAGCAGATGCCTACCGCCTCGCTCAGGAAGGATCTTTTTAGACAGTCTTATTCAAGAAGATTCCGTGAAGCCTCCACATCATCTCACTGAAGGGAGGTTCTCTGTTACAAACTATGGCATTTCTAGATGGCCAAGGAAACAATCCTTAAATCTAGAAGGCTCACCACTGTTAGAACTTATGTATCAATAACAGTGGTTAATTTTTTTACCTGGGTTCTTGTCCTGAGTGGTATTCAGCACCCGTTTCCACTAGGTATCCTAGTTTAAGCTCTACCAGTATCTCAGGTGCACAAAGCAGTTTTCTGTCACAGCTATCAAGAATACCATTTTACATTGCTTTCAGTTGTGCATCATGCTGACCGGAATATTGCTCATGATTTAAAGTTTGAAGAGGCTTTCGATCTTTTGTGCTGGAAGTTTGAAGAGGTATTCAGTCTTTTGTGCTGGAAATTTTATCTTCCAACCATATTTTACAAAGAAATTTAGATGTAATCTGCAGTTATTCTTGATAAGGCCACTTATTAACTTTGAAGACCTCTTTAGCTCTTGTTGCAGCAAAATGTATTAGTGAGCCAAGCCTTTCTTGTTTTGGGGCTGTTCTGGGCAACCTCGATGTTTTCCTCTTCATTGCTTAGAGAAGATATAAGAGATGCAGTCCTCCCAATTTTATTTCAGTGCCTAATTTAACTGCTTATGGCTGTCTATTGGTGCCTTCCCAATTTTATTTCAGTGCCTAATTTAACTGCTTATTGTCTTTACGCCCAGATTAGGAATTAGTAAGCATTTATACTAGTGAGCTTCTAAGCCCTTTCTTGTTCTTTGACTTGCTCTGGTGTCAACCTCTTTTTCTTTCATTGCTTGTGGAGAGCTATTTAGAATTGAAAGCCCTCCTAGATTTGGTAAGGTAATCACCTAACTGCTTAGGTAGCATGGAATAATGGTTGTCTAATGTCCAGTCAGAACTCTTAAGGATTTACCTGGTCAGTCATTAACTTGTAAGAGAAGTTAAGAATTTACCTGTCATGTTAGAAAGCCAAACACTCTTATGTCCAAGATGGCTAAAGTCTACACACACAGAATTGATTCCTGAGTATTTCGCCTTTTGGGAAATAATCCCATGGCTTCTGCAATTGTAATATGTCTTTATGTCCTTATAACCTTTTTCTAGAGAAGAAGGTCCTGAAGCTTAGTGAGTTTTAGCTGATTTAGCCTACTGTTTGCAAATGTTCAATTTAACATGAGGTATTAAGACAAGCCCTCAGTCCTTTGTTGGGGCGGACTTTTCTCTGAACCAAATATGATAATTTAGTAACCTTGCTTTCTATCTTATTGTTAGCTATAGGGTCCTGCTATTGAATTTGGGATCATGAAGTACTTTTTTGTATAGAGCTTCACCTTTCTTACCTGATGGTTGGTTATGGTTTTGACTCAGGCACAGGAGTCACCAGTACTCTGCAAAGAGGTCCTGTAATCCTGTTGACAAGTCTTGGTTACAAGGACCTTTTAACTTGCCGTGGTTTAATGTTTATGATATACTTAACAGTAAGGATCGCATATCAGGCAGGAATGTTGGGCTGTTTCTCCCTTTATAAAAAGCTTTTAGTTGGCTCAGCTGAACCCTGTTTCTCTTTGGTTGTACTAATCCCCATCCTTATTCAATGTGGTAGTCGGGTAACTTTTACAGTAGGTAAGATTCATTCCAAATAATTTTCATGATAAAATTAATTATTTGGATACTTACCTACCATTTAAGTGGAAACCCACCCAGCCTCCCCACAGCTTAGTGGGTGGTCATGAAGAAATATGACAAGAACTTAGACATTTAAGCACCATATGGTGGGAAAACAGATGAATACAAGCTTATTTTGATTTTTAAATGCCAAATGCACCAAACGTCATGGTTAAAGCAACCCTAACAGTACATAATTTTCATGATAAACTATTTTGGATACTTATCGATATATTTGAAAATCAGTTCTATAAATTATTTTATAAAAAATGTATATTTAGCCATGAAAATATGAGAATACAGTACAGTCAACCCCCGGTATTTGGGTGGATGCAACCCACTACTCACGCAAATAACTAAAATCTGCGAATACTTAGAACCCCTCTAAAAATGCCTATACCTGAATATTTTTAATAGTTTTATCACAAAAAGTGCACTTAGTCACGAAAATGTGAAAATACAGTAATTTGTGAATATTTCACTTATGAAAAATATAACGAGTAGGCGAATATTCCATGAATAACGTGTATATATGTTCCATGGAGAAATCCGCGAATAGGCGAGTATGCGAATCTGAACCGCAAATAGGCAGGGGTGGACTATAATTAGTGAATATTGTTCTTAAAAAAAATCTGCAAATAGGCGAATTTTCCACGACGAATTTGGAGACATGTTCTATAAAAATCTGTGAATAGGTGAAGCCATGATTGCTGAATTGTGAATAGGCGGGCGTCAACTGTACTGCTGTCCAACCTCTAAAATCTGGCATTCTGTGGTCCAGGAACTCCCATGTTCCCGGGATATTTTTGAATTGGCTGCCATTAGTTTGTGAGCGGCTACAAGGATGGTGCAACATGTTTCAGGTTTGGAATTTTTTGGATTTCATGTATCATGCAATCATTAAAATTTCATCCAAAAACATGATTTCATCATATATATGCCTGTTTCGGTAGATAGCATTGATAATGCATATTTCGAGTCTTCATACATTGTGACTTGTCTAAAAATCTTCACCATTTCTTATAATTAACAACCACTTAGTACTGACATGGAGAATTGAATTGAGAAACGGCTGTTTGCCGATGTCAGTTACTGTAACTAACACATTTATTAAGGTTTGAGTTAAAGTTGTCAACTTGTTAAAAATTTGCTAAATTTCAGTGGTGACTTCCATAAATAAAAATAAAATAAATCTGTTCATCCCTCGCTCAGTGAAGAGGAAAGTGGTAAGATAGTATGCCACTAAATTTACGGTTGTAGCTATGGCAGAAGAAACCAATAATGTGCAGGCCACAAAATGTTTTGAAGAGGCAAAGCAACATCTGGATACTATAAATAAGACTTTTCTTTCACTTAATAAATTTATTGCATTTATAAATAATGTAAGTTACTGTTTTAAATTGCTCCGATAACCCTCAGACTGTCTGTATATTGGAGGAGCGTCATAAACTCAGTACGTCGTAAGCCAAGCCCATTGTAACCTGGGAACTGCCTGTAATTGCTGATGTCATGTTTGGTTTGCTGTAATTTTGAACTTTTAATTGGTGTGGCTCTGCTAGACAATGCATCTTAAGTATGTTTATTGGTGCTTTCCGCTTCTTCAAAATGTCGGCAGTATGATGTGGTAGACTGTATCACAATTTCTTGTGTGTTGCTTCCGCTTTCTCCTCCTATTTCAAGCTAAAGGGGAGAAACCATCAGGATCTCATCCACCCCAACTGTCAAGATTGCCTAAGAATTTTTTAAACACCCCTAGAGCAAAATGCAAATGTCATATAAGTAACTTAGTACTAAATAGCTACACAGTCACACCGAACTACAATGAGGTTGGTTCCAGAACCTCACAAGAGGGTGAATTTTCAGAAACATGCATGGTCTCTAAAAATGCTAATAAATGCTTATTTCTAAAGTTTAAATACTATATTTGACCCTAATCGTGCTCCCAAATTATTAAGTTAACTTTTAAATGGAATTAAAGTTACTGTAATTTCATTTAGAAGTTAGCTTAATACATTACCCTTAAACCCTGAAAAAAGAGAAATAAATGGTTTACATCTCTCTCTCTCTCTCTACCCTTAAGAAAATTCTCAGCAAATTATATCCAATAATTTAATTTTGTACAGCCTATTATACTGTAAACTTTAAGTTAAACATTGTCATATACTGTTTTGTAGAGGTTGTCACTGCTTGTCATCCCTCCGAATGTGTAAACGACAGTAATGAAATGGATTTCATGACTGTTAAAAAGTTAAAATTTCTTGAAATCAATATGAAATATCAGTCTGCATAGCTCTGAGAAAGTCTTTTGTGTTTAAGTTTAGAATGGTGAACATGCTTGACAGTATCAGGCGGTAATTATCATTGTCCAGTGATTCAAGTGTACCGATTCGAATGCAGACATTTCCTGTGTCACCTCTGTATTCAGGTGAACCTCGTTTACAAAACACAACACTGTAGCATTGCGGAACACTCTTAACTTCGTTCATATTTTCCTGTTGTTTTAACCACCTTTGTTGAGATGCGTATTACGATTTTATTTCAGGGGATAAAATAACGTTTCCTTTTGATAATCTGCAGAACGTATTTTAGTTCGGTACAACAACTATTGCAGTATTAATGAACATGAAAAGAGCCACAGATGAACCAACTTTTTGAAACTATTGCCAACCAATTAGCTTTAAGAGATGGTCATGACGTAAGCAGTGGGCGGGGCTTAACTGCAAAGAGTGCTGGACTTTGCTATAGTAAGCTTCAGATGATAGACAAGTGAGCAGATTCTGCTCAGGGAAACATGCTTTAATGCTGTGTTTTCCTGGCAAAGGAACAAACAGGATCCGTGCTTTCTCCCTTAACCCTTTCGCTGCGGATTTGTGAATACGCACGTTTCACAGCATTGTGCAAATATTCACTGAAAAATTGAAAAAGCTTAAAATTTACTGAAATAATTTTTAAGTTTTTCAAAACCATTCTATCATTGTGAATGTAACATATTTTGATATAATTTTCTGTTTTAAATTGTTTAAAAAAGGTAAAATTAGGGAATTATTTAAAAAAGGTAAAAATTGAGAAAAATCACATTCTTTAGATGACTTTATGAATTTCACCAACAATCCTGTATCAGATTCATCAATGCCTCACACTTTTATTTTCCACATTGGCAATGCTTTTTTGTACACTTTCAAGACATGACATGTCTCAAAACATGGAATGATACTAAGAGGTGGCTTTTCAACACATTGATCATAAAAATAGGTTGGTTACTTTCCCCTACATTCTCCTTTACCATTCTTCAAGCAATTCTTTCAAGTAAGATAGAGTATACAATACATTGGGGCTTGTGGTTTGTCAACACACTGTTGAAAAATACCTTCTGTTAATCTAGATTCCATAGATTTGAACATCTACCTTTTCTTTGAGTTTTGCTCCTCTTATATCCTTCTCTAACAAAATATTAATAATTTTGCTCTGAATATTGTAATATATGTTTGAGTTTACTAATGCTGCCTCAACTATAAAGTGCCAGATGGGTTGGTACCATTTTTGGCTATTTCTTTTGTAAGTATATGTTGAGCAAAGGTGAACAAACTTATCAACTCCCCCCATATACTTATTGTATTCTACATGATACAGGGCTTATCAGTTTCGCTGTCACTGCCTTTTGAATGAATTTTCATTTCATATGTGCCTACTGTTCCAAAACTAGACAGTAAATTAACCCTGGTTGTGTTTTGCCAAGAACAAGCAAGCATTTTACCACCATTTCTCACCCATGTTAAAGCTTGCTTTTTCACTGTTGTTTCATATCAACTGGCAGACCCTTCCTATTTGTCTTAACTGTTCCACAAGCTAAAGTTTTTTTTCCTGAAGTAGTTTGTCATAAAGGGACACACTGTTATAAATATTGTTCATGTAAATAATATGACCTTTGTTTTCATAACCTTGTAAAAAAGACAGAACAACACAAGTACCCAACCCCTCTGATGGCTGACGTGCAGAGTCCTTCCCAGTATATACATTAAATTTGAGCAGGTAACCATTATGTGCATCTGTCATTGATCATACCTTTATTCCCCATTTAGCAGAAGGCTTTGATGGTAAATATTTTTTGAAAAATAGCCTCCCTTTAAATTTTATCATGCTTTCATCAATACTGATTTCCTTATTACTAACATAGTACTTCCCTTATAAATCTTATACCATATCTAGTACTTCCTTATAAATCTTATACCCATATCTGATATAGGCCTAATCTTAGAGAGCCTATCATTTCCATCTTTCTGATCATTTTCACGAAAGTGAAAAGCTGGTCTAATCAACAGATATTTATCCCCTGAAAACACTTCTCTGAATCCAGGAGCGTCAAATACAAAGCTACTTTCACTGAAGTAACTCGCAATTGTGGGTTTATGAACTAAACCCATTGCGATTTCAATAGCAACAACAGCTTTTATATCATCAGCAGTTACATCTGACCACTGGGGGTATGTTGATCTTTTTGGCTAAGGTTGTTATGTAGCTATATTGATTTAAAATACTTGATAGTTTCTTTTGCAACATGTTCATACATTTTTTTGGAAAAAATCTTGTGAAACATTCATATGGATTTAAGTTTTCAAAATTAATTACCTAATGGGAGGCTGTGTAATCAAAAACATTACCTAACTGAGTGGGATTATTGTTATTATAATTTATTTTATTCCAATATAATGAATTTGTTACATCAACTGTGGTTGATGAGCATGTTGCTGGGACGTCTTCATCCTTATCTTCTTCGTCAGTGGTATCATCATAATCATCACCATTTGGCATAGGATTGTCAATATATGACCCAAATTCTGAATCAGATCCAAATAAAATGTCATCAATTTCTTCCAAAGATGCTTGACGAGAAGTGAAGGCCATTTTATACCTATAAAGGGGAAAGAAAAAAGTAATTAAGAAGCACCCAGAGTTAAAGGGAAAAATTAAAGGGACAAGATCAGCTGACTAATAAAAACAAAGCAATTTCGAGTATTTTGCCAATAGTATATTAAATGTTGTAATATTTATTACTGAATGTGACGTTTTATATAAGTAACTTACCAAGTATTACATAGCTATACTTTCCCACTTGTGCGGCAGCGTAAATTTTAAGATTCAAGGTAACGCTTCAATTGTTCAGTGTAGGTGACCAGTCCCGCCCACTAATGGGAATGCTAGGAATGACTTGGCAGGCAACCACATTCTCTTTCTGCCATGCTTGGTGTAAACATGGGTATTTGCAGCAGCTTTTGTTTATTATGTGCTGGTTAGATAACCAGATTTCGGTGAAATATTATCGCTGATTTCGAATAGCCTTCAAGCTTTCAGGATCAATATTTTATTGTTTTGTTATTGAGATCTGATTCAAGTTTTACCATGTTTCGCCACAGAGAATTGACAATCAGTTGATTAACTCTGCTTTACCGAGTAGTGTATTATAACGAAAATATCGTGTTCGCTACTGAACCAATGTTTTCGGTGGGAAGTACATGTCGGCAAGTCTTCAATAATGTTTCATAAGGAATTGAAACATGTTTTGTGTGATGGTACTTTGTGTACTTCAAAACAATTGTTGGTAAAGAATTGATTTAGAACATTTTCTTATTAGACTTTCCTTTGCAGAGAACTGAAAAAATGTAAGGGCAGAACATAGGAGAGAAAATACTTATTTTCGGCGATGGGCTTTTGGATAAATAGACTTTCTTGACAGCTGAGAATCAGCGCTTAGCACCCAGAAGCGCCCGCTAACTTTGATACTGAGTGCCCAGGAGTGCTTATTAGCTTCCGGAGCTACTAGCTCGCCTTGTGCCCAGCTACACCTGGCACCACTCACATCCTGGGAGCACCCAGCGCCGGCACCAGCTCCTGATTGTCTGGCGCCAACTCTTCCCACATTAATTTTTTCTCTGCTGCTACTAACCCTCTTAAATTCTCCCATGCCTGGCTCCCTCGCTCCCTTCCCATGCCTTTGCCAGCCTTGTGTATGGGTTACCAGAAGTTAACCTTGTGAGAGTGCTGTGCAGTGGAGGAGGTGATTATTTGGCCTGTCGGTTCTCCTAGACCTAAGTTGCTGTCATACTCCCCTGAACTTGCGAGAAGTCATACTGAAAGTCCAGTGGAGGCTGATGGGAAGTTCCCTGGGTAATTGCCCTGTCAGTTGAACCTGTTGTACGGTCCCAGGTTGCGACAGACAGCCACTGAAAAGGCGTCTTGCCGGAAGTGCAGGAGACGAGGTGACTATCCCGCTCGTCGGATCTCCTAGCCGAAAGGTCACTGTCCTGCTCCCCTAAACCTTGGAGAAGACATATTTGCGATCCAAGGGAGTCTGAGGGGGTTTGCCCCCAGGTAGTTGTCCACCTCACTCGAGCCTGTTGTCCGATTCCAGGCATCGGCGGACACCCGTTGAAAAGGCGTCCAAAATGATGTGCTTTAGTGATATAGGTTCCAGTTTGGAAGTCCATGGTGCTTGTCTCCTGAACTTCAGTTGTGGAGTGCCAGTATCTGGCGCCAAACTCGTTGTTCAGTGCTTGTAGGTGCCCAGCACCTGAGCACCCAGCAACTTCTAAGTGGTTAGGCTAGTGGCTCTAGAGGGCCCCTCCCCACGCTCCTAGATGGAAGGCAGAAGGTCCACTGAAGGTCCAAAGGAGGTTGGTGGGGTTTTCCCAGGGAATGTCACCTCTTCAGTAGAACCTGTCACTCACAGTTCATGTAGTGAAAGACCTTCAGATTGCCATTGGAATGGTGTCCCTTTTAGTGCCCACCAGTTGTCATTGGACTCAAAATTAACCCTGACGAGGTGTTCTAGGTGTTTTTTCTAGTGCGTCCTGACCCTTGAAGAGAGTAGTGACGACGAGATGTCTCTGTTACGTTGCAACAGGCTAGAGATTCTTCTCTCAGCGACATACAAAGCGCCTACTGTGCTTGGCACTGGTTGCCAAAAGTTCGGTGCCAACTCCCGAGTGCCCGGCACCGATTCCCGAACACTCAACACCGATTCTAGAATGCTCGGCGCCTACTACAGAGCGTCGATATCTATCCAGTACTTGACTCATGCCTGTGAACATTTATGACCTGCTCACACAGTTTTTTTTAGAATGCACTGTTCTTTCTTGAACACCAGTTCTCGATTTGAGCGCCTGGCTCTGGTTTTTTCAAGTGGCTGGCGCCAGTTCCCGATAACCTAGCACCAATTCTTCAGTATCAGTCTCCTGCATCTGGGCGCCATATGGAGAGCATTAGTCTGCGTATAGAGAGGTCCCCTTTTCTAAGGGCATTTATGTCCAGTATATGAGCCTCATGAAGAAAGCTCCCTCCTCTTCAACAGCTGGAGGTCTGGTTAAGAAGATAGAGGGCTTTCAGTTTTTAGTTGACATTACCTCGGTTTGTCTCCGAGTCCTGTCCTGTTCAGGTAAGGACAATTGAGATGTCTTTTAGAGATCTCCACTCTTTACTTGGAAACAGTTGCATTCAGCCCTGTTATTTTTGCCTGCAGGCCTACATTTCCTCATCCTTCAGGACACAGCTGAGAGAACTGTGTCTGTTGTGCAGATGGGTTTGGCTCAGTTTTCC
Organism: Macrobrachium rosenbergii; assembly: GCF_040412425.1. Taxonomy (NCBI): domain Eukaryota; kingdom Metazoa; phylum Arthropoda; class Malacostraca; order Decapoda; family Palaemonidae; genus Macrobrachium; species Macrobrachium rosenbergii. The sequence goes on along the minus strand of NC_089750.1, from coordinate 38,694,424 downwards.
AAAAACGCAGTGCTGAACCGGATAATTCTGTCATCCACTCTCCAAGGGCATTTAGATGAAGACCTTACTTATGCAGGAAGTATCCTTCCATGTTCCTGCTGGACTCTGGGAGTATCTCAAGTCTGTGTGGCAGGACAGGGTCCTCTAGTGCGAGGATCTGTGTTCCGGCCCCTCTATGGCAAGCCTACTCTGTCCTCAATCCTCTAGTGTGTGACTTAATGTTCTGGATGTCATTCTTTACTTGGATGACTCACTTCTTCGATTACCTTTGAAGGAAAGTGCGAGGAGGTTTTTTAACATTTGGGGCAGGGAAACTCAGCTGGACACTTGTTTTTCCCCTTACCCCTGAATTAGGTTGGACGTACAGTAGTGGCTGTCCAAACATAAACATTTGGAAGGGAAGTGCCTTTATACCACAAACCCAGACCTAGTTTTCCAATCAAACACCTAGGATCTAGGTTGGGGAGCCTGCTTTGGGAACCGGATAGTTTCTGGAACGCAGCCCTCGGAAGAACAGAATCTTCTCAGATAGCTAAAAGCATTTCACTTTTGACTCCTAGATTGTGGTATTCTTGTCACAAAACCATAGTCCTAAGTATATTCTCCTCTTTGTCAGATAGCTGAAAGCTTTGCACTCGTGGCTTCAATGCTTCTCAACCATTTTTCACACCTAGACTGTGGTAATTTTGGTTCAAGACCACAGTCCTTAAGCATATGGAAAAGAAGGAAGCAAGGAGACTCACTCAGTCTCTCATCTCTCTCCCACCAGTTGGCAGAGAACCCCTATGATGGGCATATCAAATTGAGTTTTCCAGTCACTCGACTTTTTCAGGACATTCAGGACACACGTATTAGTTATGGCAGACGCACTGAACTGTCAGAAGCATGTCTCTCCCACCAAGTGGACCTTGGATCCCCTGGTCTGGCGGAATCTGTGGAATCTTATGGGACAGGTCGATTATGGCTTGGTTTGCCGCCTCAAGAAACCTTTGCCTTCCTCAGTTTGTTCTCCAATCCTAGACCCTCTTACACAGGCAACTGATGCCATGCTGCAAATTACGTCCAACCTGGACCTTTAATTCCCCTCTGTATTCAGACTTGGTCAAGGAAGGGCTGAAGAAGTTTTCAGGTTCATTGCAAGTAATGATGACACTCTTAGCCCCATTCTGAATCATGAATATTGGTTCCCTAACCAGATATGGTTGTTGTTGGATTCTGTGACTCCTTCCACAATCCATATCTACTCAGACAGCCTCACTTCAAAAGAAACCATTAAAGGGTGGACAATTCTTTTCTCGGACAGATTTACAGACTGTCCGGGAGCTTTTCTGGAAGACTTGAACTTTTCAAGACCGATTGTGGAGACTGTTGCAAGATGCAGACAGCAGTCATCTTGCCAGGTACTCCAATCTAAGTAAGCAGTCATCTGTCTGCAAATCCTTTTTAGCTCAGAAAGCAGAACTCTCCCTATACCTGAGGACTGCCAAGGTTGTTCTCTTCTGCCTTCAAGGGGCATAGAGTAATGCTAGGCTTAGTATGTAAATGCAAAGGTCTAGTTTTATCTTCTAACCAATATCTTAGCAACCCATGAAGTCTTCGAAACTTCAAGGCAAAGAAGAGTCTGCTCCATATATTGGAATTTGGACGTAGCTCTTGAGCAGTTAACAGGCTCCTCTGTCAAGCCTCTCCATTTTTTACTCTAACTTGACTAGAAAACTCTGTTCCTTGTAGCCCTAGCAAATGCCAAATGAGTTAGTGAGCTTCAGACTCTAGACAAGCAAGCAGATTTTGCTCAGGGAGACAGTTGATTGTTGGACATCCCTGGCTCTGGGAGAGTGAGCAAAATGTCCAGTTTGAGCTTTCAGGTTTTACCTAAAAAAAGCTGTTTAATCAGAGGGCCATCCATACCTAGAGTGTCTGGACAGGATCCTGTCTCGCCCTTGGTCTATGAATGCATTGGCCTTCATATCCAACAAACTTTGTCCATGAGATGCAATCTCAGATTAAGGAGAACGATTTGCCTACCTGTTAAAGGAAAGCTAAGATGCCAGAATTGCCGCTACCTTAGCTTTTATGCTGAATATGTCACTCACTGCCGTTTGGCAATCGGCCCACTGGAAGTGTAATAGTTCTTCACTTCTAAATTGTTCTTGAAGTCAAAAGTGTTTGAAAATTGTTCAGTACCTTGGGAACATTTTTAGCAATTGGCATACCACTAAGGGAGGAAGCAGAGAATTTCCTCCTTTTATCTCTTCACCTTGTAGTAAGGTGCAGGATTTGGGCGGGGTTTACAATGTGCCTGGAGCACCCACCACTCTCAGTAGTTGTTTTACTTCATTGTAGGTGACTTGAGTTATCTGGTTGCTTTTATTTTTTGGTTCTGTGCCCAGGACAAGGGCACTTAATGGTGCTTTGCTAGCCGTATTAGCCAGCCAGTGGAATACTCTTTCGCTGCAAAGCTCCCACTTATGTAGAGGTGATCCTCGGCTAATACTACCCGCCACTACAAGTTAAGATGGCCACCAACCAGGGACAGTATTCTGCAATAGCCCTCTTAGCTGCTAAGGAACGACAAGCATTGTTTTCCAATGCTAGCAACTTGTCTGTTTCAAATTCATTACATAACTTAATGTTTTGGAATGGAATATGTCCATGTATCCCACCTATCAATGTGGGATTCAGCTGTGTTATTACTTGATAGGTTACTTATATGAAAATGATATTTTCATAATTAAATTGTTTCATATATGCTTACCACGTAATTACAGAATCAGAGCCCACTCCTCCTCCTCCTCGCTGATGGACATAGGGCAGAAACAGAATGAGGTTTGTTAAGTCGTTCCTAGTATTCCCGTTACTGGGCAGGACTGGTCACGTACACTAAACAATCTTGGCACTACTGTGAATTTAAGCTGCTGCACGAGCGGAAAGTATAGCTATGTAATTACTTGGTAAGTATATATGAAATTTAATTTTACTATGAAAATATCATTTTTGAAAGAATAGGTTCAGGATGACAAGTACCCTTAGCTGATTGCTTAGCTTCAAAAGCTCAATGAAGCAGTTCAGCCTTTTCTGAAGTACAGTAGTGCACTGAGATAACGGACCATGGTATATCGTGCTTCTGGATATATCAGTGTGAAATGGAAGTATCAATTTGAGGGTTTTCGCCTCTGGATTGAGGGTTGAATTGTTTTTTCAAGTCAGACGCCGGAAGGAATGCTGGGAGTGTGAGTGAGAAAGCGCATCAGCCACACATGAATACATGTTTATGCTTACAGTACACTGTAATTTCCCTTTACAATACTGTACTGTACTATGTACTGTCCTGCAGTTTATATTAACCTGTTAAACGTCCTTCAGGAGAGACGTCGCCGCTCCCGAATTGTCACATTTTTGCAGAGCATTCATTTGGTCTATGCTAATTTCTTTGGTTTTTTATGTGTTCATTTTTACATTGATATTGATTTTTGTGTATCAAGATATTAGGATAATAAATAATGTAGAATAAGAAAAGATGAAAGAATTTATTTTGCATTTTTATATCCTAAAGATTATAAGCATGAAACATAAAAGGGAAAAAAATTATTCTTTTGAATGCCATTCCCTGAAACATGGAGCCAGTAGGTTAACGAATTGTTTAGTTTCATTTTCATTTGTGTCATGTTTTAGCGCACTCGATATTGTAGGCAAACTTTCTATATTCATCCTGAAACTGGATGGAAAATTTGTTCATTACTTCTACAACGTGCTCCATGACCGTCATCAAAAAACTTCTAAAAAAAAACTCCACAGGGTTTTCCTTACCTGAACACTAAATTTCACACCTTTTGGTGAACGAAAAAGTAAAGGGAACTCCACTGGGTTTCCCTTATCCTGAACAAAAAGTTCTTGGAATCTGCAGGAGAGAGAGAGAGAGAGAGAGAGAGAGAGAGAGAGAGAGAGTTTTGTGTTGATTATGGAAAAGGTTCTGTCATCATCATCCTCTGCAACAAGTAATGATAATATCTCTTCGGGCAAAAGATTTTTCTTTCACCTTAGATCGCTCATTTAGGGGGATTAATGGGATCAAACAAAAATAAATGTGTTGTTTACCAATGAACACCAGAAGGGTAGTGGGAGGTGGAAGTTGTCCTCTTGCCAGACTGTCTTTCCCCTACAAAAAAAGTTGCCATTTACCGCTAATTTAGCTCCCATTGTCACTAACTGACGTGCCTGCAATTTTTATAAGAGGGAAGAGCATTTCGCCTCCGAACTCAGTAGCGTACCATCCTTGAAAGAGGTAGGATGTGTTACTCAATTGAAGGCATTGAGATATGGGATGCGGCTGGGCTGACTGAGATATGCCGTCGGTGACACTTAACAAGTTAATGATAAGGCTTTTATCGTACATTATGGCTACTGTTTGTTTATATAAATATACTTTTTAGCAAAAAAGAAAATGGAATGATGTCAATACTATGAGAAAAACGACTAACCTGATTACATAGCTGTCACACTTCTGTAAGACATTTATTGATTATGTATTTAAACATTTTATAGATATTTTGCTGTGTGTACATTAATATTCTAAAATAAGTAAATCATTGTTATAAGTGCTAAAATTTAGGGGTGTATATATTTAAGAGTAACAGTTTTAGGAGGGTAATCTAAGAGACTGTGGGTTTTTAGGGATGGTGGTTGGGGGTGTATTTTTGTTTGAACTGATATTAAATTGTTTTAGTATGATAATTTAGGGTATTTTTATTTGAAATATTAAATTAGACAGTGAACTGTTAAAATAAGCAGTTTTAAGCATTTTACAGTAGTTTAAGGGGTACAGGGTATAAATGTACTTGAGGCAAAAACATGCATTCACGTATATATACAACGATGTATTGGAGATCCTTTTATAGCTGGGTAGGCTCGGACACTATAGTACATTGTGTTGGTTAGCTACTGTACCAGTAACCAAACTATCATTGGTTAATAAACTATCATTGGTTAATAATCCTGGAATGGAAGACGAGCCTGACCCAAAGGTAGAAGATACTAGTATGGTTGACCACAAGTTTCCTCTTTTGGGAATAATTGCAATTTCTCTTGGCTATATGGTAAATTCTATTTGCAACATAGCAAGACTCTACAAAAGTTGTATAGTTTTCACATGAAATGTTGACGACATGTGTTGAATTTGGTCTGTTGTCATGGCTACCTTCTGTACGTGTATCATTTATCTGGACCTGATGTAGCATCTGAGACATTAAGTGCCTGACAAGCTTCAATAATGTGATCTCAGTTGGCTCTAGATTTCAGCCAGACAGTGTATCCAATGGTGGTATTAGGAATAAACTGGTTGACAGATGTTCATCTCAATGGCACAGTGTTAAAAAGTGACTATATATATATATATACGCACAGACTTGGACTTGAGGATAGCTGGAACATCTGTGAATATGAGGTCCTAATCTCTTACCAGAAATGCGTGTTGGTTCCTCTATTAGCTAGACAGAATCAGAGGATACATGAAACTCAAGAACAGATCAGTGATGTTGATCTGTGGAATTTGAATTAAGCCACTTGCAAAAGTTAGTTGGAGTATTATTAATTGTATGATAGTTTTAGTTATTTTCATTTATTATTTGGTAAATTATCTAATATTTTAAATTTATATGAATATATATATATATTAATTGTTACTTATTAGTAATAGTTTTTATGTTTTGGTATCTTCTAAGTTTTAGATGTTTTAAAATACTAAAGATTATCACCATTAAGAACATCTAAATTGCCTGTTACTCTGTGTTTATGAAAATATCTTTAAATTTACTATCTTCACATGAAACAAGTATACTATCTATATTAATATTTAAGTTATAACATTCCTCATTTAATTAAAAGCAATTTTACCAAATGTTTTTCAATATTTGAATGGAGTTTTGGGGTATGTCATTATTAGGGGGTATACCATATACTATTGGGTGCTTATAAATTCCAATTTTGATGAAGTTTATACGTAAGTAGATGTTTAAAAAAAATTGTAATAGGCTGCAGGCTTACTGCATTATTTTAACATGAAATAATTTAACTGCTACAATTTAATACCAGAGTGTTACATTTAACAAATTCTACTAAAATATTTTTAAGAGCGTTGTTTTTAATCGTGTAATTTATATAATGAGTAGAATGGGCACTCAAGTATATAGTTTTTTTTTTTTTTTTTTAGTCTGCAGCTGAGGAGAATGTGATCAACAAAAAGAGATCCAAGAAGACCCAGAAGAAATACATTGAACGCCAAAAAAAGGCAAAGGTGGAGCCTGCTCTTGAAGAGCAATTCTTGACTGGACGTGTTCTAGGTAAGTAGTGTAACAAATGTTCTATGATATATGGTTGTTGACTTAGATACATGTACCTTAATACCTTTTACATGATAAATGGATGGATGACAGAAGCACTACTTGCCTGATGTATGGTGTCCTCAAAAACTGTGTCTAGCATCCATGGTGTAGTCATAGGCTTCATTGATACAGATTGAGATGCAGTAGTTGAACAGTTCTTATTCTATGTCAGAAGCATCTAAACACACTTCTTTACCTAAGCGCAAATATGACATAGTGACAACTATTAGCAAATATTAACTGGCAAAATAAAGGAAAAGTTACATGAAGATTCTCTCTCCTTATCTAAATAGTTGTGTGAGGAATGGATTGTTGATGCATCAGGAAAGGATTATATTAAGAGTTTTTGGGTTGTTGATGCTACTTTCTATAATGTTTCATAGAAGTAAGCTGTGAAGGCTACTAACTTTTTACTTAGTAGAATATCCTTAGATGAAAAGAGACTGTTTCTTGCATGTTTTGGGAATATGAACTGATGTATAATATGTTGAATGTGGTCATGTACAGTACTTGCCAGGATAAAATGTTTTCATTTTCCTCCCAACCAGCCTGTATTGCCTCCCGCCCTGGTCAGTGTGGACGCTGCGATGGGTACATAGTGGAGGGTAAAGAGCTTGAGTTCTATCTCAAGAAAATAAAAAGCAAAAAGAATAAGTAAGAATAATAAAGACCTAATTGTGCATTTAGTTTTCTTTAACCTGCCTCACTTGAGACAAAAAAGGTTTAGGGTAATTATTTCTTTTATTTAGTTCATTGGTGACTGCTGTATACAGTAGTATGTTTTAGTGAAATGTTTTCACCAATGAAGCTAGATTTTCATCAAGTGTATTTGTTGATGAAACCAGGTTTTGTCACCTGATATCAACATTTTGCTCTGTACAGTTTGAACGAATTTTGTGCGAGAAGTATTCAAATTATTTTGGTGGGCCATAAATGACTGGAGGCAACCCTAGTACAGTAGTGAGTGAGTACTGGATACAAGGAGATCAGCCTGACTTGAGATTTCAAGGGGAATGTAGTGCACCTCCCCATCCCAGAACATCTTGTATATATTTTCTTAGTTATTTTAGTTCTTATCTGTTATGGTAGTGTGTGAACTGTAATTATAATTTTACAATAAAAAATATAAAAAATTAATTGAAAAAACATAACTTGGTAAAATTAGGAAATTCTTAAGAGTTTCTTGGAAAAGAGGCCCCCCACAGGGTTGGAAACATTCACTTTCAACTTCCTGTGGTAGGTACAGAAAATTTTTTAGAATTTCTTTTCTTATACCATGTGCTATACATATCCTCCTCCTACCATTGAATTTTTTTTTTTTAAATTGGCCAACCTTAAATTTAGCCCAGTCTAGGGGTATGCTTAATACATATTTAGTGTTTCTTGTAAGTGTTAAAGGATTATTGCTGCATTTTGTATTTCCATACAACAATTGTAAATTAAAAAGTACAGATTTACAATGGTCGATTGGATTATAAATAAATTGGGGAACTTCACCACTGATATATTCTGTGTATCAGTAAATTCTGGAAAAACCAACTGAGCTACCAATGTTCATGGTGAATTTACCTTAATATGTAGTGTGTGTTCCTCATTCCAGTCAATTTATGGGGACTGGTAAATAAGTAAACTGAATTATTATTATTCAAAAGATGAAACCTATTCATATGGAACAAGCCCAGAGGGGCCATTAACTCGAAATTCAAGCTTCCAAGGAATTGGTGTTCATAAGGAAAAAGTAAGGGGGTAAAGAGAAATACATAAGGAAGAGATCCCTCTTATCAAAAAAGAAAAATTATATTAATGAATAGATGAAAATGTATTGAAATGCAAGGAGAGTAGTATTAGGGTAGTAATGCACTGCAGCTTTGCTTGAGCCTATGAAGTTCCAATTGCACGACATCCTCAGAGAGGTTCTTCCACAGTCCAACGGTGTGAGGAATAAAAGACCTCTGGAATTGAGAAGTTCGACAGTTAGGCACATTTACTGCATATTGGTACTGCTGTACAGCGAATCTGGTTGCTGTCAGCATGTAAAGGGGATCAGGGATCAATTGTGAATGTGAAAGATCTGTGATGAAATACAACTTATGAAAAAGTGACAGACAATAGACCATCTGTAAGTGGTACAAGTCATAACTGCTACTGTTAGGAAACAGAAACCTACCATCATGAACCACTTTATTTAAAAGCGATAAATCTCTCCCAGAAGCAGACTTCCGCACCGAAGAACAGTATTCGAGTAAAGGAAGTACAAACGACCTAAAACAGGTTGCATTGATTTTATCACTTAAAAATATATGAGGCCTTAGAAACAATACTTAACTTCATGTGGCATTTGCTAAACTTTCATGAGCTGTTTCTCAAAAGTTAGATGCGAGTCAAAAGTTATCATTAGAATAGTTAAAGCTTCCGACTCATTCAGCAAAGTTCCATCCACCTGAAGGGGAGAATGGGGTGGGGGACCTGTACGAGGTCTACTAATAGTTTTACTGCAGTGCAGCCTAATACCCCTACATCTACACCATTCACTGATCCGGTCCATGTCCCGATTAAGGCTGAGGGCAGCTTCATTTCCCATAAATGGAGACTAGACTACACCCACAAGTATTGCATCATCGGCATACTGAACAATCTTGTTTTCCAGGACAACAACCATATCACTTGTGCTATACACTAAAAATAATAGTGGGCCAAGAACACTACCCAGTGGAACTCCAGACAAAATATGTCTTGGTCATGGTTCACTAAAGATCCCATCCGCAGCAACTCTCTGCTGCCTGCCTGTAAGGAAATCTTGAAGTAATCCTAAAATATATTCACCCACTCCAAGGTTCTGAAGTTTATAATTAAGTGCCTTGTGATTTACTAAATTGAAGGCGGCATTAAAATCTATTTGAATTACTCTGCACTCAAAACCCCTGTCAAGGTTCCTTTGCAAATGGCAAGTCAGGTCTAAAAGAGCATTGCAGGTTCCTATCAGCTAACAATCCTTTAGATTCTGCATACTTATGTAGTTGCTTAAAAATAAGTTTTTCAGCAGCTAGGGAGAGCACAGGGAGAATAGAAACTGGCCTATAGTTACTGCAGTCTGCAGATATGCTACTCTTTGGAACTAAGCTTTCTCTCATCTGCAAAGATACTGTAGTACGTCTACATAAAAGTATCCTGGGAGACAAGACACTAGAAACTTTCTTGAAAAGCAAAGGGAAGAAACCATCAGGATCTTCTCCACCCCAACTATCAAGATTATCCAGAATTTTCTTGACATCCTTGAACTTACAATTAAGATTCAAGCTAACGTCAGAGTCTGAAGTTTTACTCCTCGGTTCTTCCCCAGTTGTTGGGTTAGTACTACTCTTCATTCAGATGTACAGTGTGTATGCAGCAGTAAACTGTGACAACTTTATATTGTAAAAGAAAAAGGAAACCACAGACAAAATTAGAGCGGTTTTTTGTATGAAGATAGTATCACTGGAGCATGAAGATAAGGGGGAAGGAAGCAAAAGATGGTAGTGATGAGTAGCTTAAATTCTTTATAAAGAAGACAAATGTGGGAGATTTGTTCCTATACAAATACCAGCCCTCGTTCTGCGCTGAATGGCCTTGTTGGCCCCAGTGCCTGGGCTTTTGCCCTAAATATCATACATCCATCCATCCATCTTTACATATGGACTTAGCTTGCGAATGCAAGCTGGAAAGGCTATTGAAACTTATTGTGAAAATAGTAAACTACCAACAGGCAGGGGTAAGCGGTACCTATTGTCAGTATGCATAACACTGCTTCCAGCCGTCGTCGAGCTCAGACGACTTTCAGGACTCTACCCAACTTTTGCCGTTTGAACTTTTAATGACTAAACTTCAAGTATCCTTTTTCCTTTATTGGTTTTTGACTGTGTTTGAAACAGGATTATTCAATTCCATCAGTCAAATAAGCTTTCTTGTAAGGAATTGTTGGTATTTTCCTTGTCGATACAAAGAATTGTTTTCATTGAGCATATAAAAGTTTGAGCATATAACATTATGGTAGAATTAGCCACTCGGAAGTTCCATGACAGTAAAGTTTACCTTTTTTAAGGTAATCTTGCTGTCATGGCCTGCCTTTGTATTTATTGGAAGAATAGTCTATGTAGCTTTATTCCTTTTGATTTCTGTGGCCTATTTTTTATGATTTTTGACAAATGCAGACTAGGTGAGTTTCAACAGTGGTGGAAGGAGGATAGGCATTCTCCCTCCCTTCATCTTCTACATCATTCCTCTGAACTTCACCACTCTGACTACAGCTGTGAATTTAAAGTAGGGGGACTCTGCCCTGTATTAGAAGGCTCAATCATCTTTATACCTTTCCATTAGGGGTAGGGCTGGGAATCTTGATCAACACTGGCAATTGATTGTATGGGCTCTCTGGCACTGATTACCATTCCCTTTGACTCTAGGTTCTCTTGGTCTTGTGTCTGTAAGCTTTCGAGTTTGCTTCAAGTCAAATTCTCTTTCTCTGAGAGAAGTGCGTCAATCCTTTGTGCAGCTTGTTTGGCCCTTGTTTTTCGGGTCTATGGACCAGCTTTAGCAAGCTAGTGTTTTTCCCCTCATTTCTATGGTGGAGAGAGGGGTTTGCATGGAACATTGGCTTTTGTTACCTGACTTAGGGGTTGGCTTAGGTTGCTGATGGTCCAGGTGTGTTCTCCCCATCTTGACTTGGTCAGGCAACAGGGGTGATAGGGAAGCACATTTACTCTTCCCCAGAGATCTTTTGGGATCCCACTCAGATGGTTTTACGTAACCCGTTTTTACTGCTCATTTGGTTCTTGAATTCTTAAGTTTTGAATTGAGTTTGTTTGGAGTGGTGAGGTGTCCAGGTCCTTCCGTGGTCGGACAGCCATGGTGGCAGGGTAGCACTATTCCACTTCTGTCTCCAGCTCTTCATGGCTATGAGAGAGGGCCTAGTGCCACCTGGTTGCACGGCTTGGTCACTGTCAATGGGCCTGATCCTACATATTGGGTTGCTTGTAATTGATGGGTACTGTGGGGGTTTCCCTCGCCTCGACCTTCCTCTTTTGAAGAAAGGAAGAAGAACGCTACTTTTTCGGGCCCTCCCCACATGAAGTCTTGATGGGGTTTTGCTCATGCTAATGGTATTATTGAGTACCATTTCACCTATGGTTTTGAGCATGCTGGTCTGGCCTAGCTAGCCTGGCTAGCTATGCCAGCCAGGTTATTTTTACTACTGTTATAGGATCCTTGGCTTGCAGGGCCACCATGAATATGCAAGAATTGCGCATACAATTTTTATTTACTGGACAGGGTGGCACATAGTTCCCTTCATCTCATCTCTGTAAGCTTTTGAGCTTGCTTGCTTGCTTGTGTATTCCTCGTTTTCCCGGTCTACGGACCGGGTTTATAGGTGACGAGAAGTTGGAACTGTTCGCTCAACTTTTTTGTGGTCGGATTACTTTGAGCCATCTCGCCACAACCTTCAGGATCGCTCAGAGGGGATCTGCACAGCTCATTCACATGGACATGGCTTTCTTTACCTGACTTACAGGTTGGGTTAGGTTTGCTGAGGGTACAAGGGTGGGTGAATGGGATGATAGGGAAACATGAGCTCTTCCCCAGCAGTCTTTAGGGATCGCACAGAGAAGGGTTTGTGCAGCTCAGTTGGTCCCCAAATTCTCAGTTTTGAATTGAGTTTTTGGCGAGCAATGAGCTGATGTTCCTAGCCCTTTCATGGTCTTACACCCTTGGTGGCAGGGCAGCACTATTCCGCTTCTGTCTTTGGCTCTTCAGGCCCATTAGAGAGAGCCTTGTGCAACTTGCACGTGTGGCCTGGGCACAATATTGATCGGCCCGATCATTGGACAGTGTAGCTTGGTAGTGACAGGTATTGTGGAGTTTTCCATTGCCTTTCACCTTGCTCTTTTGATATTTAGGAATGGAGGAAGAACAAGGCTGCTGTCTTGCTTTCTCCACAGGAAGTCATAATAGTCTTCCAGGATTTGGTCCTCTGGGAAAGAGGGCTGATTCTGTTTACACTAATGGTATTGTGAGTACCACTGCACCTGTGGTTTTGTACACATGCTCATCCAGTCTCCAGAATACTGGTCTGGTTAAAGCCTCTGGAATGTTGTTTCTAGGAACCCTTGCTGCTTCCAGTGCTCCATGTATTGTTGCAACTGCTACCTGGGGTTCCTTGGAACCCAGGGGTAGTGGTCTGGCTTAGTTGGCCAGGCTATATATGGTTAGATGACCGTAGTGATAGGTAATCAATGCTTTTCACCACAATCTTTTGGGATTGCACAGAGAGCGTTTGCACAGCTTGTTCACACAGATCGACCTTGAACCACCACCTGTTTTAGAATTTATCATGGTCGGAACTAGCGAATTTAGATTATTAAAAAAAAAGCTAGTTCTGACCACAAAATTTAAAACAGAATGGGAAAAGGATGGAAAATTGCCTTTCCTAGTATATAGGAAGCCCACTTTTGCTGTTTCTTATATTCATTTCCTAAGCTACCATGATGTCAATGTAAAGATCACAGTTGGCTGCAACCTATTTCTCAGAGGGCTTAGGATATGTTCAAAAGGGTACTTAGATAAAGAACTCGATGATCCACCAATATATTATACAAC
>NC_089750.1:38668920-38676420 GCF_040412425.1 Macrobrachium rosenbergii | reverse complement strand
CCCCTCCGATTGCAATGCAACTTTCCGGCGCCGGCGGTGCTCAGTTTGGTGATGAAACTTCCCATCCCGCACGCGACATTCTCGATTTCCGATAACTCGACGCTCAAAAGAGGGCTTCTATCCAATCGGCATTCGCTATCAGTGGGCCAAGAGGCTACTGTATTGGACCGATGCCCAGAAAATTGCACAAACCATCGCAAAGATGACCGGGTCCGCAGCCAGGATGATGAGGTCATGGAAAAACAGACCTAAAGATTGGCCATCGTTCAGACAAGGCCTTATAACACGCTTCACCCTTCAAGAAGAGACCCGGCGAGCGCTATGGGCCCGCTATTCTTCAGCATTACGAGCGGGGGAGGGCATCGCCGAGTACATCGCCAGACTGTCGGCCGACTATGAAAGTTTGGCCTCGGATGCAGAGCAGACGGAGGAGGGCAGCGAGAATTTCTGCAGACAGATGTTGTTGATGACTCTCAGCTATGGTTGGTGCAGCCCAGTTGGCGTAGAGACGGAGAGGACGGCTGCAAGCAGAGAGGATGGCGATGAACCACCCCACCCATCATCGCTTCGCCTAACCGGGTCTGTGACACAAAGGCGCGCTTCTTCCAGCCCCAACCAACCTGAGCGGAGTTGGGCCCCAGCAGTGCCAAGCCACCAAGGGGGGGCCAGGAAGGGGGAGCGGGTGCGGCAGAGAAACTCTGCTGGCAGTGCGAGGGGCGGCCACATGCGTGCTCCAATGCCCTCTTTGTATGGTCAAAGGCATTGTTTCCGATGTGGTGCCACTGACCATCTAGTCAGCGAGTGTCCAAAAAACGGCAATGGTGTCGCTTCAAACGGCGCGCTCCCTCCCCCGAGAGGAAGGGGGACGCGCCGGGGAAGGGGAGGAGGAAGTGTTCGCTGGCCTCTCCTCCGCACCCCATGGGCCAGTTATGCAGGGACCGCAAAACAAGGAGAAGGCCTGTGGAGAAAAGCACCCCGGGTCAGTGTGTAGGTGGGAGTCTCCCCAGCCAGTGAGAGCTCCTCTGCCCAGGGGTGTGTGTACCTGTGGAGGAACAGAGCAAACGCCCTCCGCCCCGCCTCCCTCTCGAGATTGAGATTCAGTTCCTGTTCTGAAGTGGGGATTGGAACGGGACATACCATGCATTGTTGGACAGCGAGCTGGCGCGGTCCTTGGATCGAGGAACGTTTAGTGACGGGCGCTATTATGGCGCCGGCGATGTCTGTTGTTGAACACCGCGAAAAAGCCATCAGATAAGGATCCGACGCATTGTCAACCAGCAGATTTCCTAGTGGCTTTAGGCGTCTCTGATCTGGCAAATTCCATGTTGTACCGACGACTACATGGAAGGAATTCCCGTTCTGGGAATTACTGCAAGGAGCACAAGGTGGTTTCTATGGATCGACGGAGGGGAAAGGGAAGTGTCGATGCCAGTGGGAACCGCAGTACCAAAATCCTTCCGGCCTTGGGCAGGTGAGAGGAGACGGTGTGTCAAGGTGGCCTGGGCATTTAAAGGGGACACAGGAGTGGTACCTGCCAGCCCGGAGGTGGGGGAGGTTATTCCTCCCTCCCATCTCTATTCCCTTCCTGTCGTCCCAGCACGAAAGTTAGAAGAAGGTACACTCGTATATATTAATCTCATAAGCAATAGACTGTGGTTGCCAGGAGTCGCGCCCATCGTCACGGGAAGGCGAATGTACCTTTTATCAATGTAAATAGTAGTAGGTTAGAATTCAAGTAGGTAGTCTTTGTGATTTAGAGGTATGCACTTTGTAATAGCCGATAACGCAGTGGTCGGCCCTGACTACACAGAGTCAAGGTCGCCGCGCATCACGGGCGAAGGTTACTGCAAACAGCTGCCAAAGCAACACCTTTAAATTACCGCAGACGTGTGGGAGACATAATTGGGGAATACCAAGATGTGATTGCAACTGGGGACGAGCCCCCCTGGAGAATTGATAAGTTACCCTTTAGAATAGAGACGGGAGATCATCCCCCCATTCGCACAAAGCCTTATAGAACTCCTGCATGTCATGAACAAGTAATCGATGAAACAATCAATCAATTGCAAAATCAGGGTATTATTCAAGAAAGCCGGACTCTGGGCTTCCCATCGTTTAGTTAAGAAGAAAGATGGCTCTCTCAGGTTGTGTATTGATTGAGAAGCACTGAATGCCATTATTTAAAGATAATGCTTATCCATTGCCCTCGATCGAGGAACTTTTGCTTAAAGTAAGGGAGAGTAAATTTTTCACCACGCTGGATCTCAAGTCGGGCTACCATCAGATTCCCTTAGATGACGAGAGTAAAGAGAAAACGGCCTTTATAGCGAATAATCGGCTATTTGAATATAATTTCCTTCCCTTTGGATTAAAGAATGCTCCGGCCCATTTTTCTCGAGTAATGATGTCAGTTTCATTTCATATTAGGCCGTGGGTTTTGTATACCTGGACGATATCATTTGTAATCGGGCCAGTAGAGAGCACATGGCTAACTTGTTAGAGGGTTTTAGAAGGGCATACGCCATGGTACGAAAATTAACCTTAGATAAATGCCAATTTTTTCTGAGGGGCCGAAGGGAATGTCTCCTTGGGCACATCATAACTTCAGGCCTAAGCCTTGTGCTTTCTATAAGGTTTTAGCACTAAAGAATTTCACAGCCTAAACATGCGAAGGATGCCCAGCTTCCTGGATCTCAAGGATACATCAGAAATTCATTAAGAACTTTGGCCAGATAGCGAGACCGTTAGATGCATTAAGGAAGCGACCTGATTTCCAGTGGGGTGAGAAGGAACAAGATGCTTTTCAGAAATTAAAAGATGCCCTTGTGAGCGACGAACTCTTGGCTTATCCGAGGTTCGATCGTCCATTTATTGTTACTACAGATACGAGTGATATCGCGATCGGAGGAGTAATATCTCAAATAGACGATGAAGGTAAAATGAGACCAGCTTGTTTTGGCATCACGAGCATTAAAAGGGGCAGAGAGAAATTATAGTACTTTCGGACGAGAGGTTTTTGGTGTCTCTGTGGTTGCTGGAGAGACACCGCTATTTCTTACTGGGACATAAAGTAAAGATTTTCACAGATCACAGACCGCTAACGCACCTATTTAAGAAGAGTGAAATTTCTAATCGCCAAGCTCAAGGATCGAAATGCAGGCCTTAGAGTTTGATATCCTAAAAAATAGAGCATATTCCAGGCAAAAGTAATAGGTGGCGGATTCTCTCCAGGAACGTCATAGAGTAACAACATCGCACTGCAAAGCGCAAAGGAAGAACGACAAAAGAAACCTCAGAACGTGGTGGTACCGCGATGCCGGCACTGGTGCCGCAGCGCATGGCAAATGCTAACAGTGACAGTCAATCGACGGGGAGCGGAGCATAGAGAACGGAATTTGCACTCACAGATGAGTGGGAGGGCCGGGTGACAGCAGATGAACTGCAGGATCCACCGGGGGAGCTCAGAGCAAATGCCCAGAGAATGAAAGTGGTGGTCGACCTGTGGCTGGAGTAAAAGTAGGAGCTTGTTGAGTCAGGGTTCTGAAGCCTGGATTAATCAAATCAAGGCCTGTGTGAGTGAGAGCAGCGACTTTCTAGTTCTGTGCATTTGCGAGAAGGATGTGTTCTTTCATTGAAGGGGACGCCTTTGTTTTGCAGATATGAGAAAAGCGCCCGTGATATCCGGTGGCCGAAGGTCAGACTCCTCGAAGCTTTAATAGAGAGAGCCATGCACATGATCCATGTGTAAGCCCTTATGCTGGGCATGTAGGTATAGAGAGATCCTTAGAAGAGCCCGCTGTGAGCACTTTCTTTTTGCTAGTATGCGAAGTGATCGAATTAGGGGATTTGTAAGAAGTTGTCATGTGTGTAATACAATGAAAGTCATCACAGGACATGTGGTCCCGGCGTCCGACAGGCCTGTGGTACCGTAAGGGATAGAGTGGCGTACGTGGTTGGATCTGCCTTGGATCAACACACGGTGTGCCGAAGCGGAAAATAAACGCAGGTGAAGTGGCTACGTTATGTTCCCTCGCGGTGTCGGTTCGCAAAGGTCCAGGATGTTGGTCAGTGACAATGGACGCAAATTTAACAATGAAGTGATCCGTGAGTTTACTTAATTTTACGCAGATAAGGCATGTCAACAATGCGCTTATTTCCGCCGTCAGCCAATGGGCCAGCTGAGTTCCCATAACGTATGATCAATATCTAAGATATCTAATTGAGGATCAATTCACTTCTCGCGGTCGTCCCTGTTGCCGACGGTTGAGCTTGGCTATTAACACTGCTTATAATAGCTCGACAGGACACCCTCACTTCTGATGTTCGCAGGATATTCGACACGATTCGATGGTCTTGGACCCCAACAGATCCCACTCTATACAGTAGAACAGTACCGGTTTGGTTTTGTAACATGACCCAACGAGTGTTCCAAACCACCCAGCGACTGCTGTTGAGGGCCAATGTGCATCGTGCGCGGTAATGATAAAACGCTCACACATGACTCCCAATCCAAGCAGGGGATAGAATCTACCTGAGGAGATACAGCAACGTCAAGCACAAGCTCGAACCGCCCATAAGGGACCATATCGTAGAAAGAGATCAAACACACCACTGCGCGGTCATTCAGCACATCCGCGACCGGGCCGTGAGCGAAGAACACCCATGTCGTGACCCGCGCGGCGGTGCTCGAGGACAGCCTAGTGTTCCACACCAATAAAACCGGCACTCCTCACCCTGGACTGGCTGGGTATTTGGGAGAAGAGCCAGTGGAATCCGCAGCCGCCAAGAGGTGGGGCCACGCTGGCCGAGCAGGCGCTGCGGCTCACGAGTCCGTGTCAAAGGTGAATGTTATTGCAAAGTGAATGAGAAGGTCAGTGATCAAAATTTGAAATTGTCAGCCCCATGTCCTTACCTTGGGAATCACAGAGATATACCAAGGTTTAATGTTATGATGTTCTTGTTTTATGTTTTGATTTTCCAATTATTTTGAGGTCAACATCATTTTCTGTGTCACATTTCAGTGTCTAATTTTTTTATCATGGTTGTATTAATTTCCTGTTGCAACGCTCCTTTGTTATGCTTTTATTTTTGTTGTTGTTGTTGTTCCTATTTTGCGTTTAATAATATACCAACCTAAGTGTCGACTTTCTGTAAGATTTCTTTTTGTTATTATCGTTGTGTAGTTGTCTTAAAGAACAAACCGTTGCCATGAAATTATGTTTTTTCTTTTGCTTGGTAAAAATTTAATTGGTTTTTTTTATTATGTTGTTGTTGTGTCTAAATTAAGCAGATTATTGTTCTTTGTGGTGTTCACTCTTTCAGGAAAACTTTTGTACATTCGCTGGATGCATGTGATTAAAAATGCATGACCACCATTTTTTTTATGTTGAGATAGTGCAGGACTTGATCTTTTAAAACTTTTATTATTTTTTGGGTATTGATCTGTTTCCAGAAAAGGGTAAGGTTTGTTGGGGGTTTTCGTAGAAAAAGAAAATAAAATGATAAACAAATACATAAATAAATGAATAAGTAAAAGATAAAATAATATACAATTTTTTGGTTTGTACACTCGCCTTAGCTGGCCCCTTTAGAGATAGTTAGGTAATTTTAATTAGTTGGGTCAGAAATCGTGAGGACGAGGCTCGCATGGATCCGTGAGGGGTAGACGCATCTTTGCGGGACGCAGCGACTTTGGGAGGAGTGCGTTTCTCAGTCCTCGTGAAACTTCCCGATCCTAATGCAGTCGAGGACGCCATTACAGGACGGTCAACTGGTCATCTTCTTCAGACTGAGGAAACCTTCCTCCCCAGAAACCCCCCCAAAGTTCGTGGGATTTAGCTGCCACCTTACCTGGCAATCGATTGGCTGATAGGCCTAAGGAAAAGTGCCAGAGCCAATCGTGTCCAGTAGAGAAGAAATCGGGGCTGTGGAGGCATGACAAGGTGGGAGGAAGATGCCCAAAGACATGCCTCACAGAGCGCTTTTGTCGCGCTTAGGAAAGACGACTTTCCTCATTGCATCCGCCGGTTCCCCTCAGCCTCTCTTTCGGTTTTACGGTAACTAGCTTGCTTAGATATTTGCCCTTGTGTAAGTTTTAGATAATATAGACTATTACAAATTTACACCTCTGTGTCTTATTTAAGCATGTCCTACAGTAACGCAGCCGACCTGCAGTAAGTCAACCCGACGAGGTCAAGCCATATATATACATATATATATATATATATATATATATATATATATATATAGCATATATATATATATATATATATATATATATATATATATATATATATATATATATATATATATATATTTTGTTCATGCAACTTACCTGTCAGATATATATATATAGCTGTATTCAAGTCCTAATACAGAATTCCAAAACTCGCGCACACGCAGTGGGCCAGGTGGTTAATACTCATTCCCGCCGCTGAGGCGTGGGGTATCAGGAACCATTCCCATTTTCTATTCAGATTTTTCTGTCGCCGGTACCGTCAACAACTGCTTTCAGTACTCCGCTCTTGGATTTCAGAACTGCTATTTTCCACTTAAGTATCTTCTATTTGACTTTGGTTTTTGTCTTTGATTCGTGGATTGGCATACGCCAGGAATTTGCTTTGATTGCTTTTTGGATGATGTCTACACACTCCAGTTGGTGCTAGCTTCAGAGTATGTTGTGTGAATGAGTTTAAGGTGAGGCTACCGAAAGTTTCGCAGATCCTCACTTATATGCATGAGGAAAGAGGTTTGCTTGATAAATCATCTACTTTGCCTCCAATTTCTGCTAATTTACAGTTCAGATTTCATTCTCGCATCAATAGTGCCTTGCATCTGGAAGATGGCTAACAACATTATCTAATATGAAGGTGCATAGATTGAGCTTAGTCAAGCTGATAATAAAGAAGAAACAATAGTAACGCTTGGGTCAGTCAAAGTGTACGCCAGGTGGACTCCTCGTAAGGCGGACGCTGGAAGATAGATATGTCCACAAAGTTTTCAGAACTATAAGTGTTGTTACAACAAAATCAAAACACTTATGGAGTTATTAAAGGAAATGTAAGGTTTGTTTTTGGAGATAGTCTACCGAGCAGCGGGACTAGAGGACGTCAATGTAGGCAAATGGCTGCCTCCTAGTAAAAAGTAAACAAACGTAACCACGAGTTCAAAGTAGCACGGTAAACGTTAAAGATATTAAATTTACCAGGCTCTGTGTCAAATATTAGTTTTAGTCAGGGTGAGGAGATAACCTACCATACTTTAGTTAAAACGACGAGAATAGGTTTTATCTCACGACTGATTTAAATCTACCTGCCTAACGTAGGCGAGCCAAATTCTAGTACTGTGAGGCTAAGCGGGAGTTGAGACTTCCAAGCAGGTAGCCTATTTCACAAAATATATTGACTGGGGGGGCCTTCTTTTTTGTCAAGCATGCTTCGCCTCCCAGTCGTGTTCACCGCCGCTGGATCGCCATCGTGGACGCTCTGCTGCAGCGTGACG
>NC_089750.1:38641420-38661420 GCF_040412425.1 Macrobrachium rosenbergii | reverse complement strand
AAAAAAACACTCAGTCTTCCCAAGTAAAGAGAATGAGAATCCACTCTCACGTATAGAAAAGGGAGTTCGAGCAGACAGATGCGAAAGCGAGAGAGAGAGAGGGGAAAAAAAGAATTCATCCCCCTCTCTCCAATGCAACACCTCACTCTTCCTATCACCCCATCCAAGGCCTCCTGAAGCCTACACAAAAAATGCTGGGCGCAAGACCCACAAGAGAGATGAACTCGCCTCTCCTGTCTTCAAGGGATCAGCTGTTGAGTAAGCTTGTAACAGCAACCCCTCTCTTTGTATACACGCACGTATGCACCCAAAATAACACATGCATGTGTGTAATTATAAAATAAAAAAAAGTAAAAAAACTAAGAAATGTATGCACACTTGCATAAGAAATGTTTACACAGAGTAATTCAGCAAATGTCAAATAAATTCCTACCCAATTTCCAAAGTCTCCAAAAATAATACAACGATAAACTACTCCCTTTTATTAAACCGTAAACGCCGATGTGAACTGCCGATTGTTATATATAAAAAAACAAAGATATGAGACACGATCAAAATTCAATTGCACTGCTCAGATTACAGCGAAGCAGGCAAGACGCTTTGCCCAAACTAATGGTGTCACTGACACGTCACTCAGGCGATGACGTCACTACAGCCACTGCCCAAATAGTTATTGCAGTGTAATGAAAAGTCCAATGGAATCTGACATTAAATCTAACAATAATAAAAGAAAAATGATAACACTTACGTATGCCTCTGCTTAACGAAACAGAATCCTCTCCCCAACAGCAGTGAGAGAGAGGAGAAAAAAATCACTCACGCGTAAAAAAAGTTTTAACACACGCAAATGGTCAAGATAAAGCAATTACTTCACATTATACATATCATATATACCTAAACGCTCCCAATATGAACTAATGCCCTATTAATACCCAATAAAACCCTGCGCCCCGTGACGCATCATTAAAATGCACATAGAGTAGCATTCAAGAAAAGACTGATTCAAGCACGCCTGACAACATCAACTTCAACGCTGAATCACTGAATCCAACAAAATCCTATTCTGAGATGCCAATACTAGTGTTTAATAAGTTATGTCTCTTTGGAAACATATCCCTAGCCATCTATTTATCTATGTCTAACTCCGCTGCCAACCACTGTTAATGGCCCCTTGGGTTAGGAAGGGTCATCTTTTATTGGTGCATCTGTTTTCAGAACAGTATCAATCATCTTACTTCTTTAAGATGTCTTTGGTAGCTTTGGATCTTCCTTGGGTCAACAGATCCCTTCTCCTTTGTCAAATTTCTCTCACTAAACTATTTTTACACCAAGGCCTACTGGAATGAGACACTGATACACAAAACTAGACTTTATTTGCAAATTTAACGAAAGTGATTCAGCAAAAGCCACGATCATGAAACGGAGTGACGCACACCCCCTGTCAATGGAAAACATAACTAGAAGAAATGCTGTTTCACAAACAAGCATAGTCATTATTCTATGCCAAGCAATACTAGTGAATAACACCCTGGTCAACAGCAAAGTAATAAGGTCATAAAGACCACAATAAATGTCATATCGTATGTAAAAGTAAAAACACCACTTCCAAATACTCATCCTCCCAGGATGATAGGGGGAATTCCTGTAGAAAGAAATATATCATTATATTAAAACCTGAAATTGTTGTGAATGTGCATACATGTTCAAACAGAAAGATGTACAAATGGGCAAATTCACTATGCAGACATCGTTAAGTTTCACTGCTTCCCAACCGGGGTTATCCCTCTAAAGTCTGGAAAAGATATCAATGTCACTGGATGCTCTTACTACGTTCTGTGGCCTTAAATAACTTATCTTCATACTGGCGGTTTCTTTAAACACTACACCAGGCTAAAACACTTATCAGCCACTAGAGATCGAGGCAGTCTCGCTGTAAGAGTCACTGTTCCTCTCATAAATATATAAATATCTCATGAGAGATTGCACACACACACTCACATACCCCACTGGAACCTGGGCACTTCTGGCGCATCAGTTCAACATTCTATCATGCTGTTTCCATGTGCTCGGATCATGGTCAAATAGTTCTCTTGTATCCAGCCACCTGAGCAAATTTCCACTGTTGCACCACTGGCAGGTCATCACATAGTTCTTTGTGACAACTAAGACTTAATATATATACTGGCAGGTCATCACATATATATATATCCCTATATATATATATATATATATATATATATATATATATATATATATATATATATATATATATATATATTATATATATATATATATATATATATATATATATATATATATATATATATATATATATATATATATATATATATATATATATATAGCTGAGAGGGTAGGTGGCTGCTATCAACCGAGGCAAACAGGACCAAGGGCAGAGGAAGATGTCCATAATAACGGCATACCTTTATTTGTGCTGACGTTTCAAGACATCTGTCTCATTATCAAAGCTGGAATAAGTAAAATACTGTATAAATATAAAATCAGACTCATACTTAAAATTACAATCAAAATATAAAAAAGAAAAAAGTTATACAAAAGAGAGACAAAATTAAGAAGGCCGTTACCGTTTGTACGGAGTATAAAAGTAGAGTGACATAAACAAAGAATTCCAGGCCGGGGTAAACTCACGTCAGGTACAGAGTTGTTGAGGTAGTTTGGTTGTTCAATCTTGGTACCAGTAGTTTAATAAAAAGAGATTCAAAGATAGGAAGCGAAGAACTGGGGACTTTGGAAAGTATTTTAAAATTTCTATAATCAATTTCTGTTTTACATCTTTTGGCGTGTTGTCGAATATTTGAGAACTCTGGATTAGATAGTTTGACTCCAGTTCTATAACTGACCCCTATGACAATCAATTCGCACTTTCAGTAGGCGTGAGGCGCCCACGTATTTCCCCTGACTACATCGGGGGCAAGTAAATAAATAGACGATGCTTGATGTCATAAGAGGGCTAATTTTGTCTTCCAGCTGGTTTGGTTTTAATAATGAAATAACTTTTTATACAAATACTTTCTAGACAATTGTTACCCTTCCAGACTTTTTATACCTATTTAAATAAATTTCTGAATGATAAATATATACCCAAATTACAAATAACTACAGTTCCTAAGATGACATTTTTCGCCAGTCTCCCTATGATCCACGATAAGTCTTTTACAACACTTTGAATAACGTAATTCAACAGTATGCACCTGCCATTAATTGTAAATTGATTCCGGTCAATCCTCTTAATATCAAATCATTATTCCAGTACAAAGACAAAAATTAGCCCTCTTATGACATCAAGCATCGTCTATTTATTTACTTGCCCCCGATGTAGTCAGGGGAAATACGTGGGCACCTCACGCCGCCTACTGAAAGTGCGGAATTGATTGTCATAGGGGTCAGTTATAGAACTGAGTCAAACTATCTAATCCAGAGTTCTCAAATATTCGAGAACACGCCAAAAGATGTAAAACAGAAATTGATTATAGAAATTTTAAAATACTTTTCCAAAGTCCCCAGTTCTTCGCTTCCTATCTTTGAATCTCTTTTTATTAAACTACTGGTACCAAGATTGAACAACCAAACTACCTCAACAACTCTGTACCTGACGTGAGTTTACCCTGGCCTGGAATTCTTTGTTTATGTCACTCTACTTTTATACTCCGTACAAAACGGTAACGGTCTTCTTAATTTTGTCTTTCTTTTGTATAGCTTTTTTCTTTTTTATATTTTGATTGTAATTTTAAGTATGAGTCTGATTTATATTTATATTTTACTTATTCCAGCTTTGATAATGAGACAGATGTCTTGAAACGTAAGCACAAATAAAGGTATGCCGTTATTATGGACGTCTTCCTCTGCCCTTGGTCCTATATATATACACATATATACATATACATATATATATATATATATATATATATATATATATATATATATATATATATATATATATATATATATATATATACATACATATATATATACATATATATAATTTTATATATAATATATATATATATATATATATATATATATATATATATATATATATATATATATATATATATATATATATATATATATGTGTGTGTGTGTGTGTGTGTGTGTGAGAGAGAGAGAGAGAGATAGAGAGATGGGTGTGTATTTCCTAACATTAAACCATTCCCATAACAATGGGTGGCGCCCGAGGAAAACAAGACAGCACTCACCGACACATTCATACAACCTGATGGTGAAATACTCCCTGTGAGACAACTTCACGATGTCGGCCTCTTCATTCGGCTACACAAAGGTTCATGATCAGTGCGTCAAGCTCCTGTGATTGTCTGTGGGTTCGTCAATATCTGTCGATAATAACTGTGAAATGTTGAGAGTTCATCACAGACAGGAAAAGAGTAAATCTTTGAAATTCCTTCGATATCTTGATTTTGTCTCCATGATGGAAGTCAGTAAAATATGTCAGAAATGAGAGAGAGAGAGAGAGAGAGAGAGAGAGAGAGAGAGAGAGAGAGAGAGAGAGAGAGAGAGAGAGAGAGAGAGAGAGAGAGCTAGCTTAGATATTGTTTATTACTGGTGCTGCATTGCGTTTTCCATTCTTCTAAAACATAAGTGCCATTTACAAGCCGCAATGGAATAGATGTAACTCTATCACGCAGTGTTTCCTTTACAGAACTATTCTAACCCAAAACATACATTATTTGCAACTGTATATTACCCTTGTTAGAAACAAATCCTTCAGAAAATCCGGAACTCGTAGGAAGAGATTTGCAGATCTCTCCTCACGAAGAGATCTGTCGTCAGAAGAGCTGGCCTGATTTCACAGAAACTCTTGGGAAAAATGGGTCGACGATTCATTTTAAACACCTCTCATCTTTTTAACGAAAACTCTGTTCAGATCATTTAAAATCTGTGAAGTTATTTGGTTTTACTTCCATAACTTCCTTTGCTGATTCACTGAGATGCTGTGACAGATTCCCAGAGGAACTTTGAGGGGATTTGAACTCTGGAGTAACTGGAAGGGTCAGTGCTAGGTAGAAAATCCCTCATCGTCACTCTCAGACTTTTGTTCTCTCCTCTGAAGTAGCCATGTTGACTAGTTCCATGTTAACGTCCCTTTGCACCATCTGGGACGAAAGACTTGCAGCATTTCACTCAACCACACACTATGTCTCCCCGTGAACCTTTTTCATTATTTATTCAGGGAGTGAAATGGACGAATTCACCGATGAAAAGCAACGAAAAAGATTCAGTGCGCCCTTCAACTTACACGGGTGTTGTTACCCCCCCCCCTCTGTTAAGTTACCCCATGGGGGTAATTCACCCTTAATCTGTGACGACTTCCTCAAACAAAGCACAAAACCCTGATATCGCCGCCATCGCATGACGTCAGGAGGCTAAAACGTCATTCAGGGTTCACATATAATTAGATTCAACAACTACTTCCTTTGATCCAATCCCTCTTTCGAAATCTATCTTTATTTCACACAGGGTGTAAAAAAATGCCTTACCTCGCTCCTTCTAGGCAATAGTATCAACAACCCTTTGATTTCTTTTAGCTGTCTAAGATGTCCTAATTCCTGTAATCGCTGTTTTCAGACGTGAACTTATCACCTCTCTGAGCACTTCTTTCTCAAGACCTTTGAACAAGCAGCAGATTTTATTGGTTCACTGGCGCTCTTCTATAAATGATGTTTAATAAGATTGTCAAAATTAACGTTGAAAATTAGGAAAGTCCTCATTAGGAAAGTCCTCATTGATTTCCTGACTTGCCACTGGAGAGTTAATCTTCTCACTGATTGAATTTTAATATCTAAAGGATTTTTAGTCGTACAAAATCTTTCGCTTTACTTTTGCTAGAATCCATTGAGGTGACCGGGAAATTCCACCAAGGTAAATTCCACCACGGTATATTCCACCACGGTAAATTCCACCATAGGTAAATTCCACCACGGTATATTCCACCATGGTAAGTTCCACCACGGGGAATATTGGAATATCAACGTGACTTAGTTGTTTACAACAACTAAGCCTGAATGATAGGTTATACACACACACACACACACACACACACACACACACACACACACACCACGCTTCTTCTTGTTTACGACTTTTAAACTACGCTTCTTCTTGTTTACGACTTTTAAACTACGCTTCTTCTTGTTTACGACTTTTAAACTACGCTTCTTCTTGTTTACGACTTTTAAACTATGCTTCTTCTTGTTTACGACTTTTAAACTATGCTTCTTCTTGTTTACGACTTTTAAACTACGCTTCTTCTTGTTTACGACTTTTAAACTACGCTTCTTCTTGTTTACTACTTTTAAACTACGCTTCTTCTTGTTTACGACTTTTAAACTACGCTTCTTCTTGTTTACGACTTTTAAACTAAATTGTTTCGTAATTTGTTTAAATGCCAATTTTTTGTCTTTTTTGTTTCGTTCAAATTGTCAATTCAGTTGTTCATTTCAAAACACTTCAAGAAAATTTACTTTGAGCATCTACTAAATTTTCTTATTTAGTTAAACTTTGGAAGCCCTCAACATGGCAACCTTTATCTCATCAGAGAAAAATAAACGAAAGCTGTGTGATGAAGAAAATTATATTTATGAAAAGCATGCAGATAACAATAGAAAAACTAAAACATACTGGCGTTGTGAACACTTTTATAAAGGTTGCCGGGCCAGAATACATTCAACTTTTAATTGTACTGAACCAGAAGTCATTCTTTCAACTGGATCCCATAATCACCCAGCAAGCGGTGCAAGCGTTAATACTCGAAAGGCAGTTTCTTCAATGAAGAACGAGGTTATGAGAACAGCCACAGTGTCTACTCGTGAAGTGATAGCTAATGGTGTACAAAATCTTGATGAGGAAGCACATTCACAGTTGCAAACTATTTCTGGACTTGCACGTAACATACGTAACTGGAGGCAACATTCTTTAGAATTCAGTCCTTCCAACTTCTAGATCAGGATTTGAAATTCCTTCTACGGTGAAGTACTTGGAAAATGGTTCTTTGTTTTGGCCTTCGATAGTGGTATTAACGACCCAGACAGAATTTTAGTTTTTTCTTCAGAAAAGGCCTGGATGATTTAGAAAGTTCTAGAAATTGGGCCTGTGATGGAACTTTCAAAGTGTCGCCTAGTTTGTGGTGTCAGTTAATAACTCTACATGTAATCATACGAGGATCATGTGTGCAAGGCTATTTGCATTACTTCCTGACAAAAAAGAATCCTCATATGATTGTCTTTTTTCTTCTATTCGTAAATTGCGAGGGAATAGGCAGCCGGCAACTTGTCTCATGATATTTTGAACAAGCTCTCCATAATTCCTGTGTTTCCCATTTTCCTCATTCTGAAGTTTCTGGCTGTGCTTTTCATCTTGGGCAATCTATTTGGCGAAAGATCTGTGCACTTGGTGAAAGTCATAGGTACAACACAGATGACAGTTTCCAGGTCAAAATAAAGTGCTTTTGTGCTCTAGCATTTTTGCCCATTGAGGACGTTGTCAATGGTTTTTTAGATTTATCTGATGATGAAGACATCCCTACTGAATTCATAGTTTATTTTGAGACAACATATATTGGAACAGTGAGGGGACGGGGTCATCGCCAAAGAAGAGAAACCCCACAGTTTCCGATTGAACTTTGGAATGTACGTGAACGAGTTCTAAATGACTTACCAAGATCAAACAATGCAGTCGAAGGTTTTCACAATGCATTGCGATCCTCAGTAACATTAACCCATCCCAATTTTTGGAAACTGTGTAATTCCCTTAAAAAGGGGGAAGGATTATGCCAAACAAAAATGGCACATATTCGACGTGGCGACTCGAAATCCAAAAAGAAAAGTTATCAAGTTACTGATGCACGATTGAAAAATTTAGTTGAAAATTATGAGCATGAAAATTGTCTAGATTTTCTAAGGGCTATTGCTCGCAATTTGAAATAAATGTTCTTGGAATATTTTTATAAATAATGTTTATAATACGATTGTCATTATTTTTTCTTATTTGTGAATAAAAGGTGAAAAAACTATTCATTTATTCATTCTTTAACCTTTTTATATCAATTTTATATAAATCTAATTGTCTTACCTCTATGATGGTGGAATTTTCCATGGTGGAATTTTCTCTGGTGGAATTGACCTACGGTGGAATTTTCCGTGGTGGAATTTTCCGTGGGGGAATTTACCTAGAACCGTCGATTGATATGAAGCCGCTGTCACCCTGCTGAATATCAGACTGCTCCTCCTGCTCCTGCTCCTCCTCCTCTGCAGGATATCATCACCTCACAACAACCCGTCTGCCATATGTCTGTTTTTCTTGTTTGGTCATTACCGTTTCAGTGGACACCTCTCCACTACACTAATTAATAAAGTAAACGTTCCAGTCTCAATGCTCACCTTACCTGCAACGAAGTCCACAGTGGGTGGAAAGGTGCGTACCAATACCAGAGTGTGAAAACTGATTCAAACACTGAGAAAAACAACTTAATGTTTAATACATAAACACAAGACAGAAGTAATATCTGAACCTCTTAGAAACACAAATAATTTGAAATACCCTTATTAAACAATACCTAACACACTTGCACAATTAAATACGGAAAGAAACACATCCACACTTACACAAGGGGTCTACTGTATTAAGGATGAGAGGAACGAAAAGTAAGAACAACCTATCAAATGACAGATTCAATTAATTATAAGGATTTTAATATCAAGCCTTGGTCTCATCAAGGTGGGAATGAATAATCAAGATCCCCGTCTCCCGTCTGAACTATCTAGGTTAAAAGGCACAGTCAGGCCCCAAATAGGCAACGGTGGTGCCAAAGGACAATCATCCACTTCAGGGAGAGGCGATATTAGACCTTACCATCAGACAGAGAGTACCTGCCCCCACTCCCCGGTTGTATAACTGAACCAGAGGCGATGCTGAATAATGAATAAATTCTTCCAGATGCAGGCAAGGAAGGACGGATCCACACAGCTGCAATCCCCGAGGGCAGGTAATCCAGAATAAACAGTAGTATGATATTGCAGCACCCAGTAAGGCAGCCATCTGCAGCAACCTCCATCAACAGCTCAGAAAAACAGATCTCTTGTCCGTCTTTCACGGGACATGAAGTAAACTCCCAGAGGAGGGGGTGGGGTGGCTAAGGCGCCGTCGTCACTCGAAAAGAAGAAGACAGAAACAATGAAATGCTTGCTTCATGATAAGAGGCTGGTGAGGAGAATCAACAACGTCCTTACTAAACACTGCCCAAATGGCTTGATACAAAACTTACATAAATACAATGGAGTTAAATTGAAGAAATCAACAAGGCTAACATAATGACACCGTTAAATGCTCTTTCTAAACCATTGAGGAAGAAGAACCCGGATACATTCTAATATGAAATAAGATAATAATGTTCTTACGCTCTTCGGAGTCAGGTCATTCTCAGAAGTGTGTTTTATCAGTCTGGAACACATTACGCTTCTCATTTTGCTGTACTCTCGTGTTTTAATAATAATAATAATAATAATAATAATAATAATAATAATAATAATAATAATAATAATAATAATAATAATAATATTCTTTATTTCAGCTCAGGTCCATTTACATGGAATATGCAAATTAAAGAAAGACAATACAATACACACAATCTAGACACACGAGATAAAACGGTGACCGGCAATATCCACACATTTGCTGAAGACACAGTAAAAATAGTAATTATAATAATGGTAATGACAGCACTAATATTGAGAATAATAGTTCAAATATTAAAAATGATTACATTCAGAAACAGATTACATACAATTAATTTCCATCTGGGGACCTTACGTGGTTACAAAAGCCAGGTCCAGAAGGCTAATTACGAAGTGAAAAAAGCAAATCTCAGTAATAATAATAATCACATTAATGATAATAATAATAAAAATAATAATAGTTATAAAAATACACATATTAATACAACAACAACATGTATAAATAATAATAATAATAATAATAATAATAATAATAATAATAATAATAATAATAATAAGCTATTTTTCATTGGCTGTCGAAGCCGGGAGGGGGTGGGTGGGGCTGTCCCCCCTATAAGCTGGGAGCGGAATGACTCATCCGGTAGTGTGTGGCTAACCGGCGAAGGTGTTGAACACTTGGCTTCTGCAGGTAATTGTAATTTTACTCCCACCATATGTTTTGCATAACTAGTAATGCCTCACTCTTCTGAGACTAATTTCATTTTGATAACTGGCGAGGTACAGAGAGAGAGAGAGAGAGAGAGAGAGAGAGAGAGAGAGAGAGAGAGAGAGAGAGAGAGAGAGCCTTCCTAACAAATATAGATTTTATTTTTATACGCAGTCATTCAACTGAGGATAAGGCAATAAAATTTGGTCATTATGTTATTGCCAGCCCTGAAAAATTTTAGTTTAAACATGACCGACTATGCATGCTAAACTCAGAAAAAATATTATATACATATATGTATATATATATATATATATATATATATATATATATATATATATATATATATATATATATATATATATATATATATATATATATATATATATATATATTTATTTATTTATATATATATATATATATATATATATATATATATATATATATATATATATATATATATATATATATATATATATATATATATATATATATATTAAAGGAGGTAACACATCCTACCTTCGGTCAGGTACTCATCATCCATGGAGTGACTTACCTTTTAACTGACACATATAAGCTGGACATCATCGCCATATCTTCTACCGGCTCATGATTCTACCACTTACCATTAGATTGCAGTGAATATTTACCTACATCTGCCAAAGGATTACTTACAAAGGATTACTTACAACAGCAGAAGGATTACTCACCTTCATCGCCGTGCCTCCACTTCAAAAGCATTAGGTGAGGCAAGGTTACTTTTCTTAAATTACAAGTTAAAATTCATTTATTAATTTTCTTGCATATTCATTTAAGCTTAATTGATTCAGTGATCTACTCGTCTTATTAAAGTGCTCTATTCCGTTTCAATACTCTGCTCGTTTTTGACATAGTGTTTATTCTCAGATTGTTTGTGTTCGTATGGAGGAGAGGTTAATCGCATCCAGTACCGTACAGTATATATTTTCAATTAAGGCATCGACGGCAAACCTCTTCCGAGTGCATACAGCAATAATTCTTCACGGCAGATATTGAAATCTAAAACGAACCTGTGTACATAATTTTGCATTTTTTCGAATTTTTAATATTGTTAAATATTTAATTTTCTTTCAATATTAATATTAATTATTTACTGTTTTTATTCGAAACCTTATTTAATTATTCCGTGAAAGGATATTGAATATTCAATTTTAACATTCATTCATCAAACATCTTAAATTATTTTTCTATAATATATATATATATATATATATATATATATATATATATATATATATATATATATATATATATATATATATATATATATATATATATATATATATATATGAAGATCACTATGCTTTTCCAGACTGCACAGACAGTCTTTTGGCAATTTCTTCGCTGTTCATAGCACGAGGTGAAGAGGCGAGATTTAATCCATAACCTAAATGTCAAACGTTGCTTAGTCAACTGGTGTATTTCAGTGAGGTCCTGAGTAGACAGAGGAATTCTCAGGACACCACAGGGATATATATATATATATATATATATATATATATATATATATATATATATACTGACCATTTCTCCTTGGCTTCGTTTCCCTCTGTGACGTTCTTGATAACAAACCCAGTTGGAGAAGTCATAAATGTTTTCTTGAGGGCTTCAGGTCAATCTCCAAAGATGCCTCCATGACGCTTCAGCTGTCTCAGTGTGTATGTGAGTGTGTCTTTAATGTTTTCTGTTATTTTACCATGCATTGGGTGCCGTGTTCAAACTGAAATTCTTCACGGCTAGCAACAGCATAATGATCAATTTTCACTATCTTATCTTCATATGAATGATCGTGCGCTTCGCAAAATTTGACATTTGTTTGGCAGACACGAAACTAATTCTCTCTCTCTCTCTCTCTCTCTCTCTCTCTCTCTCTCTCTCTTGAAATTGCTCAATTGTTCATGTCCTTGTTTTATTATGAGTTCCTGTCCTCTTTGCAATTTTCTACCAGCTTCGAGATATTTATAGACTCACACAGAATCTTTTTAATAGGCCGATTTGACCTGATCATTCCAGGAATTCTTCATGAAGCTGAGAAAGCATTGAGCAGAATACCAAGGGAGGTAGTGCTTTGGTGTTTGAGAAAGAGGAAGTACCAGGTAAGCAAGCCGGTTAGGTTGGTAGAATTGATGTGTCAAAGAACGAGGTCAGCAATAATGCAATGAACTGATGGCAGTAGGTAGGTAGGTAACAGGCAGAAATAAAACAAGCGTTAATTAAAGAACAGCATATATATATATATATATATATATATATATATATATATATATATATATATATATATATATATATATATATATATATATATATATATATATATATATATATATATATATATATATATATATATATATATATGACTATTTATCACATCAATGTGATTCATATACAATCAGAAAGCTACAAACGTCCTTTAATATCCAATTCACTTCTACCTCGAAATAATATATTTTCATATATGTTACCGAAGGGGAATTTTTAAGTTGATAATAAGTCCACCGTCCCGTGGGATCGAACCAGCGACGGACGAGGAATCAGGACTACAGTGACGCACTAACGAAATCGCCACAAGAGAGGTATAAGTGAATAACATCTTCCGTCAACTCATTGCCGAACTCAGGTGTTTTTGCGTTTGGAGACGATATCCACCCACCTCTGCCATGTTGACGTAGTGCGTTTTCGCACGTAGCCATATTATGACTATTTATCACATCACCGTGATTCATATACAATCAGAAAGCTACAAACGTCCTTTAATATCCATTCACTTACCTCGGAAATAATATATTTTCATATATGTTACCGAAGGGGAATTTTTAAGTTGATAATAAGTCCACCGTCCCGTGGATCGAACCAGCGACGGACGAGGAATCAGGACTACAGTGACGCACTAACGAAATCGGCCACAAGAGAGGTATAAGTGAATAACATCTCCCGTCAACTCACCCGTCGAACTCAGGTGTTTTGGCGTTTGGAGACGATATCCACCCACCTCTGCCATGTTGACCGTGTAGTGCGTTTGTCGCACGTAGCCATATTATGACTATTTATCACATCACCGTGATTCATATACAATCAGAAAGCTACAAACGTCCTTTAATATCCAATTCACTCTACCTCGGAAATAATATATTTTCATATATGTTACCGAAGGGGAATTTTTGTTGATAATAAGTCCACCGTCCCGTGGGATCGAACCAGCGACGGACGAGAATCAGGACTACAGTGACGCACTCAACGAAATCGGCCACAAGAGAGGTATAAGTGAATAACATCTCCCGTCAACTCACCCGTCGAACTCAGGTGTTTGCGCGTTTGGAGACGATATCCACCCACCTCTGCCATGTTGACCGTAGTGCGTTTGTCGCACGTAGCCATATTATGACTATTTATCACATCACCGTGATTCATATACAATCAGAAAGCTACAAACGTCCTTTAATATCCACTCACTTACCTCGGAAATAATATATTTTCATATATGTTACCGAAGGGGAATTTTTAAGTTGATAATAAGTCCACCGTCCCGTGGGATCGAACCAGCGACGGACGAGGAATCAGGACTGCAGTGACGCACTAACGAAATCGGCCACAAGAGGGGTATAAGTGAATAACATCTCCCGTCAACTCACCCGTCGAACTCAGGTGTTTTTGCGTTTGGAGACGATATCCACCCACCTCTGCCATGTTGACCGTAGTGCGTTTGTCGCACGTAGCCATATTATGACTATTTATCACATCACCGTGATTCATATACAATCAGAAAGCTACAAACGTCCTTTAATATCCATTCACTCTACCGGAAATAATATATTTTCATATATGTTACCGAAGGGAATTTTTGTTGATAATAAGTCCACCGTCCCGTGGGATCGAACCAGCGACGGACGAGGAATCAGGACTACAGTGACGCACTAACGAAATCGGCCACAAGAGAGGTATAAGTGAATAACATCTCCGTCAACTCACCCGTCGAACTCAGGTGTTTTTGCGTTTGGAGACGATATCCACCCACCTCTGCCATGTTGACCGTGTAGTGCGTTTGTCGCACGTAGCCATATTATGACTATTTATCACATCACCGTGATTCATATACAATCAGAAAGCTACAAACGTCCTTTAATATCCATTCACTTACCTCGGAAATAATATATTTTCATATATGTTACCGAAGGGGAATTTTTAAGTTGATAATAAGTCCACCGTCCCGTGGGATCGAACCAGCGACGGACGAGGAATCAGGACTACAGTGACGCACTAACGAAATCGGCCACAAGAGAGGTATATGTGAATAACATCTCCCGTCAACTCACCCGTCAAACTCAGGTGTTTTGCGTTGGGAGACGATATCCACCCACCTCTGCCATGTTGACCGTGTAGTGCGTTTGTCGCACGTAGCCATATTATGACTATTTATCACATCACCGTGATTCATATACAATCAGAAAGCTACAAACGTCCTTTAATATCCAATTCACTCTACCTCGGAAATAATATATTTTCATATATGTTACCGAGGGGAATTTTTGTTGATAATAAGTCCACCGTCCCGTGGGATCGAACCAGCGACGGACGAGGAATCAGGACTGCAGTGACGCACTAACGAAATCGGCCACAAGAGAGGTATAAGTGAATAACATCTCCCGGTCAACTCACCCGTCGAACTCAGGTGTTTTGCGTTTTGGAGACGATATCCACCTATCACCCGGTTTGGCCAATATATTGGCCAAACCGGGAAAGCACTGGAAAAAGAATTGAACAACATAAGAAATGTGAGATATGCACAAGGGAACAGTGGTATATTTGTACATGTTAGTGAGAACAATCATGCTATCAACTGGTAAGGGGCAAAAGGATTGTATATTCTAATAATGCACTGGAAAGGAACATCATTGAATCTAGCTTCATAAAAGAAAGTTACAACCATAATATGAATATCAGTCAAGGGATGTATAAACTTTATCCTTTAATATCAAAAAGAAATTTGTAAATTGTTTAAACTTTAAGGTAGGCAGTAGAGATATATGAAAATAGGATTATCATATTTGTAAACACAGTACGAGGGTAGTAATGTTAATGAGTTTCCAAACTCCGCCTCCTTGACACCTGTCAGTGTGGATCTGAGGTGGGGTATGGTCTGTTTATCAGCAATGTCCCTGAAAGTCTATTGTGATTTTTAGCCAAATGAGTTTTAAAGGCCACCCTACCTCGACACCGGCCTGAGTGGGGATATGGAGCCTCTAACGGTTGTGTATGTTGTCAGTACTGTTCTTGTAGTATATATATTTGTGACTTCTCACACTCTGTATCAGTCCTTCGTCAATGGCTTGGAAATAAAGTCGAAACCGGTCAGGACCTACACCCTGTTTCTTATTTTTCACCTGTGGTAATGTGTGATATATATATATATATATATATATATATATATATATATATATATATATATATATATATATATATATATATATATATATATATATATATATATATATATATATATATATATATATATATACCATATATATAATCGTGTATGTGTTTGAAAAGCGATAATTAGTCTGTGAAGGAAATGGTTTAGTAATTATTATATTTGTAAAAAGTCAGATTTTTATAGTATCAAGGTGGCAGAATGCTCTCATATTGGTCTTTTTCGTAAAATAAAAAAGAAAATCCCCTGTAAGAGGGAGAAGACAGCAAGTTACAGGCTACTCCAAGAGCAAGAGGGTGTGCTGGCATCTAGCTCTGTCTAAAACAGGGGCCCCCAAGCGTTTTTGAACACCAACCCTTTTATAGAGTACTTGAACCCAGATCCACCCCTAAGCATGTACAAAATAAGTTAATAATAATAATAATAATAATAATAATAATAATAATAATAATAATAATAATAATAATAATAATAATAATAATAATAATAATAATAAAGCAGATTTGCAGTTTCCATGCATAAGAGAGTGGGAAACTGCATACGAAACCCTGTTTGCAATAGACATCAGCATGGGAAACAGCAGACGAAGCTCTGCGAAACTATTGTCAAGTGTCCCCTTCCCCTGTGAATCCCTCTCATCAAAAATGAGGATTCCAACCATTTATAAATTATTATAAGTATGTATTATCATTATGTTGCACTATAGTTCAACATTAAATAAATGAGTAGCCAATAAAGACTAAAATATATACCTGTATATTTTTATACATATATATATATATATATATATATATATATATATATATATATATATATATATATATATATATATATATATATATATATATATATATATATATATATATATATATATATATGTATATATATATATATATATATATATATATATATATATATATATATATATATATATATATATATATATATATATATATATATATATATCTATATATCTATATATATATATATATATATATATATATATATATATATATATATATATATATATATATATATATATATATATATATATATATATATATATATATATATATATATATATATATATATATATATATATATACATATATATATATATATATATATATATATATATATATATATATATATATATATATATATATATATATATATATATATGTGTATATATATATCTACATATATATATATATATATATATATATATATATATATATATATATATATATATATATAATATATATATATATATGTGTGTGTGTGTGTGTGTGTGTGTATATCTATAAATAAAGATAAAATCCACGAAGGAAACGGAAACACTGGAGTGCTGTGAGGCCTTTCGACACTACGTCCTTTATTTAGCAGACTGAAGAGATATAAAAGTATGTTTACAAAGAAAGCTCATATAAATGACAGATGGGGATTATAAAGGAAACATATGTACCTGGAATCCAACACAATTGAAGAATTAGTAGAACTGCCAAAACAGTGTTAAATATTTAAGAAGTTTTACAAAGGATTAGGATCAACCGTTCAGAAGCAGGGACAGGACAATTAAAAGATTATACAGGGTCGTGACTGACCACCCAAAAAATATTAGTACAACAAAATAATTATCTTTTTTTGTAAACAATAATCATTTTTGCAAGATGAACATTTTTACAAATAAAAAATTATATTAAACATACGGATACATAGAAAATATATATAAAGTAACTAACTTGTAATTATGTCAGTGATTTTATCTTTTAGGTCATTCTTGAACATTTTTTTAATACAGGGATTCAAATAATATATGCCAGGGCTAAGATTAAAATTACAACTGGAAGTAAGCTGGATAATAGTGGACTCCAATAGATTTCTAGAAGAGAAATCTTTCGATCTGGCAGTCACTGAACTTTCAGTCCAATTTATCCTGTGAGAGTTTTCACTTAAATGAATGAATATAGCATTGGATGCTTGTCCAGTTTTGACTGAATACTTATGTTGCTTAATACTCATATCTAAATCTTTGCTAGACTGGCCAATATAAAAAGAGGGGCAGTCCAAACTTGGGATTTTATATATTATGTTGTTGTTTTCTTTAGGGCTATTTTTTATTAACATTCTTTTGAGTGTGTTATTATAAGAAAAAACGAGGTTGACATTAAAAGGTTTTAACAATGATTTTGTAGGTCAGTTGTCAGTAAAATTCCCCTCGTTACCTTACTTGTACGGATTAGTAAAAACACACAAAGAAAACAATCCTATCATATAAACTTTCGAAATATATTACCAAGCTCTTGTCTCCGTTACTTGAAGCTATCTCAGATTCTCACGTATATAATTGTCTAGATTTAGTTGATAAATTAAACAAAATCAATTTTTGCCCCACTGATAGATTCGTTAGTTTTGATGTTTGTTCTCTTTTTACTAAAGTCCCTATAGATTCTATTTTAGAGTATCTTTGTAATGAATTAATCCATCACGAATTACCTCTACCTGTAAGTCATATCATTTCTCTCACTAGGTTGTGCATTTGTGATTGTAAGTTTTACCAACAAATATTTGGTATGGCAATGGGCAACCCTTTATCCCCACTCCTCTCAAACTTGTACAAGGAATTCTTTGAAAAACGATATATGCCTAATATCATTTATACTTCTTTAAAGTGGTATAGGCATGTTGACGATATTTTAGCTGTTTTGCCTGCTGGTATTGATGTAAATGATTTACTCTCTAATTTGAATAACCAGGTACCATCCATTAAGTTTACGTTAGAATTAGAAAAAGACAATTGCCTCCCTTTCTTAGATGTTTTAATACATAGAGAACCATTTCAATGCAAATTCAGTATTTATAGGAAACAAAGAAACAACTTATGTCCATTTTTATTCAGGCCATCACCTTAACATCAACATACAAATTTTTTCCTCTATGTTTTTACGAGCTTTGCGCATTGTCAGTCCCCAGTATTTGGATAAAAAAATTGAATACATAAGAAAAATAGGGACAGATTTATGTTATCCTTCACATATACTAGATATTTGTTATAACAAAGCCCACAAAAAGTTTTATAGTGAAAGTAACATGAAGAAAGAAACCCCTAAGAACATTCTTAGCTTGCCTTATTTTAGTGGTTTTGAAAACATAAAATCATTGTTAAAACCTTTTAATGTCAACCTCGTTTCTTCCTATAATAACACACTCAAAAGAAAGTTAATAAAAAATAGCCCTAAAGAAAATAACATAATATATAAAATTCCATGTTTGGACTGCCCCCCGTTTTATATTGGCCAATCTAGCAAAGATTTAGATATGAGTATTAAGCAACATAAGTATTCAGTCAAAACTGGACGAGCATCCAATACTATATTCATTCATTTCTATATTCATTCATTTAAGTGAAAACTCTCGCAGGATAAATTGGACTGAAAGTTCAGTGATTGCCAGATCGAAAGATTTCTCTTCAGGAAATCTATTGGAGTCCGCTATTATCCAGCTGTAATTTTAACCTTAGCCCTGGCATGTATTATTTGGACCCCTGTATTAGAAAAATGTTCAAGAATGACCTAAAAGATAAAATCACTGACTTAATAACAAGTTAGTTACTTGATATATATTTTCTATGTATCCGTATGTTTAATATAATTTTTGATTTGTAAAAATTTGCATCTTGCAAACGTGATTATTTTTTACAAAAAAGATAATTATTTTGTTGTACTAATATTTTTTGGTGGTCAGTCACGACCCTGTATAATCTTTTAATTGTCCTGTCCCTGCTTCTGAACGGTTGATCCTAATCCTTTGTAAAACCTCTTAAATATTTAACCCTGTTTTAGCAGTTCTACTAATTTTTCAATTGTGTTGGATTCCAGGTACACATGTTTCCTTTATAATCCCCAACTGTCATTTATGTGCTTTCTTTGTAAACTTACTTTTATATTCCTTCAGCCTGCTAAGTAAAGGACGAAAGTGTCGAAAGGCCTCGCAGCACTCCAGTGTTTCCGTTTCCTTCGTGGATTTTATCTTTATTTATATATATGTTCATCGTGTTCCATATTTTCGTGATTCAGTTATACATGTATACATCTATATACATATCTCTCTCTCTCTCTGTATGTATGTATATATATATATATATATATATATATATATATATATATATATATATATATATATATATATATATATATATATTGTATATATATTATGAACCCATACTGGGCTCATCAGGTTCTTTAAAATAAAAATATCGGGACTGGAATGACTGGCAGAAATTGAGGCAGACAAAGGAAGAAGGGGCAAACTAAACACCAAAGTG
>NC_089750.1:38633920-38636420 GCF_040412425.1 Macrobrachium rosenbergii | reverse complement strand
TCCCTTGGATCTTGTTATCCCCCCCCCTCCCACCCGCCCCGCCCCTTTCTGAAGCGACTCGCGCAATACCAAATCATATGGTTCTTTCTCCCTCAGACAATGTTCGATCTCACCTCCGCGGAGTCTCTTCAACAACAAAGAGAGATTGAGGAGATGGCTTTCGCCAAAACTGACATTCGAGTTCTTTTTCATTAAGTGCCTCGTAGGGGATTCGCACCGTCAGTGCATCTCGTGTGATGCGCTGTAGGCATTACTTAAGGTTCTTCGTTTTGTCCCTTCTGCCTCAGCTGCAACCCTTTTCATTCCTTTTACTGTACCTTCGTTCATATTCTTTCTTATATCTCTCTTTCCACACTCTCCTATCAATTATTGTACATTTCAAAACTTTCTACTCTCAGTTTCCCTTTCAGTGTTAAATGACCTCATAGATCCCATGGCTTGGTCTTTGGCCTAAACTCTCTCTTCTGTCTATCTATCTGTCTACCATTTTGATTATGCGTGTGAGATTTTTTGGAAGATTTGCTTACAACTCAGACATTGCTGGCGAGAATGCATATTCAATCAGTCCTGAAACCTCACGGTGGATCCAAAGTAAATCGAACTGAAAAGTCGAGGCAGGGCAATTATCAAACCTGTGTTGTCCCTTCCTGATTTTGGTATTTCTATTCCCAACCAATACACGTACTACACTCTATAGAGCATGTCGATAAATGTATGTCACTCACCTTGCACAATGACCGATGAGTGCTTGCAAATAATTCTTCTTAGTCGATGTGTAACCGAGTGAAGGCCGAAAAAACTTCGATCATTCAGCACAGCAAATGTGTTAATTGCACGACACTGTCCGTAAATCTGTTCACGAACAGATTCGTATTTTGCCAGATGAATGGCGACTGGTGAGCATTTTAAAATCGCGTCCGAAATCGGAAACTTCAAACGGGACAGTTTTCTTTTCGGGCAAGAATTTTTACATTAAGATTCCATGTTCTTTGCACTCTCAGATATTTCAGAGTGGAATAAAATTCACCCACAATTCACAGACAGTTCCTATTTTTCTCCGTCAAACGGTTTAGAGAATTTACACATCATACTCTTGCGACGGCCGCCAGCCCATACTGACTGAGGTCCAGCGCAGGTGTTGGCGGGAAGCGCATGCGCACAGCTTGTTCTTCTTCTTGTTTAGCTTTGCGCAAAGCGAAGTCGAACACCAGGTAATCTCAGGTCTACCTTTACCAGTCTGAATTTAATCAGTTTAGCCGACAAGATTTAATCCTTTGGCTTTGTAAAGACTTGGTGATCTCCTCGTCACTTTTAGAGAACAGTTGCTGAAAAGCAGAGGATTTCTTTCTTAATGCTCTCCTACATACTGATATAATTGATTCAAATGGTGAATTTTACTTTTAAAATCTGTAGAATATTATCTTATTACTTACTTTTCACCTCCATCTCTCTATTCCATTTTCCTCTGTTTCACAGGAGCATTCATTCCCCTCACCCAAGTGGTATATACTGTACTGTAGGTGCAGAGCAGCAGTTTGGAACTGAAACCGAGTACTCCTTCTTCGTCTTCCTCTTCTTCATCTATTCATGTCGCCTTGCCCAGCTCGTTTTCCATCACTCTGCGATTGACTTCGTCTTTTGTATATAACTGTGTATATGCGTTGTGCCCTCTTGATAATATCGCATAACATTTCTTAAGGCATTACGCAATTTATGCTCTAGTTGTTAGCATTCAATTCAATCATTTTTCAGCATTTTTTACTCTCTCTCTCTCTCTCTCTCTCTCTCTCTCTCTCTCTCTCTCTCTATTTTCGTTATTTTATTTTCAAGATTTTCCTGTCAGTGAACTATGATTTTCTTCTTAATATTTCCTAACTTTGACGATTGATACTGCTCTTCCAGTTCTTGGTTTGAAAAATATATATATATATATATATATATATATATATATATATATATATATATATATATATATATATATATATATATATATATATATATATATATATATATATATATATATATATATATAACATATATATATATATATATGTATATATATATATGTATATATATATATATATATATATATATATATATATATATATATATATATATATATATATATATATATATATATGTATATGTATATGTGTGTCTATATGTATATATATACTGTAAACATATATGTAATTATATTTTCATATTACCGAAGGGGAATTTTTGTGTGTATATGTATGTGTATGTATATATGTATATATATATATATATATATATATATATATATATATATATATATATATATATATATATATATATATATATATTGAACAGAAGTCCTCGGGAGGAGAATGAGTACACGGACTAAAATCCAAAGCTTATTTATTATTGCTGAATAATACTGAATAGCTTAATAGATTAATATATCGGTAGCTGCTTGAATTGTTTCCTGGATTGGAGTCCACTAAAGGAAGGAAGAGGGACGGCACCAGATCTCCCA
>NC_089750.1:38557310-38633420 GCF_040412425.1 Macrobrachium rosenbergii | reverse complement strand
TCACAGAGTGCCACAGACCAGATAACATTAGAAGTGAAAATGGTCCTAGCAGGGCACGTAACAAATGGAGGATAACACTGATCTTTTAATCATGCACTTGACAGTTTATTCACAAAATGATAAACACTTGTGATGGGTCCCACAAGAGAGATAGAATACAAAGAAAACAAATAAAAAAGATCAATAATGAAATAATACAATCTTGATTAAAGTATGAAAATATAAAACATAAGTTTCTCATAGGAAAGGATATGAATTCAATTTGCTCAAGTTTTCCACAGAACTAGATTTTAGGTCAAAGGACAAGGAAAACAGGATTCTTCAGTATGCCTCACTAAAGATGACTGATTTATGAAAGTTTGGTTTGACTGCTTGGTGCTGGTACCGTTTGGTTATTCAGTAACGTGATGAAAAATGTTCACAACATAAAAACTTACAAAATAATAACCGATATTATGGTAATAATTAAAAATGTTTAAATATAAAAAATGTCAATAATCTTTAAAAGTCCATGAGCTTGTCAACATCATCATAATTTAAGACCCCCTTTTACAGAACCTGAAATTTGATTTTGCCCTCTCTAAGCGACATTTTTGGGACAGTCCACAAATATATAATAATATAGGAAGGGGATAACACAAAGATTATGCATTGGTAGTCTTTCACCCTCCAGATGGATTAAGTGGGTATGAACTTATTCTCAATCTGCTTAGGCTAACCCCAACTCCATGATCTCTCTTGTATGATTATTTTTTTATATTTTCAATCTTTTCAGAGTAAGAATTCCACTTATTTTGCCATTTTTTCAATACTGGATTGGATAGGTTATTTCATGTCAGTATAAGGAACTGAAATGCAATAAATGCTATTCCGTTTTGTTGCGTATTTGGTTCCTGCATTTGCTTCTTCATTACATCTAATACCAATAAGGGCTAGTCACTCAACAAAATTGTACTGATTTGTAATAGGATGCAAGGCAACAGAGTTATCCCTGGATTTTCTGAATACTTGGATGAGAAGGGCTAAATTATGTAATTGCTGTGAGAGCACTAAAGGAATCTGTTCTATTCATAAGTTCCAGAGATTTTAAAATGGTTGTCAATTCACCTTTAAAGACTGAAGCATTACTGGATAATTTAGTCATTTGGGGCTCTTTATTATGCATAACTGTAATATCTACCCCATCCTCAGTCTTCATTCCATCTGAATAGAACCTAATGGAGTCGTTGTGGATTTTTTCATGGATTTATTACTGCCTCAGTCAAAGATTTCTTGCTGATTACTGTTGGACAAGCTTTAGGTTCATTAGTCATCCATGCTGGAATGTCTACATATTGTCCTTTCATGATCTGCATCGTCAAGAAATGATCTTCCACCCTTTTGTTGATACATATTAGGAGGGTTTACCTCGGTTAGTGAGAATAGATGATGTGCTTGCAAATGATTTATGTAGCACAGCCCCAGTCCTTCTCTTATTAGGCTTAGAGACATTTGATCAGTGTTTACATATATGTTCTCCACAGGAGAGATTCTAAAAGCTCCAGAATAAATGTAATCTCATGTCATGCATTACATCGAATTTTCTTAGTTCAGTTCAAGCACTATAGGAAATTTGGCAGCCATATTCGAACTCAGATCTACCATGTACATTGCATAAGCAATGGATTATTTACCTAGTCCCTAATGAAAACTTGGTACAGTATTGAAAATATCTAGCAACTGTCTTCACTTTGTCCTCTGAAGAGCTTATGTTTGAAGACCAAGTAAGTCATCTGTCAAATATTACTCCAAGAAGCCTCACTTCATCACCATAGGGTAGTATACTAATATGCATCTTCATGTTGTCGGAGCCTCCTTGGTTTTCTATGGCTGAAACATATTGCAACGGCCTTTGTAGCAGAAAATTTTAATCCATTCTGATATG
Source organism: Macrobrachium rosenbergii (assembly GCF_040412425.1). Taxonomy (NCBI): domain Eukaryota; kingdom Metazoa; phylum Arthropoda; class Malacostraca; order Decapoda; family Palaemonidae; genus Macrobrachium; species Macrobrachium rosenbergii. The sequence goes on along the minus strand of NC_089750.1, from coordinate 38,631,496 downwards.
TCCACTTATTGACAGAATCAATGGTTCTTTGTATGTGCCTACTTGCCATTTGTGGAACATGGGAAGTAAAATCATCCAACAAAAAGAGAACCTTGACAGGAGTTGGAACTGGTTTCATGATCTTATTAATAGCTAAAGAAAAACAAATAACACTATCTGCACTTCCTTGGGAGACTTCCTCCCGTTGTTTAAATACTTTATTTTCAGTTTATATTTAAAGACATCTTTCATATATATATATATATATATATATATATATATATATATATATATATATATATATATATATATATATATATATATATATATATATATATATATATATATATATATATATATATATATATATATATATATATATATATATATATATATATATATATATATATATATATATATATATATAAAAGATTTTAGCATATTACCATTGATGCCTAACCCATGAAGTCGTTGTATAATGCAAAGTTGCCATATCAAAGACTGATAAAATGGTCTGCTTTTTCTGTGCAATGCCTTGCAGTATATAGTTGGAGAGGCAGAGAGGAGGGTCCAGCCCATAGCGTTTCTATTTTTCCTGACGCCAAATTGATTTGGAGATCTAGAATCTTTTTTTTTTTAAAACCACATCAGCCGATAGTTAAAAAACATTTTCAATTAATTTACACATGCAGCTTGTCAGGGTTATTGGTTAGTAACGAGCCAGTTTTCTTGGCTTGAAAACTGGAATGATTAGAGCAATTTTCCAGCTACTGAGGAGCATTCTAGTCTCTCAGATTTTGTTAAGAATCGTCAGCAACAATACCTTAGCATCTTCAAGTTGGTGCTTTTTCATATCATTGATTATCTTATTCTTTTCTGGGGCTGTTTCTTCAGTTAAAGATGAGGCATGTCGTAATTCTCTCATTATAAAAGTGGCATTATGGCATCTGATTAATTGTCAAAATGTAATTAAATTTTTACCTCAGTATAAAATGGCTTTAGATTTGGTGGGTAGTGCTTTGGCTTTGACAATCTTAAAACTACCCCAGTATGGATAGCAAAATCATCAGGATCTGTGTTTAGTTGGCTGTTTATTTTCAATGAAGGTAGAGGTGAAAGAGCATGCTTGCCAGCCAGCTTCCTAATCTTTTTCCAGATAGCATTTAAAGAAGTCTTTGAATTTATTCCTGTTGTCGTTTTCCTTTGGTATGAGTTTAGTTGGAATTGCATGTTAAAGAACCACTATCATTTTATGATTTTTAGTATTGGTTTTATTTCCCTTTAGTGCCGTGCATTTTTTGCCCCACCAATGAACCATTGTTCTCCCTTGTTTACACCTGTTTTAGGTATTACGTCATAGGCACTATAATTTTGTCAATATGATTCTCAAAGTTCCTAGATTTTCCCTGTATTTTAATACCTTGAGTTAATTTTGTCTTCTCATTTAGACTGCACAACTGTGGAGAGTTGGTAGTTGACCATACATAGTCAAGGGCAATATATGGAGAGCAAATGCTAAGATATAAAAAAATGATGTGTTATGAGTGACATCAAGGAAAAACACTTAAATCAATGAAGCTCTCAATAGTTCTGTCTCTTCTTTCTGTGAAAGTTTCACACCATAGTGGAGTCTCCGAACAAGAGAGAAGGTGGAGGCTGATCAATTGATTCTTATAATGATGACAATGAAAAATCATCTTCTGGAGGAAGATATATTGAAAAATCTGTAAACTTCTTTCTGTAAATTACCTCAGTAGCTACAACCTGTAATTCAGCATCAAGTATGACTGACTTGTGCTATAGAGATTTTTGGGGGGATTATACTATACCTTCTTAGGCTTCTTAAGTCCTGGACTATTGAAGTGGTTACCTGTTTTTGTATCTTGAAGTTATAAAATACTAGGACTGTAATCGTGTAACAGTACCTCAAGTTCCTCAGATCAAGACCTGAGACCTCAGCAGTTGCATTAAAAATTTTCTGCTATTATTGGTGGTGACACTGTAAGTATCTAGTCATACATTTTGACTGGAAAGTTCTATCTTATTTCCCTCTAGATAATTCATGATTTATTGTAGGATACAGGGTTTCAATAAAAATACGGGAGTAATATTTTATCTATAAAATAAACAGAACTTCTCAGTCTGCTTGAAAGTGGTAATGGTCTTGGCTGGGATTATTTTGGTTTCTTGATTGAGAGGTTAACATATTAAGACATTCTAGTTTTATTAGGGAGGATTCCTCAGCAAGGATAGCACAAGCATTTTTTTTATTAAAATATTATCTTTAGGAGAAACTGGATGTATTTTTTAAGCTCATTTCTCTGACAGTATTGACACAACATGCCTTTCTTTTTATATCATCCGTCTTAGGTGTAGTGTTCTTTTAGTCTGCTGCCCTTCTTTTCGGTCTCACTCACACACTCATCTTGTATCAGTGTTCTGCAATTGTATAGTTATCTGGGAGAGCACAGTGCGAAAAATAATTATTTCGTTCAGCAAAAATAGAAATTTTATGCCAACAACGTTCATTTTGGTGTCCAAATATATTTTATGGTGGAATAGTCAGAATAAGAGTCCCAGCCCTCTAAATATTATTTCACAAAAAATCACTGAGGGCAAAACTATGAATGTCATGAATTATTTTTATGAGAAAGCCAACAAAATTCTCTAAATATCGACATATAAAAGGGAAAACGAATAAGTCCAACTGGTGAAAAAATTGACAGAAAAAGAAAAAATAATTATTTCGAAAATTCAGCAAAAATAGAAATTTTTTTTGAACAACGTTCATTTTGGTGTATTTTTTCATAAATGTTTATATTTTAAATGTAGTGGAATAGTTGAAGAATAAAGAGTCAAGAAAATGCCCTCTAAATACAAAAAATTCATTTTTAGTTATTTCATTGAAAAAAAAATCTTTACTTATTTTTATATTTTCGTTCGTAACTCAAAAACTATAAATGTCAGGTGAATTGATTATTTTTTATGAGAAAGCCAACAAAATTTTCTAAATATTGATATATAAAACAATGAAAAACGAATAAGTCCATTTGGTGAAAAATTGATAGAAAAGAGGGTAAGAAACAGAGCGATTTGCCCGGCGTATGGTGAGAATTATCGCTAGAAAAAGTTTTTTTGAAGAGCCCTATCTCGGTTATTTTTCATAGAAATTACTTTGTAAATATACGAAAATGTAGAAGAAAAGTTGAAGAATAAAGTGTGAGTAAAAAAAAATGGCTTTGGTAACGACAACAGTTTCATTTGACGTTATAAATTGATTGAAACGAAAAAATGTTACCGTTGTCAACATTATCGTTCGTAGCTCAAAAGCTATAACAGTTAGGTAAATGGATTATTTTGTATGAGAAAGCCAACAAAATTCTCTAAATATTGATATATAAAACAATGAAAAACGAATAAGTCCAGTGGGTGAAAAAATTGATAGAAAAGAGGGTAAGAAACAGAGCGATTTGCCCGGCGTATGGTGAGAATTATCGCTAGAAAAAGTTTTTTTGAAGAGCCCTATCTCGGTTATTTTTCATAGCAATTACTTTGTAAATATACGAAAATGTAGAGGAAAAGTTGAAAAATAAAGTAAGAGTCAAGAAAATGGCTTTGGTAACGGCAACAGTTTCATTTTGACGTTATAAATTGATTGAAACGAAAAAAAATGTTACAATTGTCAACATTATCGTTCGTAGCTCAAAAGCTATAACAGTTAGGCGAATGGATTATTTTATATGAGAAAGCCAACAAAATTCTCTAAATATTGATATATAAAACAATGAAATACGAATAAGTCCAGTTTGTGAAAAAATTGATAGAAAAGAGGGTAAGAAACAGAGCGATTTGCCCGGCGTATGGTGAGAATTATCGCTAGAAATTTTTTTTTTTTGAAGAGCCCTATCTCGGTTATTTTTCATAGAAATTACTTTGTAAATATACGAAAATGTAGAGGAAAAGTTGAAGAATAAAGTGTGAGTCAAGAAAAATGGCTTTGGTAATGGCAACAGTTTCATTTTTACGTTATAAATTGATCGAAACGAAAAAAAATGTTACAATTGTCAACATTATTGTTCTTAGCTCAAAACCTATAACAGTTAGGTGTATGAATTATTTTTTTATGAAAAAGCCAACAAAATTTTCTAAATATCGACATGTAAAAGAATGAAAAACGAATAAGTCCAGTTGGTAAAAAAATTGATAGAAAAAGAGGGTATGAAACAGTGTGCTTCCAATAATGTAATCCCACATACAAATCCCACATAAAAAAAAAAAAAAATGTAAAAAAATGCAAGATACAAACCCACATACAAACCACATTTTATAAAAGAAAAATAACATAGAAACCAATATTCAAACCCTACATTTTATAAAAAAAAAATAAGATACAAACCCCACATTATAAAAAAAATGATTACAAAATATTAGAAGAGAAACATTGTATGGGAAAAAATTAGAAATATTCATTAAAACCCGTCACCAGAAATATGAATAATGTACTCACGAAATATCGTGACCCCTCTTGATTTCCTATATACAACTCCTCCCTCAGGTGAAGGGCCTGCCATCTGAAGGGTTGCTGAGGGAGGAGAAAGCTGCAGGAGTTAGATGATTATCCGTGGTCTCCCTGCACCTCTTTTGGCAGGGCCTGACCCACGACTTGGTGAAGGCTTGAGTTGCTTCTCTGTGTGGTATCTGTAGAAGCAATTTCTTGGTGCCCTACACAGAGGAACTCTACATGCCTTACACACCCATGATGTGTCCTTATGTCTGCTATCTAGCAAGCAGACGTGGCATCTCAGCTGTTTTCCCTTGATGGAGGGAATCTCCCTTATATGAATGAGGCAATGTTCCCCTGGTGCAAGACGCTCATAGTTCTCCAGGAAGTTGGCACGCCAAGCGTGGCACACCTAACAGTTCGGTTCAATACCAGCAGCAGAGGGACCAGCAGCAGAGGGGACCAGCAGCAGAGGGACCAGCAGTAGAGGGACCAGCAGTAGAGGGACCAGAATCAGAGGGACCAACGTCTGCAAGAGAAGGGGGCACAGAAGAAGTACGAGGAAGAGGAGGAGAAGGAAGAGGAGAAGGAAGAGGAGAAGGAGGAGGAACAAGAGATTCAACAGCAGCCTCAGGAATGTCAACAGCAGAATCCATAGAATGGGGATCATCGGGCTCAGAATCTTCGCCAGCAGATGCAGCAGCAGCAGGAACAGGAACAGGCAGGACATCTAATCTGTCAGCTACAGGTAGGTCAGGTAAATGAGCAAAAGAAATATCACTCAAGGGCCAGTCTTCTGCGTTGAAGTTTATAAGTGCTTCAGCACATTCATACATAAAGTCAAGAAGTTTGATTTTCTTACTTTGTGGGTGGTATTTGGCAAACATAGCGTAAGCATTCAGTATTGCCATCTGCAATAAATAGAAAGTAAACTTGCGGGTCCACTTCATTCCCTTCCTGGCCATTGAGTAATATTTCATCAGCTGGTCAAACAGGTCTACCCCACCCATATACTGACAGTAGGTGCCAATAATCAAAGGTCTGTTCATTGTTACTGTTTCAAGACTTGTACCAGTAGCCCGTCTTACTCGCCTCCTGTGCACAAACTCTTCTGTTTCTGCATTGCAGGCTGTAGTGATCATTGTCACTAGTCGAATGTCCTGCCAACAGATTACGAAGACGTTCCCCCTCCTATGGAAGTGCATTGAATTCCGAGGCACCCATTGACGAGTCAAAGACTTTAGAAAGTTAGGTGCTCCCTTCCTTACAAGACGAAGTGTCCCTGAACAGAGAACACCATGAGAATACAACTCCTCAGCCAATTCAATAGAGTTGTAGTAGTTGTCCATGAAAACATGGTAACCTTTGTCCAAGAGAGGGCCCATTAGTGTGAACACAATGTCCTTCAAGGTTGAGGTACTTCCTCCATATGTCAGGAAGTCAACAACGTATCCGCTCTTGGCTTCACACAACATATAGAGTTTGATACCATACTTGGAAGGTTTCTGAGGGTTGTAGGTCTTGATAGACAGCCTACCCTTGTATGGCATCAAGCCCTCATCCAATGAGACATTGCGTTCTGGGGTGTAGGTGGCCCTAAATCGTGCCTTCAGGTAATTGATGACAGGTTTGACAAGGAATAATCGGTCGTTGTTATCTCGAGGGATGGCCTTTCTGTTAGCTGTATGAAAGTACCGGTTGATGGCATCAAACCGGTTCCTGGACATTATCCTAGCAAAACCTGGCATTGAAAAAATTTTGCCTGTCTGCCAGTACATTCGCCTCTCTGGTGCCGGGAAAATCCCCATGATAATGATGAGGCCCAGGAACATAGCCATCTCTTGCACAGTTACAGGCACCCAGGCTCCCTTGTCCCCACGACACATCTCCTTACGCATGTAATGTGCATACGCATTAGTTTCTGCAGCCAAGTATGCCAACAGCTCTCTAGTAATAAAGAGCTGGAGAAATCCGAGAAGTGTCGTAGGGGTAGGGACATTCAACCCTGGCATACCTGTGAAAGACAGAATCACTGGAGGCGTAGGATCCTGGGTCCACTCCTCATCAACATCATGGGTTGGTTGCCTGTCACGGCCGCTCATCCTCGAAGATTCAGACCTCCTCCTTCTTCGGAAACGTTCACCTCGGGTACGACGGGGACCACCTACATATACACCACCACCAGCACCCTCTGCCTGGACATCAGAACCACTGCTTTCACTACTACTACTACTCCTCCTAGCACGCCTACGGCCTCTTTGAACCCTGAGGCATCACCAGAACCCAAGGCCTCATCAATCCCAGCATCACTAGGGACACCATAATATCCCTCAAAGCTTCCCTCATCATCACTAACACCCTCCCACTCCCTGCATCACTGCCTTCAAGGAATGCCTCAAAATCAAGTGAAGGCCTCCCAGGATCAGCAACAGACACAGCAGCACCTCAAGATTTATCACTACAACACCATCATCACCATCTCCTCCCAACACTACTCAAGCATCTCCACACCCCCATCTCACTCCCCCAATCACCATCTCCTCAACACTGCATCCCAGCATCCCCAACACCTCCAGCATCACCATCCCCAACAATACTTCAGCATCTCCAACACTGCTCCCAGCATCCCCAACACCTCCAGCATCACCATCTCCTCCTCCAACACTACTTACAGCATCTCCAACACTGCTCCCAGCATCCCCAACACCTCCAGCATCACCATCTCCTCCTCCAACACTACTTACAGCATCTCCAACACCTCCAGCATCTCCCCCCAAAACATCAACACCAGCAGGCCCTCTCACAAACTTACCTGTTGTCTTTTTCTTGGCGTATATGCCCTTCTTACCCTTACCCTTACCTGTACCCGCTATACTTACACCACCTGTTGCACCACTTCGAACAAGCATACCAACAGAAGCACCAACAGAACCCCTAATAACACCAGCTTCACCAACAGAACCCCCAACAACAGAAATACCAGCAGCATCAAAACCCCCAACAAGAGAAATACCAGCAGCATCTCTCTCCAACTTACGAACTTTTTTCCTCTCTCTCTCTCTCTTACCTCTCTCCCTGATGCTTACGCCACTTGTTCCCGGTACTTCACCAACACTAACTGCGGCCTCTGAACTCTTTTTGCGTACCTGTAACACATTTTCTAATGCTACAACTCCTGTAGCCATTACCTCATCAACATCACTCCACTCAATCATTTCATCATCAGCATCAATCACTTCAGGATCGAATCTTCTTCCTCCCACTCGAGACGAAAGCAGTTCCATGGCTTGCTTGCTTGGTGTGAGGTTAATCCTTTGAGCCCTCCAAGAAAAGTCATAATCCATTGGCATACTCCTTATCTTGGCATCTTCTGGAGATTCAGAGCCCTGCCTACTAAAATCTAATCTTCTTTATGAGATGCACTAACGCGTTTTTGCGCCACTTTTTCCGTAAAATCTTCACGAATGCATCTCGGAAAAGTGTTCTGGCGTCACGGCACGATGTAAACAAAAGCCCTTGTTGACAGCAGCTCGCACGTGTGGTCACTGAGAGAGAGGCGTGGGTGGGATCAGCTGATTTCATTGTGAGAATTTTACTACGCCTGGGATTTGAGCATGCGCATTATATGAACTACTTAGCTGGCGTATTGATACCCAAGTTACACGGTCCAAGGTATGATCTGCCCTATGGAAATCGGTACTTGTCCAAAAATAAAAAAAATTTACCCCTACCACACGTACGAAAAATTTCGGTAAATTTTACGTAAAATTACGTCAGTCAGACAAGGGGGGGTGGTTAGGGTGATTATCCGTAATATTACGTCAATTGGACAGGAAAGTGTTAATTGACCCATCTCTCTCTGTGCACGTTCACTATTCTCGCAAGAATCAATACTTTCTCCTACGTCAACTCCCAAACTCTGTGCGGTGTCCTCTTTCTCATTCATTTCATCGATATGTTCATTATCTTTGTCATTTTCTTTATCCTCACTATCTTCGCACATACTCATTTCAAGGGGAATGCTGTGTTCAACTGGTCACAAAGTTTTTTCCCCTTCGTAGAGTACACTAGCAGAGCGTAAGACATCATTGTCAACTGGATAGACGGCATCAATTCTACCCAGTGGACAGTAACTCCATTTCCTATGGCCGAGTTTCACTAACACAATGTCTCCAACACTCAGCAAAGATTTAGCTCCTACACAGAAGTCATGCCTCTCCTGCAATGAACTCAAGTACTCTGTCTGCCACCAATGTCAAAACATTCGCAGGTTGTCGGTGAGGCAGAAATACTGATGACGCATTTGGTTCGTCGTTAACATGCAATACACATTTTCATGTAGCACAACAGGTGACATCAGCTGGATCATGAATCCTCGAATCAGATGAGAAGTCATAAGAACTTCATTTTCCTGGCTATCGCCGGCATACATAAGAGGCCTATTGTTTACTACTGCTTCTGCCTCCTTGACTAACGTACGGACCTACTACTCATTGAAGATTTTGCTCCTGAAGGATATTTTAAGTGTGTGTTTCACAACCCCACTCGAGCGCTCAAAGAATCCTCCCTTCCATGGAGATCTTGGAGTCTGGTAGTGCCACTGTATCCTACGCTCACACAGGAACTGTCGAGTTTTGCCTTCATCGAAGATCTCCTGCAGGAATGTGCTGGTGATTGTCACTGTAGATACTACAGGGTCTCCCATGTGTCGCAACGAATCTCCTGAACATCAAGATGAAGGTGGCAGCATCAAAGTCGAACAGTAATCTTGTAAAGTCATGTCATACAGTCTCTGCTGATCATGTTGTTTGTAAAGTCCCCGCTGAGCAAGTTTTCTTTGATGACAGCCCATTTTCTTTGTACCTACAATTCGTCACACTTGACGGGCCAGGTCACGTAAATTCAATCGTTTAAACTGTGTATGTAATTATTTATCTGTCCATCAATTATGTACCGTGTATTTCTTCTTTCGCAGGCATCAAGATTATATTCAACTTTAATTCCGTCTATTTTTACATTGTAAATTGTACTCGTTCGCTGTATTTATTTATTAATTGTTATCGACCTCAGGTCACCCTTGCTTCCATTGTCTTCCGCGGCCCGATGCCAGTCGGCCACTATATAAACCACCTGGACCTTGAATAAATCAGCAGTTCACTTTTACCTGCTCGTTTCTTTTGCACCTCTTATAATCTAAGTAGACGACTTGGCTGCTCACGCTAGTTACCAACAGGACGTAGCCTATCCCTCCTTCTACCTGGATAGGACTGGTGTGGTCGAGACCAACACAAGCAAACAGACGTGACATCTGTGTTCACACAATGGGAAGCGGCGGGGGAGGTTGGTGGTGTAGAGGGCACTTGAAGGCTTTAATACAAGCTATACATCTGCCTACCAGCTTTTTGCCAAACATTTTAATCCCAGACACCAACATTCCTGGCAAAAAATAGCTGTTAGAGAATTTACTCTATAATGTATGTTTAAGGTATGCAAGTGTCTCTGGTATGATTGTGCTAATTTCCCTTTTGAGGGTAACAAGATTAGATGATCTCTATTTCCTACAGTATTCTTTAATCTATTTCTTGAGTATAATATGCCTTCAATCAAAACTAACCCTAACTGGTTAACAAAATTAATGATATCATTGGGTACTTTAGAACCCTTTTCCAAATAACTATAAACTGAAGGCAAATAATGCCTTTGTTCCAAATGAAAAAGTTTCAAAAATGGATTAGCTTTATTACTTTTTTAACTTTTCAATACGTTTTTCATAATACCCATCACAGTGCTAAATTCAACAATACTCTCCATTATAGGCCATAATCTATAGGTTGTATCATGGCTACTTCTTCCTGTAGTTCAAGGAAGGCAGAAACAACTTGCTTATTAGCCTGGCTTAGCGAGGCTTCATCTACAATCTGTGGGGGATTGGCAAGACCTTCAACATGAAGAAACTGGGGTCCTCGGTGTCACAACTGGCTGGCTGTCAGCGCTCTCATACTAGTCGCGTGGGACAGAAGATTTGCTGAATCACTTTTGGTCGGCACATGCTTCAGAATCATCTCACACTCTTGCAAAATAGAGTTAGCTTCTCCTACCCTATTAGCTATAAATACACTCCAGTTCTCTTCTTTGCTATTTACCCAGGGTATAGCAACCTTACTGTCAGTCCAAATTACAACTGTACTGACTTTTAACAAATTCTTCAAACTTCTACCTAACCTAATTCCTAATAACAAGGCTAATAACTCTAATTTAGGTACAGTCAGTCATATTTGTTTCCTAGGGGTTACTCTCATTTTGTTAGTCAACAGGTTAGTTTCTCCCTTACTTCCCCTGACATTGGCTACTGCCCCATATGCCTTATTTGAGGCATCTGTAAAGACATGAATTTTTTATTTGCCTAAAAAATTCCTGTCTTAAATTTTAACTTATGCACATTGACAAACTCTTCTAAGATTTTCATAAATTCTGTCTGTTTTCCTGTGTCCAGAACATCATCCCATCCTATACCTTCTTCCCAAAGTTTCTGTAAAAACAATTTTCCTTTAACATATATTGGACTGACCAACCCTAACGGATCAAAGTTTGATGCTAACAAAGAAAGGACCCTACATTTTGTGGGAACCCAGTCACTAGGCAATTCTCTCACCCCTTTGAAGGGTTTCAAGTGCATCTGATCCCATAACATGGGATCAGATGTGCCATAACATTCTAACACAGAAATCTCAGTGGGCTCTTCCACTTCTACCATTGATCAAATTGTATTTCTAAAGCATTTAATTGTGCAATGGCATTATAGCAATTGACACTCTGACATTGTTCATTGCGAAAGGGGAGATTTACTTGATAACACTGATCAGTCCATACTACGTTGTTCTTTACTTTTTGGATGGCTACATTCTCAGAGATGGAAAATTGCTCCCTGGGACTGATACCAATCATATCAAGTCTCCACCATTCATTGACATCATGGGTCGTTTTTACTGTTCGGCAGGCATGAAAGGCTTTCACAGCAGTCGTGTCAATTCCCTCAAGTGGCCACTGAGGAACCCTCCCATAATGGGATACCCCTTGATGACTCACGAAAAGACTGACCCATCACACTTGTCCATACTAACAACAAAGTGATTAAAACAGTCTGCACTGATCAGCATGTTCACATTTTTCAACGCATCATTACGAACTTCCTCGTCCACCATCTTGTACCCTTTGTTTTGCAAATGATGTTTTACAGTAACTAAACCCATGTTGTAGATGGGTGTGTTCACATTGTCATGCACTATCAATTTTGTCCTTATTACCCTGTTTCCCATCTGAATTTTACATGAAGCCAAATCGTATTCACCATTAATAACATTAGATCCAAAAGGTGCAATACTGAGGGAGACTTTCTTTATTACTGACAACTTTAATTTCTGGGCTAGCCGACTCAAAACAAAACAGCGTTGGCTCCCGATGTCTAAAAGCACTCTGGTTGGAGCCTGTCGGCCCTGGACACACAAGATGGCAGACACTGTCAGTAACAGTGTCAATGGTAGGCCTGAGTCAGACGCACATTCACACAGGATTTTTCATTACTCTTTTTTCTTCTCACTTACTCTACTTCCATTAGAACCCTCGCGATTTCTATTTCTACACTGGCCCTTTGCTGGCTTAGATGCGACATAACTTGATGACTGACTCGGTAGGCGTATTTGACTGAGACTTGAAAGCACATTATGATGTCTACCATTACACAATTTGCAAATCTGTCTGTTACATTGAATGCTACTATGGCCCTTGCCTAAACATTTAAAGCACCTACGGAAATATATTAATTGTCACATTCGGTTTTCAACGGTGGTGTGTTTGGTACAATTGCTGGCCGAATGCTCACCTTGGCAAAACGGACACGTTCTAGTACAAGGGGTTAGAAATGCAACTGTTTTAGTCCTTACAGACTTGTCCTCTCCCTTTTGCAACACATCGTCCTCCAGACTCCTAATAAGGAAATCAAGTACCTCAAAAAACTCATCCAAAGTGTAATCACACTTTCTTAAGTAATCCACAACTTTACGATATACATTGTCTTGAGAGAGCTTCTGATTAATCAAACTTACAACCATTCCCTGCCCCACATCTACTGTACTCAAGCATTTAATTTGTTCTAACAACACTGTTAATTCGATGCAGAAATTTTTCAAATCCACGTGGTTGAATTTTGGAACAAAGATATTAGTGAGTCACCAATGCAAAACAACTAATGTTTGCTGCTGGTTACCATAGTAACATTCCAACAACCCTAATGCAACATCATAGTCAGCAGCCACTACACTTAAGGCCTTGACTACACTAAGCGATTCTTTCTTGAGGGCACCAAACAAATACATAAACTTAGTTACATTATTTAAATCACTGTCTGTTAATGTGAACATCAAACAATTCTTTAAAGGTAGTGTATTCGCTAATCTCACCATTAAACACGGGTGAAGGAAGTTCTTTTAACTTCCAACAATCTTGTCCGTTGCTGCGATATGCTAGGAAGGAATTCAATTCTGGTAAGGATAAGGGCAATTACACTATTCACTTCACTGAGCACTTAACGAATTGACAGTTCAAAGCTTGATTCTAACTTTACTGTACTAGTCAAATAGAAGTTTCTCAACAGTTGCTCATGGGCTTTAATGCCATCAATCAGGTTTTGGTACACCACCACAGCACGTGTTGCCAATAGCTCATTATGGGCCTCAGCCACTATATCGGTCAGTAGAGCAACCAGTGAACTGGCCTGCAAGTTACTTGCGACAACCATGTTGCTTCAAGTCACATCAAAATTCTGCGTTATGAAAAACAATGATCACCGTACTCTCTGAACCCCTATTATGCCCTTGTCACTCTCGCCATTTCCTCAGTCAACACGAAAAACCATCACTTTTTGGATGTTCCCGATGCTCGCTGATACAGACCATTTAGTTCAAAGGACCAAATGTCGTGAATTTTTCCCCACGACTGGAAGGGTTCTAAGTCCCGGATAGTATGGAACTATGATGATGAGGCCTGAAGGGTAATATCAGCAAACCTCTAAGCGAAGGTCCATCAAGATCAGGTAGGCTTTTAGAATTTTATTAAAAATTAGACTATATAAATTTATTATACATTATAGTCAGCATTAAACTAAAGCACACCCTTAAGGACCATGCGGTCAGGTACAAGACACACAACTCCGAGAAAGAAAAGTTACACAAAACCCATAACACTCAAAACACTGGCTTCCAAAAGTTCAGACTACACTTTAACCAAATATCAACTATGCCAAGCTTTGGATGGCAAAAATACAAAGGGATTAGATTAGCAAACTATATGAACCAGCTCTTGACTACAAATGAACAACTTGGCTGTGGCAGTGACGACATGGAATGAGCTCAGCTTACCTCTATGATGTGCCCCCAAGAAAGAGGCGTGTTGTCCTTCTGCATGCCTCATCGTTACTTTGGTTCCCATTCAAAGTTTCTACATTGGTTACTTTATCAAAGAATGTATTTGAATCATTTAAAAGTGAGCCTCTCAGATACTGAAGATACTGCTAATACAGGCAATTCGCCAGACACAAATAATACTCGAACATATTTACAGAATAATGAGAACCACGAACTCTGCCACCTACTTACGACTTCCCCTCGCTTATCCTGAACGTTGTGAAGGATTATCAAGAAAATATGGATCCAATTTTTTCACAACATCTTTCCTGGTACATTAGGCCTTTGAAACTGTTGCTATATTTAGCTTTGCAGTTTACTACGTACCACATTGCAAATGTTTCAGTAGTTCTCTTTCAGTAGAAGTTGCTGGAAGTTCTCCACTGGATAACTTGAAATTGTAATTGATTCCTCATCAGCCACATTCTTAGAACTTAAAACTGAGAATAACATGTTATTCATATACTTTCTATTTGTCATTACTTCTCTAGCTTCTTTAGCAGACAATTTGCTGAAAAAGGGACCATAGTTATTCAGAACATTTTTCTAACATTTTCCTCATTTACTCTTTCTTTCTATTGCTACATATTTTTGAATGGTATAGTATAGTTTACTGAAGTTATAAGTTAAATCTAAATTCTTGCACGAAAGCACTTTTCAAACATTCCATTTTTGATAGCATAGTCGCTTGTCTCGTCCTCAAGGAGTTACCTTCCATGGGTCTGTCAGATCTCCATAGTGACCAAACTAATATAAAAGAATTCCCATTTAGTTGGTCTCATGGCCAGGTATTGTGTCTCAAAGGCAAGAGAGGGATGCAGAGGATCTGTGTGTCCTCGGAATGCCTTTGTACCTCAGTGTCTGACATTCTTCCTCACACCAAAACGCGAAGTATGTGCCGTATTTAGTCCGTTAATGGTGTTTGGGCTCATCAGAAGTCAAAACTATATGCCGTGTCGTTCCATTAATGACTTCTGAGTACGGTCGATGTGAATCGTAAAACCATTTGAGCACGCCAGAACATACTTGAAGGGGTACGCTGTAATTAGTCCGTTAGTGGCGTGGGTGTTCTCCGAGGGAGGAGTTTTCAGAGGCCTAGACTTTTGTCATCATGTGGTTCCGTTACAGGCTCTCTGAAGGTAAAGCGGCTGTAGTGAGTCCATTAATGGCGAAGCCAAAACCGCTGTTTTTACTATCACTTCTTAGGTCACCAGTTGTGAGGACAAAAAAGGTCAACTGGGTATTAACTTGTTTATTACCTGGGCACAGGTATACATGGCAGAGTGCGGACAGAAACGTGGTACCCGACCTCCGATCACCATGACCCGCACTTTGTGTTTGTTGACAGACAAACAAATGGCAATTTTGAGAGACATAATAAATATACAATGATAAAATGCATATCAGCGGAAAGGCCAGAAAATTCTAATAATGACTATTTACATGAGAATCTTGATATATTAAGAAATACAATGCATGACGTGATTGATGCGAAAATGAAGAGATGTCTGATCTCTTTACAGGGTCAAGACATTTCTTGGGAGGGCCAAGGAAAATTACACAAAACTAATGTACCAACTGTGTAATTAGTAAAATATGCTATTCAAATGTATATATCAATGTGAATGAAGGAAAATAATAGTATTAGTAATTAGTAAACCTATATCTAAAATTATAGAGATCAATTTTTAATTAATTTCCAACTCCTACTACAGGTAAAGGTATCAAATACTGTAATGTCAGTTTCCTCACAACCTTATATTCAACACTAGTCTTATTTCTGTTATCAAGTTTTAATTTTCAACTATGGTATAGTAATATCCTTGTCATGTTAATATATCAAAATAGTGCTTATCATCAATAACACAAAAGATTTATGACTCTCCAAAATCTCTTCAAAATTTCAACTTATCCCATTCCCTCTTCTTCATCTTCTCTTCCTGGAGAGTAACTCTAAGCAGCAATAGCAAATTACATTGCACTTATTCAAAACTGTGACTATAGTTTCAGTCACTTCATACATAAGTTGATAACATTAAGTTGGATCAAAATATCATGAACAAACATGTCATTTGTGTTAAAAACCTATAACTGTAATTCTTCTTTTGACCACCAAAGGGTTAAAGTTTAGTTACAAAGGGAATTTCAACTGGGAGGGCCAGTGGGGGGCCAAGCATCTGATTCGGGGGACCCGGGCCCTCTCTGGCCGCCCCATAGCGATGCCACTGGTTAAAGTTCAGTTGTTGAAGTTCTGTAAGGTTATGCAAACTCCCTCAAAGGGGATACACAGTTTTTGACATTTGATCAATTCCGTAAGGAAATTATGAGTAACATCAAAGATGTCCTTGCCACAGAATGGCAATATATAAGGGACATGATACATGATTCCAAAAAGGAAAATAGGTTAGTCCTGTGCACCCCAAGGCGTAAAAGTACTGCATCCTGTAACCAAAAGGTGAGAGTGGATACAGACTCTGCCCAAACAAAGTTTAATGCTAGAATTCTGACTGGAAACAACAAAATGGCAAGTTCAGACTACAAAACTTCATATCAAAAGATAAAAGGGGCTCCAATATTCACCCCTGATAATACTGATAATACTTGGTGAGGTTCCTCAATGTGAATTTTCTCTCCCGGTGGTAAGTGTCTAATTAATGAGTGATATACCATGATCAAAGTTACACATGTAGAATTTAGAGACAGGGTAGCATATCCTAATGTAGAAAGGCACCTGGTACCACCTTCAGCAGACAGTGAGAAACCACTAAAAGAAACGGTTCTCCTACCTGTATCTATAGCATCAAAAGCTATAGAAGGCACCTTCACCAGGTCATTGGAAAATGGGTCTCTACTGCTATTTTGGATAAGACCCAAACTGCTCACTGAGTAGCCCCAGCCTTCTGCCCCTTCGCTTTTAAAATAATTAATCATGTGAAGGCAGATTTTAAAAATTTTGTAGTGACTAGAAAACGAGAGACAATGGCAGAATAAAAGCCATTCGTCACGGTCACCCCAGTCTCAGATAATTTCACCAAAGAATGGGCAATGCTTCAACTCCCTTTTGAAAGGAAAAAAGCTCCCTCTAGATGTAGCTGCTCAATAGTTTGGGACCACTATGAGAAGAATCTCAGAGGGGATAGCCTCAGCAGAATTTCATTCTAGGATCCACCTCCTTAGTATTATAGCCTCTACCACCTTGCTGGAAGTTGCCATCAAAAGGCTTCCAGAAGATTCCAGAACAATTTTTGCTGTTGTGGCAAAAGTCTTATGAGAACCCTATGGGAAGCACTCTAAGACTTTCTAGAATGGTGCTTAATAGCACAAATGGAAACAATGGAGGGCTAAAATTACATTCTAACCCTTTCTGTAAGGGTCTGCTTGAGGAGTCTGTTGTGGCTCAACTTAACAAGCAACACCCACCAACAGAATTGTACAGTGTACACTCTCCTGAGAAAAGGGGAATTCAGGAAACAAAAAACCAGAAACTTCCCTTTACTCAACCCAAAAAAGGCCCACTATGAAAGTAATGATATAAGCCTTCAGTCACCCTAAATGTTTTCATCAAAAACAGGTAGGTGGTCAGAAGGGACAACTCCCTACAAAAGAACAACAACAACAGCAGGAACATCCCTTTCACATGGTCCAAAGACACTCCTACATGGGAAAAGGAAAAGCAACACCTGGAATGCCTATCAAGGGCAAAGGAAGAGGAAGAGTTGGCTCCCAATAGGAATTGTATGGTCGGGGGTCGGCTTCGACGACACCACAGGCAACGGACACAGCATTATGTGCAACAGGCTCGGGTATGGTCTCATCCGCCCCCTCCTTTAAAGGGGTTCCTCCAAAAATCAGACCCCTCTCTGGAAGATTATGTGCAGATGGCCCTGTTAAAGGGAGCCATAGAGAAACATGCAAATATTCACCACCAAGTTTGTCTCCTCAGAGTCCCCAAAAAAGGATTCCTCCAAATGAAGAATGATCCTCGACCTCTCAACATTGAATAAGCACACTGTATGCCAAAAGTTTCCGATGACTACCATTGCACAAGTACGTTCACTCATTCCACAAGGGACCTGGACAGCTTTTATAGATCTGAAAGACACATACTGATGCATCCCTAGAGCCATTCCCTTCCTCCCCTTCCTAGGGTTCAAGATAGGGAAAGATACATACAGGTTCAAAGTCATGCCCTTTGGGCTAATATTGCCCTAAGAATTTTTACAAAATTAGCAATGGTAGTTGTTTTAGAACTCAGACAAGAAGGAACACAACTAATAGCCTACTTAGAGGACTGGTTAATCTGGAGACCCACAAGAAAGCTTTAGTGATTGAGAAACCTAAGAGCAGTGGTAGACAGACTCCAGTCAAAAGGTTTCCTAATAAACTGGAAAAAAATCCCCCCCTCACACCTAGCAGACGTTTTCAGTAGCTGGGACTGTGTTGGGGTACTCTTAACATCCAGTTGTCCCTTCCCATCAATACTCAAAACAGAATAAGGAAAGACCTCAAAACGTTCCTTGCACAGCCCAAGTTCCAGACAGCAATTAGAACTTACGATGGGCCTGCAGCAGTTCGTATTGGTAACACTCAGATTGCAACTAAAAATGTGAACAAATTCTGGCTATCACATGCAAGAAAAAGATGCAAGACAGACCTCATCAAAAGAATGAAAAAGTTGGAGAGATACTTTGGCCTTGGACCCGGAAGGAGTCTCTGGTGAAACAAGTCACCCTGACTCCTCCATCTGTACAAGTGACAATACATACAAATGCCTCGTTGACAGCTTGGGAGGACATTGGGAGGATTTATCATATCAATTTCCTGGAGCTGGTGGGTGTCTTTTTGTCCCTCAAAAATCTCAAACCTCCAAAAGAGACACACATTTTGTTGGTTCTAGACAACATGACTGCAATGTCCTGCATCAAGAGGTCAGGATCACATTCACCTTATCTCAGTATGGTAATGCTAGCCATCCTTCGGATGGCACAAGCAAGGAAGCGGCACTTGTCTGCAATTCACCTCACAGGGTCTCTCAATGTGATAACAGACTATCAAGGGAAATGACAGAATCAACAGAGTGGGTGTTGGACAACCACTCTTTTCAAACAATAGCCAACGTGATTCCACAACCGGAAGTGAACCTGTTTGCCGCATACGAGAATCACAAACTTCCAGTGTATATCTCCGAACTTGGATAATCAAGCAACAGCAAGAGATGTGTTCCTACAAGACTGTAACAAATGAAAGACAATATACCTTTCTCCTCCATTGTCCCAGATTTTGAAGGTTTTGAGCAAGCTTCTAACCTTCAAAGGAACAGTTACTTAATAGCCCCCAATTGGCCAAACAGGCATTGGTTCCTATTACTCCAACAATGAATGAAGAGATCAGTTCCACTACCGTCTGCTGATCTATCCCAGACAGTAGGAGGGAAAGTCATTTGCGCCTCCTTTCTGAGCTGAGACCTTCATGTGTGGATTTTTTAAATATTGTCCACCATGAAAATTAATAACCCAACATTGCTAGGTACCTAGTGCAAAGATTTCAGACATCATCTCTCCGACAATACTAGTTTATATGGAGGATATGGTTAGATTATATCCATACTGAGAGCCCAGTTGAGATTTCTATGGAAACACTTAACTTTTTTCTTTTACCTTTTTTGAAGACAAATGCCTTGCTGTTACAACATTCATGGCATACAAGGCAACATTAACGGAACCCTTGCTTTATGGATTTGGGATTGATTCTAGTACAGAAATTGTCATTTCCCTTCTCTGGTCTTTTGCACTACAAAGACCCACTCCCAAAAGGCTTCAGATTACTTGGTCCTTGAATAAGGTGCGTAGACTTCTGTCAACCCCTCAATTCAGCAGATCCAGTACAACCACAACTCTTATGCTGCAAAAGGCATCTTCTTGATTGCTCTAGCATCAGGAGCTCGTATTAGTGAACTGGGCTCTCTTAGACAGGGACGATACATCACAAAAACATCTAACCATCAGTTATTATTGTCCCCTGACCCATCATTCTTGGCCAAAAATGAGAATCCTTTAAGAAGGAGACCTATTTTGATAAGAAAACTCATTTTAGCAAACAAGACATTATGCCCTGTTCAAGCAAATCCTTCAGGCCAGCCCTAGGAGAGCTGTTAACCAGCTCAGTGGTCTGGTAAAACTAAGGTATACTTTTTTTTCAAGCAACCAAAGATTTACCTAGAGATCACGGCAAGCATCCCAGAGGGTCCTATTTTCCTACGCCCTAGCGCAAACAAACCACCTCTCTACAAAGGCTGAGAATAATTTTAGTATCTCTCAATAAAATGGCAAATCCACACTCCTTTCCTAGGAAAGGTTTCATGATTTTAGGAAAGTAAGTACGTCATTGGCCTTCTTGAGAAATGTCTCTGTTGAAGAAGTCTCCGAATGTACAGGGTGATCATCAGAGACAGTATTCTTGATACATTATTGCTATGAGGTCAAATAAAAACAACTACACTATGTATCAGTAGGTGGTATGGTTCGCCTTGACCCCATAGGCGCTACAGCGGAAAACCAGGAGTCTTCCTAATGGGTGGATATGCTAACTATCCCTGGGAAAGGTGCGACAATACTGTAACCAAACCCAGCATGCTTAGGTAAGTCATTGTAGAACCATATCCTAAAACATAAGTTCGTGTTTAATTTCTTATTTTTTGTTACCAAAACCTGAGGGGCATTTGGAATAAAGAAAGGGGCTGGAAACTTGTAGATTCACCTGGGATCAGAAATATTTTTTTATTTGGCTGTTGTGATTAAAATTTGAGAGCTTAAGCCATTTTGTCACATGTCAATTTCTTTTTAAAGCTCCTTGAGGACAAAACAAGCAACTAAGCTATCAAAAAAGAGGTTTTGACCTAGGAAAAACCTATTTTTAGCAGTCGCTGTTGAGTCCTCAAAACCCACCCACTTCCCTGACAAAAAGGCAAGGGATTTGAGCGAGGGATCATCCTGCATTGACCAACAGAAAGCAATGGTGTCTTGGTCCTTAGCACTAGTCCGTTGTCGACAATATGGTGGACTGTGCATGCACATTAATCACTTCCCCATCGTGCAGGTTTTGGTGAAGGAAAGAACTAGGGTACGGCTTCGCTGTAAGATAAGAAAGAGCCCTCTTATTTTCAAGTCCATTACATACTCCATCACGTGTTATAGTGTTTATCATTATGACACAGTACCTGGCCACAAGGCCAACTAAAAGAGAATTATTTGATATTAGTTTGATCACCATGGATCTCTGACAGACCCATGGAATGTAACTCCTCCTTGAGGACTCAACAGCGACTACCAAAAAAGGTTTTTCCTATGTCAAAACCTGTTTTCTACCAGTTTTAATTCCACCCTGGTGTCCCAGTATTATTTGAGGATATAGCCATTTTGAAAGTCATATCTTCAACAGGAGTAGTTGCCTATGCTAAGTGGTCATCAATGATTCCAGAGGTAGAAGGGGTGATTCCTGTATTTTCCATAATTAAAACCATGTGTAAAACACATGAAGACGCCATTAGCTTTTCCTGGAGCTCATTCTTCTTTCAATGACACCAGTAAGAGCTGACTTCCAAATAGTCTTCTCCCTACCCTACTAAAACGATTAGGGTGGCTCAAGTGTAGGCCAAACCTGCTTAATGGGACTGAGAGCATTATATGAATCCAATCACCCTCATTCTAATAATTTTGGTGGGCAAACCGGAGAGAATGTTAAAAGTTTTATCCCTAAAGCCAGCCTAACACTGGGATCCATGGGCCAGTTCTGACAGATAGTCATACCCATGAGATATCAATATGGTTAATGTACCGATATCTCTCAGGTCCTAACTGTGGGTGGTTGCTGAGACTGCCACAGCTCTTATTGGTGGCTTCAAGAATGAACTCCAATCCCAGTAATGGGTCCATTCTTGGCCTAGACCATTAGTTCTTAACCCCAGGGTCGCGACCCCAAGTTGGGTTGCCAAACCATTTCAATGGGTCCCCAAGGGTTACCACTTAATGAGCTTATTATTTTCCCAGTACTCCTTATTATAACTATTATTAGAGAAAATATTATATTAAGAATACATAATTCATTAATATCTGACGCAGAACATTATACAGACATAGAATACTTAATTGAGGTTAGAAATCTTCCCAACACAGGCACTTGCCTTTTAAATTTAATGGCCGTTGAATGGCGGGGGTGGAGGAAATCGCACAATTACATAAAAAGAAAATGTTTGTGAGGGCATGGGTCGCCATGGTTAATTTAGACAAGATTTGGGTCACTGCAGAAAAAAAGGTTAAGAACCACTGATCTAGACACAAAAGAGAAAGTTAAAGAATTTGCATAGCAAGGTAAGAAAAAAAGGTAATAAAATTTGGAAGAGATTGAAGTATTAATGAGAAAAGAAGAAAGAGCATAAATAGGCATTTAGAGTCGAACTAGGGGAAAAGAGATTCCCCTGGTTCGAGGTCCCTCTCACCTGTCACAATTTCAACTAAGAAAAAAAAATCAATGTTGAGCCTGAGAAGGAATTCACTAACATAATTGTAACAATACTTTTAATAAGAACGCTATCCCATGCTCAAATCTTCATAGGAAATGTGCACATATGCACACAACACTAAATTTAAAATCAATGCAAAATGAAAAGTCTCATAGACAAAGACATTAAGGCACTGAAAATTATTTAACACGGAACAATTACGTTTACTTCTTTTAAAGGAAAGAACACTAATATGAAATGAAAGATCTCATAAAAAGATTTTAACTCTGATTGTTTTGACGTTACACTTCCCGCAAACTTAACATGAATTCAAAATGAACTACTTTTCTTCTGTCACGAAAATAAAAGTCTTAATTGGAACTAAAATTCCAAGTTTTGATTATCATGCTTGCCCAGAATTAAGACTATTCCAGGCATGCTATGCATAAACTATCACTTAACACCACACCTACATGAATGTGCAACTCTTACGGTATACCACTTATTGTGTCAAAATATTAATGAGCTGAAGTATGCCATTTACTTACATATATATGAACAATCCTACAGGGGACACTGACTTGAAATTGCCAATCATTACATGCAAAGTATCATACAGCTGCCAGCATGCATATTAGGATACACCTGACACTAGCACTCTTTGTATGACTTTGTTAGAGGTTATTCAAGTCTTTCATTTTTAGAGGGGCCCTCTTTACTTTGTTTTACTTTTACCCTTAATATTTGCTAGAGATTAACTCTCTTAATATCTTATACCTCCATCTGTTGCCATAATGAATGACAGTCTCATTCAAGTGTCTTTAATGGTACGCAACAGCTGACATCTCTTAAACAGACATATTCACAATATATTTAAATGAACAGTGTTTTCACAAGTTTTATTTTTGGGTTAAAAGATAAATAATCTTGAATAATGGATACATTAATCAATTTTGTGCTCCGCATTGAATGATATGTACGAAACTGCGCACAGATTATATATTATTAGACACTGATATTAAACACCCATGGGTTGCCAGTATGCAGTTTTTCTGACAATTGTCATGCAATGGTGACAGCCCATTACTAACCCACCCTCACTGATTTTACTCTGTTACAAAATCCTGGCAATGATATTTCTTTCAACATTATTCAAAATGAAAGGTTTTATTATTCAGCTAAATATGAAAGCTTCTTAAGCTTAATTTCAATAGCTGAAAAATTTCCGAAGTCTCCTAAATCAGCATATTTTCGGAAAATTATCATTACCAACTTATTCTAAGTTAAAGCCTGTTTTATTAAAAGAACTTCATTTTACATAAAACTTCACCCCTTTTTAGCTCTCACCATATTTACGATATTAGCATGTTTCTCAGTTTAAGCATAGTTCCTCTTTCAAGCATCTCACTTGATTCACTACATTTCCGCTAAAACAAAACCGTTGTGAAACACTTGCATATGGCTTCTTCTTCATTCCCCTTTAACTCTCAAGACCAAACTCATATGATCTTCTCTATCGCCTTGGCTCGGCATCATTTCTTCTATCTAGAAGCTTTTAAGCTTGACAAAATTTCGGGAACTGGCAAAAACCACAATATCAAAATACACGAACACCTGGTGTATACAAAACCATACTTAACCTTGCTTATCTTTGAGAGAATTGAATTTATTTGCAAATGCAGTGCTGTCGTATAGCAGTTATGATTTTCTTCAATAAATTTTGATTAATGTAAGATGATACAAAATCAAACTTATTTGGTAAAATTTCCCACCATGCACACATCCCAGTAATTCAGTGTGCTTTTAAGCCGTCATGATTTTTTTTTAATGCAAAGTGATGAGCACACAAGTACACTGAACCCTGACAAGTGGTTAGTCTCAGTATTTAACTGATACACAGTTCTCAATATTTAGCTCATACAAAACTCTCATTATTTGAATAAGGGTACACAACTCCTTCAAGACAATGCCAACAAGGACAATGAAACTCTTTTTAATTACTGACAATTACAGAGATGTTTTCAAACATAAATATTGCATTTATAATCACTTATGTGAACTTTGACAACATTTCTATTGAAAAAAAATTTCAAATAGCAATGTACGTTAAACAAATCTTGCAGTGGCAAGGAACACTTAGTCCCTTCTGTGTCAATTTGAATACTTATCTTTGCTGGTCCATGTGATTCTGGGTCTTGTGAAAGATAGGATTTCCACACTGAGAGATGGCACTGGGTCTCGCGTCTTTAATTAAGGAGTGTGAGGTTGAGGATTATCTGCTTAGAGTCAAAGTTGTTTGTCTGGTGGACTTCTCATTCTACCTAACTGGAATCACTAGCTGTCACCAATCTCGTGCATCTGCAGCCTGATCATCTTGCAACTTCTACTTATTGTTGCTTTCTTTTGCCATCTGATGTCTCCTCTGTAAGCTTAATCCATCTAGGTTGATGTGAGCATTTTTGAAGGAAGGCCTAAGTAGTTAAAAGCTCTCATTGGTCAAATCATCAATCTTAAGTGAGCATGCCTACAGTAAGTCTAATTTTTTTGTTGGTCAGGATTCATCGAGTAGCACATAAGTTGTGGAAGTAAATGAGGTTATTGATACTGACCTTTGGAAGTTCATGGACGACAGTGAGTTAATTCAGTGCTGCTCTCTAAGCTTCAGTTATGCCAAAAATTAAAGGAAAAAAAGGTAGCTGTTCTGTTTATAAAAGATTTATGGCTTCTAAACAGAAAGAGGAAGTGTGAGTGGTAGTTACTTAGTTTAGAATTGTCAAATGATACCGCCCTGTTACTAATAATCTTGGTAATATAAAAAATACATTCCGACTTAAGTTTTATTGCAATAGACTGTAAACTACTTCTTTTGACAACATCTTTACAAATAATAATACCTCTCCAGAAATTCGCCAGTTAAGGGAGCGATTACAATTGTTCATATGTGGAAAAGAGACTTGTTCTGTTACCTGGACGTGCACAGTACTATGCTAATTGATTCTGGTAAACAGCTTATTAATACTTTGATGGATATATTTAATATTACAATCCTTGCATGGAGTATCATAAATGCAACCTGATTCAGTAACCTACAGCATGTTTTGTTATCAAATATCTACCTATAAAGGCTTAAAATTACAGAATTCAAACTTAACACTAATACAAAAGAGAAAGATTAGACATTTTAAGTGCATTCTGTAGCCTTATATACTATGATGCTATTTAAGGGTATATTAAACAGATTTGCAAGACATTAAGCTGTAATAAATCTTGTTATTAATCCAGATTCCATACCATAACTGTACGATTCAGTAGAAAATACTGAGTTGTTGGACCATAAGTCTTGGTCTAGTGTTTCATGAAGTTTTCCATTCCCACTAATACCGCCATATTTGGCATGTATGCCGACCCATGGTTCTATTATGATTATTCTATGAAACAAACACTGATTCATGACCTTTATCACTGGTATTGTGATAAAACTCAGTTGATCTGTTCTCATTTGACTAATAACACAAATTCTGTTAATGTCTGCAGGAAGTAATATCAGTCAATATAACGATCTTTCCAATTAGTAAAACTACACGATGTTCAAGTGAAGACCCAGTTGTCTTCCCCATGCCTCCTACGTCAGTGTCTCAAATAATCGGACAAAAATGAAAAAGAAAAATGTTCTTGAGCTGAAGTTGATGGGATCTTTAGTGAACCAAGACCTATTGTGTCTGGGGTTCCACAGGGTAGTGTTCTTCTTCCACTATTATTTTTGGTATTTACAAGTGATGTGGTGGTTGACCCGGAAAACAAGATTGTTCAGTATGCCGATGATGCAACACTTGTGGGTGTAGTAGTCTCCACTTACGAGAACTGAAGCTGCCCTTAGCCTCAATCAGGACATGGACCGGATCAGTGAATGGCGTAGTCGGCTGAACTCCGGTAGAATGAGAACATTTTTTATTAGCAGACTCGTGCAGATTTTCCACCCCATCCTCCCCTTCAGGTGGATGGGGTTTTGCTGAATGAGTCTGAAGCTTTAACTTCTAGGTGTAACTTTTCACTCACATCTTTTTTTTGAGAAACATCTAATGAAAGTTTCAGTAAATGTTGCACGAAAGTTAGGTACTGTTCGTAAGGCCTCATATTTTATAACAATGATAAAATCAGTGCAACCTGTTTTGGGTCATTTGTCCTTCCTTCACTAGAATACTGCTCTCCGGTGTGGATATCTGCTTCTGCCAGAGATTTATCTCTTTTAGACAGAGGGGTTCGTTTTTGTAGGTTTCTCTTTCCTAATATTAGCAGTTACGACTCGTACCTCGATGGATAGTCTCTCGTTTGTTACTTTTTCGTAAGTAGTATTTTGTTAGGGATCTTTCACATTCACAATTGATCCTTGATCCATTTTTTCTGCCGAGAGGAACCAGGTTCGCTGAACAGCAGCACCAATATGCAGTAAATGTGCCTCGCTATTGAACTTCTCAGTTCCAGAGGTTCTTCATTCCTCACACTTTTGGACTGTGGATCAGTCCTCCTGAAGATTTCGTGCAATTGAAACTTCAGAAATTCAAGGGAAGATGCAATGCATTACTACCCCAATACCATTCTCCTTGCATTTTAATACATTTTTATTTATTTATTAATTTATTGTTTGATTTTTTTCTTTTTAATAAGTGATATCTCTTCTTTCTGTATTCCTCTTTGCTTTCTCTTACTTCCTAATGAGCACCATATTCTTTGGAAGCTTGAATTTCAAGTCAATGGCCCCTGTTAACGTGTTCCATATGAACAGGGTTCATATTCTGAATAATAATAATAATAATAATAATAATAATAAATAATAATAATAATAATAATAATAATAATAATAATAATAATAATAAATGCCCAACTGGAAAGCCCCAGGTCCCAATGAAGTCCATGGGTACTCGCTCAAGAACTTCAAGGCCCTACACCCACACATAGCAGAACAAGTCCAGCATTGTATCACAAATCACCATGTGCCCAAATGGATGACCACAGGGAAAACATCTTTAGTAGAAAAAGACAAGACCAAGGGAAATATAGCATGCAACTACAGGCTTATCACCTGCCTACCAATAATGTGGAAGTTACTAACATATCATCAGTGAAAGGCTATACAACTACCTAGAGGATGCAAACACCATTCCCCACCAACAAAAAGGCTGCAGAAGGAAGTGTAGGGCCCCAAAAGACCGGCTCCTGATAGAAAAAAATGGTAATGAAGAATAGTAAGAGAAGGAGAACCAACCTAAGCATGGCATGGATTGACTACGAGAAAGCCTTCAACATGATACCACACACATGGCTGATAGAGTGACTGAAAAAATATGGGGCATAGGAAAACACCACCAACTTCCTTATCTGCTTACCTCTGGGATGAGATAAGCAGAGGTTAACATCAGGAGAGGACTCTTTCAAGGTGACTCACTGTCCCCACTACTCTTCGTAGTAGCCATGATTCCCATGACAAAAGTACTGCAGAAGATGGATGCTGGGTACCAACTCAAGAAAGGAGGCAATGGAATTAACCATCTGATGTTCATGGACGACATCAAGCTGTATGGTAAGAGCATCAAGGAAATAGATGCCCTAATCCAGACTGTAAGGACTGTATCTGGAGAAATTAGGATGGAGTTTGGAATAGAAAAATTTGCCTTGGTCAACAAAGGCAAAGTGACAAGGACTGAAGAGATAAAGCTACCCGACGGGAAATAGCATTAAACACATAGATGAGACAGGATACAAATACCTGGGAATAATAGGAGAGGATATAAAACACCGAGATGAAGGATACGATCAGGAAAGAATATATGGAGAGACTTAAGGCGATATTCAAGTCAAAACTCCATGCCAGGAACATGATGAAAGCCATAAACACATGGGCAGTACCAGTAATAAGATACAGCATGGGAGTAGTGGAGTGGATGAAGGCTGAACTCCACATCATAATCCAGAGACCTAGGAAACACATCACAATACACAAAGCACTACACCCATGAGCAAATACAGACAGACTATACATAACGCAAAAGGAAGGAGGGAGAGGTCTACTAAGCATAGAGGACTGCGTCAACATCAAGAGCAAAGCATTGGGGCAATACCTGAAAACCAGTGAAGACGAGTGGCTAAGGAGTGCATGGGAAGAAGAACTGATAAAGGTAGATGAAGACCCAGAAATATACAGAAACAGGATAATAAAAACAGAAAAGAGGAATGGCGCTGCAAACCAATGCATGGATAGTACATGAGGCAGACTACAGAACTGGCCAGCAACGAAACATGGCAATGGCTATAGAGGTGAGAACTCAAGAAGGAAACAGAAGTAATGGTAACAGATGTACAAGATCAGGCCCTAAGAACCAGATATGTCCAAAGAACAATAGATGGAAATGACCTCTCCCCCATATGCAGGAAGTGCAATATGAAAGACGAGACCATAAACCACATAGCAAGCGAATGCCCGGCACTTGCACAGGACCAGTACAAAAAGAGAGGCATGATTCAGTAGCAAAAGCCCTCCACTGAAGCCTGTGCAAGAAACACCAGTTAGCTTGCAGTAATAAGTGGGATGAACACCAACCTGAGTGAGTGATAGAAAACGATCAGGCTGACTGACAAAATCAAGAAGAAAGTATCACTCACTGATGTCGCAGGTAGATGAGAAAGAAAAAGAAAAAAATTGATAAGCTTCAAGACCTGAAAATAAAAATAAGAAGGATATGAGATATGCCAGTGGAAATTGTATTAATAATCACAGGAACTCTAGACACGATCCCAAGATCCCTGAAAAAGAACCTAGAAAAACTAAATGCCGAGGCAGCTCCAGGACTCATGCAGAAGAGCGTTCTATTAGAAACAGCGTGCATAATGAGAAAAGTTATGGACTCCTTAGGAGGCAGGATACAACCCGGAACGGCCCCCCCCCCCACAACACACACACACTATAAATACCACCAAGTCGAATAAGATGACGGATAAAAAAAAAATAATGTTAGAGTTGCCTAAGCATATATGATCTGACATTGTTTTTCACAGAGCCCTGTTTTACAATTTTGTTACAGATATCATCTAGTCACAAAGTCAAATGCTTTAGCTCAGATAGTTCAATAATTTGAAACAGTTTTTTTTAATGTTTAGCATAAGTATATAAGCAATTTTTGGGTTTATCACAGACCCACCGTTATGCATGGCTCTCTGAAGGCCTACCTTTAAAGTGTTATCTTTGGTTTAGGAGGGACAAGTCAGAACGGCATCTAAGTTATTTTTGTATATACAGCCTAACAGCAGAGATTCCAGAATTCTTCCTGGAAGCTGGGCTTAAAGCAAAGGACATAGTCTATCCAGTCCAGAATTTCCAGTTTGAAGTTTGAAGTTTTGCCTGTCCATGGTGGGGAACTTCCTTCAATACTGCTCCTTCTTAAACAACGATTTCTTACTTTGGACCTTGCACCTAGGTTCCTTAAAATCAAACTAAATATTTTTTATGTTCATCAATAAAATGTTAGGTTTATACTTGATAATTCTTGTGTAAATTAATTCTTTTACAAAGAATGGAAAATATGAAAGATACAATGGTGCAATGCATTACACAATCCTACAATAAATGGATATGAAAGATGATATATGGATACTCCTATGGCTATGTTTCAACTACCATAAGACCACTGTCAACGTAACTTTGTGATGCATCAGTCCGCAGTCTTCTTTTAACTTCAAAAGCCTAAATTTTAAGTTAAGTTACAATACTTGAAACTCTGACTCCCCCATACAATTTCAATTTATTTTGATAAAAATCCTCGCATACTATGCCCAAGTGTTTATAACTGTCATGGTATGTAATTTTGTTGTGTATCTACATGGCCCGAATATTGACTAGTATATTTCTTATTTTTCTGGGATGGTGGCAAACCTGAATTTTAAACATTTATACTCCACTTTAGTGATTTTCACAAATGTCTAAGCAAGGGTTTGTCCCATTTCATTTTATTAATGCAGAGCAGTTACTTTTGGAGTTGTCATTCGATAAACACTGTTAGAGATCAATCTGTAGTCTTCAAATCAAAGCAATCACTTTCCGTTTAGAATTCAAACAAGCCAGTGCCCTTAGATCTTAGACACACCACTTTCAAAATTTTTTTTAGATACATGAGACCTTCCAAGTCTTGGAACCTATGATGAATACATTCTGCGATCGTTCAATTTCTGTCGATCAAAAAATTATTGCCTCGCCATTTATAAAGACATGATTTGGATCTAGAGATTTAGCAAAGCATTTGCATCAGAGAATGGCGGTATTAAACGTGTTACATTTATAAGCAGGATTTAAGATGAGTAGCCTAATTGTACTAAGTTCTCGTTAATATTGAATCTGACAAGCTTGCTTTTTAGTTCTTTTGGCTGCACTTGCATAAACTGAAGAATTTTACTTTTACCGTTTTATCGTAGCACTAATATAAAAGAAATACATGGATCAGTTTCAGTTCTATAAAATATCTTCATTTTGGTTCACTTTACTGAACTGGCATCTATGGGGTCTTGTGCGATGCAGCGAATTGTGTAGAATAGAAATTGTTCTTTCCATCACAGGTTAAATCTTTATATTGAGAGAAGTGTTAATTCTTTATGAAATAAGTTAACATGTTGTTTTAAACCTGGATAAGAAGTAAAAATGAAAATGCACATTTTCATCGTTTGCCCTTATATGTTACAAGTCCTGTGCTTCAGTCGCTATTTCAGCGTTAGTAGCCTCATAAACAACCTCTTGGTGGTCTTCACTGACAACTGTGAAAGGATGATACAAACTTTCTGAATGCATAATATTTTTGCTTCCTGTGATAGTTTGAAACCACTGAGTAGAAAATTATCATTTGACATTACCACGGGTGCTAAACATTCATGATTTTCATTGGGTAATTATTCATTAATAGGTTTATGAGAAAGCATTAGGAAATATTTCAGTTTCAGAGCTCTGTGATGATTGTCATCATCACCACCTCCAACGTCATGTGACGTAGAGGGCTTTGTTTTCCACAAATCTCCGTTTATATTCTACCTCTCTTTTCATAGATCTCACCCAAGCAGGTCCGGGTTTTCCAAAATTTCTGTTACCTACAAGAGCCCAGATGGACACATGCTATTCGCCCACGGATTGTGCAAAGAACAGGTCAAAGCTGTTTCCATCTCACTTTCATCATTATCTCGTCTCCATATTATTGTTTCGTACTCTGTCCTGTCATCTGACTCATAATACTTATCTTAAAGCTTATTTCTCAAATCCACAAAATCTTATAGATTTAGTTTCATTACCATACTATGATTCATATCCATATCGCAATGTAGATTATATTGGATTTATGTAAAATATTACTTTCGTATGTGCTTTTAGTGTATTTGATTTCCAAATCATATCCAGGCTGTCCATTATTTGATATAATAGCTGATAAAAATAAACCTCACCTCAATTTCTGCGCAAAGGGTTGTAGCTAGACATCCACTACTGCTAACTAGTGTGAGATAATTTGTGATATTTTGAAGATTATAGTTTTTATGAAATTCTATGTTCTGATACGGATGAAAATAACTTTCAGGAATCTTCAGTGAAATACAGGAATTTATATTTTATTACATCACCAAAATAGCATAGATGGAATGAATAAGCAAACAAATTAAGATATGGAAAAGACCAGGTTATGATGGAGTCATTGCAGAGATCATTTAAGTCGAAACGAAAATGACACAGTAGTATAATAACCAGACTATTTTATAGAATATGGAGTGAGGAAACAAAGCTGATAGATAAAAGCTTAAAGATGAACAGGTTAATTTGAGAAACGGCAGCAGTTACACATAAATTTATGAAGGCTTTTGCTGATCACGAGAAGGCATCCGACAACTTCAACAGACCAATGTTATGGAAAATCATGCGTCACTATCATGCTCCCATTAAATATGTATAGCAAACTGAAATTATCCAAGAAAAAAGTAGACGCCAATTAATGTTGACATGATTTTGTCATGTGAATTTGCAGAAAGTAGGGGGATGCAATAAGGAAAGTTATATCTTCTTTGCTATTTGCCTTTCTCATAGATTTTATAATGAACGAAAATAATCAGCAAAACAACAGAGCATTTACAAAGCTTGCTGAATAGAATTCATTACGTATCTAAAGAACAAAAACTCAAATCCAAGAAACCAGAAATAATGAGAACAGAGTATGCATATAGGGATGAAATAAATTTAGAAGAGAAAAGATTGATGCTGACTCATTCATATATTTAGGAACAATGATAGCCAGTACAAATTCTTTAGTACAGTATATAGAAGTGATATAATTGTTGGCCTGGAAAATAAGATTGTTCAGTATGCCAGTGATGCAACACTTGTGGGTGTAGTAATGTCTCCACTTATATAAAAAAAAATGAAGCTGCCCTCAGCTTTAATTGGGACATGGATCGGATCAGGGAATGGTGTAGTCGGTGGGTATGAGCCTGAACCCCAGTAAAACGGAAACACTATTGATTAACAGATCTCGTACAGATTTCCCACCCTATTCTCCCCTTCAGGTAGATGGAACCTTACTGAATGAGTCTGAAGCTTTAACTGTTCTAGATGTAACTTTTCACTCATATCTAACTTTTGAGAAACATCTAATGAAAGTTTTAGCAAATGCCGCACGAAAGTTAGGTATTGTTCGTAAGATCAGTGCAACATCTTTTAGGTCATTTGTACTCCTTTACTAGAATACTATTCTCCGGTGTGGGTGTCTGCTTTTACCAGAGATTTATCTCTTTTAGATAGAGTTGTTCGCTGTAGTATGTTTCTATTTTCTAATAGTAGTAGTTAAGACTTGGACCATCTACGGATAGTCTCTTGTTTGTCAAATTTTCATAGTTTTATTTTAACAGAGATTTTTCACATTCACAACTGATCCCTGATCACCTTTATCTGTCGAGAGCAACCAGATTCGCTGAACAGCAGCACCAATACGCAAACTGTGCCTCACTGTCGAACTTCTTAGTTCCAGAGGTTCTTTATTCTTCACACCGTTGGGCTGTGGAACAGCCTCCCGGAAGATGTCGTGCAATTGGAACTTCAAAAGTTCAAGCGAAAATGCAATGCATTACTGCCATAACACTATTCTACTTGCATTTTAATACATTTTTTATATTTATCAATTTATTATATTTTTTAATAAGTGAGATCTCTTCTTTCTGTATTTCTATTTTCTTCCTCTTATTTCTTCCTAATGAACACCATATTCTTTGGAAGCATGAATTTTAAGTCATTGGCCCTTGTGGGCTTGTACCATATGAATAGGTTTCATCTACTGAATAATAATAATAATAATAATAATAATAATAATAATAATAATAATAATAATAATAATAATAATAATAATAATAATAATAATAGTTTAGGCTGTCTCAAGGTATCTTTTTAGCGGAAAACTATAATTCAGCGTTCATTACTTGTCCAAGTTCCACATTCGCTAGATGACCTATACCACAAAATGCCTTGAAAAGTCTTGATATTTGAAAATGAAATCTGATAACGTACAGAACAAATGAACCTTTCAAAACCATTTTCCTAACTTATAAAATTCAAACGAAAGCAATAAAATTTTGAAGATCATCCTTTCATTTACATCACTGTAAAGGGATAGTGTTGCCTTTGACCTGAAAATTGATAGGCAATGGCAAAACATCGACTGTAGTGATTTCATATTCCAAAACCTCTACCTGTTACCCGGCGATAGCCTTTTTCTCAAAACTAAACCAACAAAGCCCTGATGAATTCCCAGAAAAAGCAAGAAATAATACCTCTAATTTTGTCTAGAGAGGTATTATTTCTTGCTTTTCTGGGAATTCATCGAGGTTTTCTTGGTTTAGTTTTGGGAAAAAAGCTATCGCCGAGTAACAAGTAGAGGTTTTGGAATATGAAATCACTACATTCGATGTTTTGCCATTGACTATCAATTTTCAGGTCAGAGGCAACACTATCCCTTTACAGTGATGTTAACTGTCCTCTGATAACCCTCCCTTCCAGATACTGTTTAATAATATTTATTCATGCTCTGTTTCCACCGCTGCTCACACGAGCAGTCATCTCTTCTTAAAAGAAGTGAAATAGGGAGAGGATGAAGAATGGAGGGAAGGACAGAGAAGATGGGTAAAAGGGGAGGTGGGGGGTGGGTGGTCCTTTGGCAAGACCTGTGAGGGCGAAGGCGACCCAATATCAAGAACCATAAGGCATCGCCACAAACCGTCTTTTGTGACCGCCCAACGACGGCACTTCGGTACCACAAAAACATTATCACACCCTCCGTTTTTCCTTTCATTTCCTCCCCGACGGCCGCGGCCGATACCATCACATTATAATGGGAAAAAGAGGCGGAAAGAGCAAAAGGAAGGAGAAAATGGAGAACGCCTTCCAGGAAATGTGGTCAGAATTTATCAGCTCGAAAATTACTCCCTGATCCCTGTTTGTTTTGGGGGAGGTCCGGGTAAGAGCATGACGGGGAGGGGGTGGTAACGGGGAGGTTTCTGAGGATGACACGGGAGGTTGGGGGGGGGGCGGTTGAGGGAAACAGTGTCATCTGAGGGTACATGAGGCAGTGTTCGTGTTTCTTTGCATCTTTTGTTTTAAGCATTCATCTATCTCCTTTTCGGGAATATACTTTATTAAACAAGTCATAACTTTGAGTTTGCGTCGCCTGTTTAACATTTATGTCTTGGAAATTATGTTCTGTTTATTCGTTAAAAAATTAAGCATTTTATATACTCTATTTTAATTCTATTCTGAATTTTTGTTTCTTCCTTCCTGTGCTGCAAAATCGTCCTCATTTTCAATTGAATTAATTATTGCATTTCAAAGAACGAAATCGGAATTTCAATAAATTAAATAATAGCAAACTTTAGACTTTGTGAAATATTTTTTTTATATCCTTATACTAATCATATCTTCCCTTTTGTCCGTGCTATAGGTCTGTTACTTATATCATTACCAACCAAGTTAGAGTAATTGCAAATAAAAGTTTAATTCACTTTTCATTTATTGTTAATTTAGTTACCTTTCTGCCTTGTCGAAAATGACTCACTGGTCCCGTTGTATCAGGGAATGTAAGAGAACTACTAGGAGAAGAAGGTTGCTAGAAGAGGAAATGGTTCAAAACATGGTTCGGGAATCTCTCTCTTCCTCTTTTTTAGTAAGTTATTTATTTTCACGAAGAAAGATTTCTTTTCCCGCAATCGAACACCAAGCTTAAAGGGACTCTAGTGCGTTAATGATTCAGAAATGAAGCTCCTATGTTACTGTCAGCAGTTTTTTAATGTAAACAATAATTGCTCTCGTTTCTTGTACCATGTTTCATTACTCATGTACGAGTTAGAGGGAGAGATTCGTCATAAAGCTATGCAGAAGCATCTATACAAGTTTCACAGATATGTTATGAAATATGCGCATTCATCTCTAAATTGATTGTTTACGTCGGTATTTCGGGTTTTTGTTCTATTTTTCAAAACGTGCAATGTTTTTGATGAATGCAATGCTAATAATGAAAACTGTGTTAAAAGTTTTCTTTCTATTTCATTTTTCTTCTTTCCATAATGTGGCTGATGCTTCTTTACTTTGTTCAACCAGGGTAAGCAGTTGGCACTATGTTCAGTATAGCGGGGTTAAGGGGGAGCCATTTTTCATGCGTTGATCCCCCGTGATAAAAACAAAATCGCGTCTGAATGCGCGGGCTTGGGTCTTTTCAATTTAGATTTGGCGTCTCTGTCTTTGTCATAGCTCTTACTGTGGCTGACTTTGTTTCTTGGTGCGTGTTCTTTTTCTGTGTGGTGGGTTGCTTTCTCTTTCCACTATATATATATATATATATATATATATATATATATATATATATATATATATATATATATATATATATATATATATATATATATATATATATATATATATATATATATATATATATATATATATATATATATATATTCAGTTATTTATGTGTGTGTGCGTGTGTGAGTAAATACCCGAGGAATATAGCAGGAGATCAGTAATAAGCTCCTTCATCTCTGTTCAGTTCAGGCATCGTATAGATATATGGTTACTTAGTAATGGTTTTCGCGAATATTAAAATCATGATTTTCAATCATATATTCATATATATATAGATCAATAGACGTGGCAAAGCTTGTGTGTGTGCATGTGTGGTTGTATGTTATCTTTTCTGTGAGCCATGTTTCAACTATCTATGATGAATTTAGTATAATGAATTACAGTCTGCATGGATGTTACCTAACATACCAAAATTTCATTTTTATGCCTTTGTGATTGTGAACTGCGAGCTCATGAGCCCATGAAACTGGGAGAACCATAAATGTAGACGTCCTAACTTTTCATAAAGTTCTATTAGGATGGTGAAAGGAGATCTTTCGAGGAGTTATCTGAGGTGTCTGTTACTCAGTTGGACAGCAAGAAGTTTTCTGTTGAAAGTGTTGTATTTTCTTTCTAATGGGTTAGTGAACTACTAAAGAAACCTAAAGGATGAGGTTGAGTTGTCCTGGTGGTTGATTGTTCAATTACTGCACCTTTGGTTAGCATAAGTCCGGTCCTTGGTTGGAGGAATGCCAGAGTGGTTGTATTTGGCAGGTCATCCTTAGTGGTTTTGAAGGCATCATATTGGGCAGTGCCCCTGTAGAGAGTCATATTGTTTCCACTGTGGGCATTATAGACATGGGGCAGGAGAGGCATGGTTTGTGCAGTTCCTGAGAGAAATAGTGATTGTAGTAGTTTTCTTTTCCTGTGAGCTCCTGCGGTCCTTTGGTTTTGATTGGGGTCAAGTGTTTTCTGATGGCTAACACTTTAAAGTGTAGCAGAAGGATACCCTTGCCTAATGCTTCATAACCCAGGAATTGGATGGAGGATGCCACAATGATACATTTGTCAAGGCATACAATCTTGGAGTAGAGGTAGCATGGCTCTGATGTAGTTTTGATGCTTTTCTTGATTTTTTGGAGACCATGAGGATGTCATTGGTATAGCAGATGCAGAAGGGGAGGCCACCAAGGATGTTGTCCATTAGCCTTTGGAATTTGGCACCAGAGTTCCTAAAGCTGAATGTTGAGTAGTTAAACGTGTGGGGGGTACCAAAAGGTGTGATGATCACCTTCTTGGCTATATCCTTGTGGTGTCCCAGTACTTAAAAGCTGCCATCGTGAGGTTTAACTTAGAGAAAATTCTTGGGCCATGCAGGTGGAAGTGATATCAGCCATATTTGGAAGTAGGAAGTGGTCAGCTTCCATTTGTAGATTAAAGCAACTGTAGTCTCCTTAGTGGTGCCAAGAGCCATTGGGATTTTTGCTCATATACCATACTTTGCTGGTATCCTGGAAGTCTGCTTGAGCCTAGGCTTGCAGACATCCTAGAATTCTTGTAGGAGGATATATAGGTCTATGGGGCTCATCAAAGAGATGGAAGGCCACTTTTGTCTGGTCATGAGTGGTACTATTTGGAAAGAAACAAGTTCCAAGAGGTGATGATTAGTAGTGTCCACCAGTAGTCTGAAGTGTGTGAAGAATTTGCTGCTAGGCAGGGGTATCTGGACATTACCAACAATAAAATCCCACCTGTATTTTTTCTCCATAAATTGGAGGTTCAGGGTCCAGTAGCTGTAAGACGGCATTTGGGGTGCTGTTGGTCTTTACAAGTCATAGACCACTGTC
Source organism: Macrobrachium rosenbergii (assembly GCF_040412425.1). Classification (NCBI taxonomy): domain Eukaryota; kingdom Metazoa; phylum Arthropoda; class Malacostraca; order Decapoda; family Palaemonidae; genus Macrobrachium; species Macrobrachium rosenbergii. The sequence goes on along the minus strand of NC_089750.1, from coordinate 38,593,320 downwards.
TTGGTGCCTCTGGCAGTTTACTGATGATGCTGGAAGGATGGATTTGCACCTTGTGATGGTATATGCAGATGAAGAGTTGGCAGGGGCACCTTTTTTTTTTTTTTTTTTGCCTGAAAGGATTTTTTCCACAGCATTGGCCTGGGTCAATCCATCATTATCTTTGTTCTTGGTCCAGGCCTGGTGCTCTCTGGCTTTGTAGATATTGTGAGTTACATGTTACTGATGGGGAGGGTGGCCTATTTGTTGGTTAGCAGTTGGCACTGAGATCTAGCATCATCAGGAGGTGTGTGTTGAGTAGCTGAAGGCTCAACATGAAAAGGCAGGTAGAAGTAGGGACAATTCAGAGCTCAAGAACTTGATTAGATTACTGTATTTGATCCTCTCATCTAAGGTGTTGAGCCTGCATGTGATCCGGTGGGAGAGGGTGTCTTTGGTTGCTTCAAGAGCATTGTGTACTTTCTCTTCTTTGATGAGCTTGCAATGTTTCACAGGCATTTGTATGTCCACTCTATGCAACCAGACTGAAGGTTCAGTCATTGAGAAGATGGGGAGGCAGAGGTTAATGGTATTTGTATTCCTGTTTATTTTCACTGTTAGTCTTATAGCAGTAGGTATTAGGTGCAAGAGCCACATTAGGTCAACCATGCTATTTAGGTGATCATAACCTCTAATGAGAGAGAGTAAAACCAGAGCTGAGATGCCTTACATAGTCTGTTACTGACTTTTGGCATTAGCAGGCATGGCTGTAATTACCTTGTGAATTTCAGTGTTTGCACAAAAACCTGCAGAAGACTAAGCCTGAGATGAGACATTGCATTAAACCACTAATGGCTTTTTATACTGGTAGGCATGCTGTATTTAGTCTGTGAATTGTGCTACTTAGTGCAAAAACCATGCTGTTTCTATTGTTTTGGGGGATGATAACTTTGTGCTCTCAAGAGAAAGCAAAACCAGTGCTGGGACACTGTATTCAGTCCCTTAATTTCTTCTTTGTTGGTATGGCATGGCCATACCAGGTTGCTCCGCAGTTACCAGTGTAAGGAAACTTACATTAGCTGCAGATTAATATCTAATTTTAATAGCAGTCTCTGACCCATTTTAAAATGGCTTGCTAGGCAATTAGTTAGAGGTAATGCCAGTTACGTGGTTTGAAGACTAAATGGCGTTGATGCAAGTGCTGTACAGGAATATGGCTGTAAGAAAACCTTTGAGCTGGTAAACTGGAAATATGCTCTTGATTTTCTCAAAACCTACCAGCTAAACCTGGGTTTGGCATCCATGGTTTGATTTATGATACAAGTAAGTTCTTTAACACTAAACTTTTTTCCTTCCATCAGGAGTTTCTATAACTGCTGTAACTGTTTTGCTAACTTAAAACAGTGTAAGGTCCTAAATACCTATTTCACAATCTTAGGAACAGGATGGGAATCTGAGTAAAGAACATCTGGGTGCAAATATGCTTTCTTGATTTTTCTTTTGTAAAAAAAAAGTTTGAAACTATACCATATCCTTCAACAAAGCCAATGGCACTTGAGCTTGTTAGGAGCATCTAAAGAAATGCTCTTGATTTTTTTCATCCTTACACTTAAAGGCTATTCAGTTGGAATGAGTTATTCACTTTTCCTTCACGAAACATCTCATTGATTTCCTGAGTGGCATCCACTGTTTGATTTATAATTTAGATTCTTTCGTGTTTAGGAAGTTCTAAATTATGGTAGCCTTCTAGCAAGTTCTTATGTACTAATCTTTTTGTCTTCCTTCTACCAGTCGGTCCTATCACAGCTTTAACACTGCTTACTTAAACAATGTAAGGTCCTTATACTATTTTAAGTAAGCATCTCTAAAAGAAAATAACATTAGTGGTACTCCCTCTGTATTTCAAAAGGATACTTAGTTAATGCGTTTTCATGTATGGTGAAACTTTTCCAGTCTTAAGATTAAGGGTGATATAAGATTGATAAATATTGCCTCATACCCAGGTCTTTCATAGCCTCCTTGAACATCTTTGAGGTATATTTGTTCTTTGGTCACTACATTTAACCAGGTATACTAAAACTTTAGTTATCAACATCATCAAATCAGTACTAATTACTTGAGAGCTTATGGTTCTTCATGGGACTTCGTAGTAACTTATGACAACTAATAATAGTACTTTTCTAGTTTTAGGGAGGGCTCATACATAATCTTACAACACAAAAACGCCTAAATGACATATATTATTACCAAGTAAAATCTGCATTCCATCTATATCCAAGTAATCCTCTACATCCATAATTACAAACCCAGAACCTGAATCAGACCTCATAATCTATGCATGCTTGTCGATGGCACTGCATGAAGATGATATGAAAATCTTAATCCCAAAGGCTTAAGGCCATCTCGTGCATCAACTGGAACTCTAAAAACCATACTGTTACGTAATTGCTATGCATTAATCCTAATGTCTCTAAACTGGCATCTTTGCATCCAAAACATATAATACAAGAGGTTTTACACTGATAACCTTAATTGTATTGCCGTTATAAGAGAAAAGAGAATTTCCGATCTTGTTTCTAGGCTTAAAGTATTTAGACCTTTTATGGCTGATCAAACTATAATACTTTGACTAGTTTGCATCTTTCTTAGAGTTAAATATTTGTCTTTTCCTGAACCATTCTCTTAATTCTAGAATCATTCATCATAAATGCTGTTGATGTTGTATTAACTCTTTCAGTTAATCAAAATGATCTTTTACCTTAGGCATATCACCTAATTTACTGGAAAGATTTTCTTCATCTTGTGTATAGCCTATTCAAGTTTATTTTCTTTCTTATATTTCAAAAAATTTTGACTATATTTCTCAGAAGTCATTCTATGTGTGTTTTTTTTTTTATACAATACTCAAAGACAAACATGTGGAACGGATCTCGCCAGTAAAAACACTACATCCAATCATATAATTTTTCTTTTTTTTTCCACTTCATATCACAAACTACTTTTCTTAAACAAACAAGAGACCAGTCAGCATCTGGTCCATCAAAACTAGATACCAGTTTATTAGTTTACTACATTCAGAAGAATCAAGCGATAAAATTTGAGTTATTTTTAATTGGACAATGATAAGTTTTAGGTTGTAACATCAATACAAAAATCGTTTACCTCCCTTGCTTTCATCCGCAAATTGTTTTTTCCGGTCTCAGTAGGGAGTCACTTATCTTTCCTTACATTTCTTTATTTTCCCATGTCTGCTAATGATTCACCGTCCTCATATAGGTCCATAAGCAGCTTCATTACGTACATTTAATTTACAAACTTGATCAATATTCGAGTGTAAATTTTGCTTTCCTTTCAATATCACATGTAAGGAGCTTTACAATGATCAACTAATTTTTAATGAATACTCTTAACTAGTCACTCAATTTATCAACGGCGGGTTTCTTAATGAAATTACAAAGATAAAATTCCGTATTGTCCCGTGGTAATTACTCACACCCAAAAGGAACTATAGCGCATAAGTGCTTTCGCCCCAGCTAGGACTCGAATCTGAGCCTCTGGTGTAGATGGAGCGAAAAGCAGTTGACAATGACCACTCAGTTGTATCCCTTGAGTATGATTTATTCCCAAGATATAGTGACTTCGATATTAGACGATATTAGTGGCTTGATATTTGAGAATATAAAATAAGTATTAAAGACATCAATTCATGAACTTAACGGAATCTAGTAAGTTCATATTTTAACACTGTTAAACTCTTTTTCCCTCCGTAGCTATATACAGTACACACTTTTTGGTCATCGCATATTAACTGTCGTTATACTGATTGATTGTGTATTTATATATATATATATATATATATATATATATATATATATATATATATATATATATATATATATATATATATATATATATATATATATATATATATATATATATATATATCTTCCCCACCATTATCCCTACATTAAGGGGTCTGCTGCCTGATGAGCCTTCTCCACTGCCTTCTATCAAAGGTGTCATACTCTACCAAACCTCTTCTCTCCATATCTTCCTTCACTTTATCTCGCCATCTAATTCTGTCTCCCTCTCGATCTTCTTCATCTAACAGGTTCTTCCCAAGCCCTCTTCATTCCCTGCTCGTAATCCATCCTTAACACATGCCCATACCATCTCAATCGTGACTCTCTTATCACCTCTGTTATCTTTACTAAGCCTGCTCTTCTTATTTCATCATTTTCCAATTCTCTCAAGCAGCAATATTCCAATAACCCACCTCAGCATTCTCTTCTCTGTTATCTCAAGCTTTACTTCCTCTTTTCTTCTTAGAGCCCATGTTTCTGATCCATACATTAACACTGGTCTCATAACTGTGCTATAGATCTTGACTTTTAGCTTGATTGGCATTTTCTTATCACATACGAGTTCCAGCTACATCTCTCCACTTCCCCCACGCCACTTTTATCCTACTGTCCACTTCTGCCTCACATCCTCCCTCTTGGCTTAAAGTAGATCCTAAGTATTTAAATTTTTCCACCTGTTTTATAATCGAGCCTCATCTGCCTTGTATTACTATTCTGTTTCTATCTTCCCTACTGCTCATTAAAACCTGTTTTATTCACATTCACCCTTAAGCCACCCCTCTCTAAAGACTCCTGCCATTCTCCAACCTTTCTCAGTAGGTCCTCCTTATCTTCAGCAGTAATCACCAGATCATCAGCATACAACATCACTCACAGCACTTCATTCCTGATCTCTTCCCTCAACACATCCTTGACCAGCACAAAAAAATGAGCTTAATGCTGACCTCTGGTGTAACCCAACACTAAGTTCAAAGTTTTCTGTTCCTCCAACTGCTGTTATTACTTTTGTGCTCGTTCTCTGATATATCATCTCAACCAGCCTTACCAACTTTTCTGGGGCTTTCCTCTTCCTCAAACACCAAAACATCACTTCTCTTGGGATTCAATCTTATGCTTTCTCCAGGTCTATAAATGCACAATAAAGCTCCTGATTTACCTCTAGCCCCTTTTCCTGTAGCTTTCTTACTATGAAGATGGCATCCACCATCCCTCTTCCTCTCATGAATCCACACTGCTGTTTTCCGATCTTTACAGTTTCTCTTAATCTCTCATCCAGTATCCTCTCTAAAGCTTTCAGTCCATGCTCTGTTAGTTTAATTCTCTGTAGTTACCACACTCCATGACATCTCCCTTCTGCTTGTATATATATACCATTAGACTCTCCTCCCAGTCCCTTGGCATTTCTTCCTCTTCCCATATAGCTTTTAATAAATCCAGCATCCATTTCTCCTCCTCTGCACCTAGTAATTTGATCATTTCAATTTGGAATTCCGATGGACCTGTTGCTTTACCATTCTTCATTGTACTTAATGCTCTCTGCACTTCTCTATCCTGTATCTCCATCACTGGCCCCTCCACCCTCTGTGCTTCCCCCATCTCCTCTCTCTCATTTTTAGTATTTAAAAGTTGTTCAAAATACTCTCTCCATCTCGTCTTAATATCTTCATCCCTATACAATGTATTTCCATCTCTATCCTTGATAACACCCAATTTATCCAAATCCTGTCTCTGCCTTTTCCTCAAGTTTGAAATCTTATAGATACTCGTATCCCTTTCTCTTTCTCTTGTTCCTAGTTTTTCATTCAACTGCTCTGCCACCCTTCCAATAGCCATACCTACCCTCCTTCTCGCATCTCTTTCCTCTTCCTTGTACTGTTCCTTTGCACCCTGTGCATGCCTTACTTTCCAGTCCTTAAATGCTTTTGATTTTCTTTTAATTGATTCTTGCACCTCTCCATTCCACCACCACTTTTCTCCTCTCAACACTCCATACCCTCTGGTTCTTCCTACCAGTTCATCTGCTTCCCCCACACATATTTCTCTCATGTCAGCCCACATATTTTCAACTCTGTTACCCTGTCCAACTTCTATGTTCCCCCTTTCCTGCCACCTCTCTCTCACAGTCCTCCTAAATTGCTCCCCGTTTTCTCCTATAAGTTCCCAAAGTTTAATTCTTGATCTCTTTCTCTTTTTTGGGTTTTCTCCCTCTCATTTTCAAATCCATCACCACCAACCTATGTTGTTTAACACATGTTTTTCCCAAGATCACTTTGCAGTTCATCACATTGCTTTTGTCAGCTCCTTTAACCAGGATGTAACCTATCTGGCTTTGTACTCCTCCGCTTTCATACGTAATCAGCTACTTATCCAGCTTCTGAAACCACAATCAACCCACTATCAGGTACACTAACTTCAAGATACTACTCATACAAATTCTTCCCAGTAACAATTACCTGAGAACCATACCAATATACTGAGTTCATTAAAGGCAATTCTAAACATCTGAGAGGTAAAATATCTCGTAAAGTCAACAAAGTGTTACCCTGATTAGCAAATACTGTCGATACCTGCACAATCTCAGAGTGAGTAGGAAGGAGAAACATCCTTCCCCCTCCCTCCCGAGCAGTTGAGAAAACGGTGGGGGAGCATGCGAGATCTGTAAGCTGAGGTCTGGTAGGCCTAGCCGAAAGCTGTGAAGATTTTTAGTGTTAAGAACAGTTGATGGCCGCCAGATAACGGCTGTCGACAGTGAGGGAGGGAATACAAGACACCTCCCCTCAAGGGGAAGAAGAAGGCAACGTGGAGAGAGGAAGGCAAGTCAGGTTGGTTCCTTCCTTGGTGCCAAGGAGGATGAGGAAGACATTGTACAGACCAACATGAATAAATCATTGAAAATTTTTGTGAGAAATTTCATCAGTCTGGGTATGAAATTTGGTCAACCATTATTGAAGCCCTAGTTTTTCTATTCACTGTAGTTGAAACTTTTTTTTTGCAATTATTGAATTATCAAAAGGTCTTGTCATTAGTTATTGTCTGTTATGTGATATTAGAGAAAGTGTCCTTTCGTTTTGTATTTTTTAGGTTATTCAAGTCTGTGCTGTAAAATTTTGTTCTTGCCAGAAATAACAAGCTATTAACTAGTGTTTTGTCCAATTTTCAAAATCAATTTTGTGGTTACTGAATCATTTTGTGATTTATCTGTAATTTAATTTCAAATTATTCTTATTAAAGTCATTGGGTAGTAACCGGTTCACTGGTACTGCTTTGCTTTAATGTTTTGTGACAATTGTTGACTTTTTCATTTTATTTTGTTCATTTTTGTGCTGGCGTTTCTTAGCTCCTCCATCCCCAAGGGTGGGAAACCCAAGCCCCCGCCTCTAGAGCCTCTCCTTGGTGGCCAAGTGTTTGTTGCAAACCTCACTGATAGTGTGTAATGTTAGATATATTGTTATTGTTAGTTACCCAAGTGTTGACCTTTTTGAGATTTAGCTAAGAACTTGATATTGTGAGAAGACTGGGCATATTCTGGGAAAATTGAGCAAGGGAGCTGATGCTCTGTCTAGAAATGTTATAATAGGGGTTACAACGAGAGCCAAAAAGAGCAAGGAATGATGAAAGCAATCTCGCAACGTTAGTGGCACAGGCGATGTCAACGCACTGCCAGCAACGTTGAAAGTAGCACTAACAGTTGAATACTTTAAATAAGCCAGCAGGCAAGTCACACAGAAAACGGGTGCTAGTCAGGTCAGCTGTGAGTGACTGGAGCTGCGGCGAATTGAGAGAGAGAGAGAGACAGAGACAGAGACAGAGACAGAGACAGAGACAGAGAGAGAGAGAGAGAGAGAGAGAGAGAGAGAGAAAGAGACAACGACTGTTTGAATGTAAGAAGGATCCCTGCTGGGAGGGTCCAAGAGTAGATGTCCTGTGAGTGGTTGTGTGACTGGGTATGTGAGAGGGTTGAGTGATAAATCCCCGATTCTGGAAGTGCTGTGAGATAAATTCTTCATGTAAAAAAAAAAAAAAAAAAACCTGTTGAGTTGTTCCTCCTCATTCTTTGATAGAAAGAGCCATCTCTATAATTCATGTCAGACCATATAAGGTAATAGTCACCACCCATGAAAGCACTGAGAGTAAGTTCCAGTCTAAATTCACTAGAGGTAAACACACAAGTCAAAAGCTGAACCAGTCATGCTGGCCCTGTTACCCCGCTAAGGTGAGCAGAAGCGAGTGTGTCTCCTGTGTAGATCAGCACACAGGCCATGTCAAGATCATGCAGTATACTTTCTAAAATGGACCATAGCCAAGCACAGTATAAGATGGTAGCAATCATAAGAGTACAGTCGTTCATGCAATGGTCTAGAGGCCAGTCATGAGCTTTTCCCCGGACATACTGGGCTATGTAGTCCCTGAAAAAGAAGACTCATCTTCATGCTTCTAAAGGAACACCACCACAAGAGGCATTCGGATCAGCACTTCATTCCCAGAAGGACTTGCTGGTGACAAGGAGTGACTGTGGTCATGCATCAAGACCGAGCATGACCAGACTTGGGTAATGGAGGTTAGTCACGCCTGTGCTAAGGAGCTAACTCACTTGCACCTTGCATGACCTTGTGCCCACAAAAATGGGTGCTGGGGATTCTATCACTTGTCAAAAGAGTGATGTCCATGAGAAGACTGTCTAGCCTTCTTGGGGTGAAAAGGAGGAAGGGGAAAATAAGGAAGAGAAGGAAAATGTTGGATGGAGGCCTTTCTTCTAACTCATGCAACCATAAGTTTTTGCAACCTCTCCCACAACCTCTATAGACAGAGTAAAGACAAGGGAGAGGAGCAGGAGCTGCTGGAGCAGCTACAACAGGAGCAACAAGAATAGCAGGGACAGCATCTGAAAAGTGTTGCAATACTGCATAATTTATGCATATAAACTGGCATTTGTGTGAAATAACTTGTAGCTACCTACAATTCAAGGGTATCATTACAAAAGCAATATTTATTTTAGATTTTCGTTTATTAATTGATAATAAATTATGCTAAACAAAATATCATCTTTGAAAGGGATACTGTTTTTTCTTATTCTATGTGTTCTAAACTCCATTCTTTAACTCTATTTTCGAATTGACATGTAACTACCATTCATTCAAGGATTGTTTCATTTAATGTAGCAATTTTTAGATTTTAATCTAATTATTTACTATAGTCTGTTCAAAATAGGAAATAATGTATGTTAATGCTGCACAGTTTTCCATATTTTACATTTGAATGAAATAATGTAACTACCTATACTGCTATTAAAGTTGCTGTTCTTACTTTATTGAATACAGGCTGTTTCTAGTAAATTTCCCCACTAGATTACTGCTTCTGAATAAATTTTTTTTCCTTTAGACCACTGAATTGGCTAAACATGCTCTACTGTGGTTACAAATGGGATTGTAAACCCCACTCCTGATAGGTGCCAAAAGGGGAGGAGCAACAAAACTTATTAGTGCTAAGGTCTGAATGACCTTTGATCTCTAAGTAAGACATGGACCTTGGAATTCATCTTGATTGCACTCGCCATATCTAATTTATTCATGAATTATCCTTACCAATTATGAAGCTTCTATCTCAGAGCTCATATGTTATGCCCTGGTAAGACCCACCAATTGTTTGAATTGCCTTCTTTAGGCTTTCTCGAAATTCCAGCTCGAGAGAACATGTACCGGGTATTACAATTCCTAAGCATTTGAATGATGTTACCTCATTAATCCTTTCTCCGTCTAATCTTATTTCATCCCTTTTTTTACATGTTTGGTCCTTATTTTATTTTTTGGTAGGTTTATTTTGAGTCGTATTTCTCTCTATGAAAGAGATATTCTATTCAGCAAACTGTATAAATCTTATAATATCTTGTTAATTAAAGGTTCTTCATCTGCATGTTCTAATAGTCGAGTTTCTATCGCTACTTCACTCTAAATCTTCTATTCCATTTCCAACCACAATCTTCTCTTTAAAATGTATTAGAAGGGCGAATAGCAAAGGTGAAATAACATTTCATTGTAGTACCCTACTGTTTACTGGAGATTCACTTGACCAGATACCTCTTTAAACATTCACTTTGGATCAAATACGTTCAGTGATAATTTCAGTTAGCTCTAAATATTTACCGGCAATGCCATACTCATTGCAAGACCCTCCACGATATTGGTCTGTGGACGATATATACGTATATTTGTATTGTACAACTCTTATCTTTACCCTTCTCACATAGGGTTTTTAGAACCACAAATCTATTTAGACACACATAGACATACACGCACTCACACACACACATACACAAACACACACACACACACACACACACACACACACACACACACACACACATATATATATATATATATATATATATATATATATATATATATATATATATATATATATATGTGTGTGTGTGTGTGTAAAGTAAGATTTTTTCAAGAAGTTCATGTGGTTTCTGATTGTAATACATATGCATACTTAACGTACATATATACAGTGCATACATGTACTCACACACACACACACACACACACACACACACACACATATATATATATATATATATATATATATATATATATATATATATATATGTGTGTGTGTATATATATGTAAAGTAAGATTTTTTCAAAAGTTCATGTGGTTTCTGATTGTAATACATATGTATATGTAATGTACACATATGCAGTGCATACATGTACTCACACACACACACATATATATATATATATATATATATATATATATATATATATATATATATATATATATATATATATATATATATATATATATATATATATATATATAAGTATGCACATATATATATAATATATATATATATATATATATATATATATATATATATATATATATATATATATATATATATATATATATATATATATATATATATATATATATATATATATATATATATATATATATATATATATATATATATATATATATATATATATATATATATATGTGTGTGTGTGTGTGTGTGTGTGTGTGTGTGTGTGTGAGTCTGTGTGTGTCTAAATAGATTTGCAGTTCTAAAAACCTATGTGTGAGGGGGCAAATAGTGAATAAGAAATAGTTTGACATCAAGAATGTATATCAATCTGCTGAAAAAGAAATACTGGCATATTGGTTAATAAGACAGAAGCCCTAGATATCGGAATAGATCTGGGATACAATAATGATTAGGCAAAATAAAACATATACAAATCGACAAATTTCAGGGAGATGAAGAACACAAATTAGAAGACAGAAAAGAGAGAAATAGTATTAGAACAAAGTGGATGATGATGTTGATAAAGCCATGTATACTGGGAGTGGCATTGGCGTTAACTTAGCCCTTTAAATGGGGGAATGGGTCGATAACACCATCACCAGCTAAAGAAGGCAATGCAGGGCAGAACATTTTTGTGAAGCTATTCACAAGAGATACTCTGATTCAAGTTGGATCAATAATAAGGACACTTATGAGTCAGAAAACATCAGGTTATGAAGGGATCGCTACAGAGATGATTTTAACTTAAATACAATGTTAAGTGGGAAACCACTTCCTAAGCAAACCCAGACATCCAAACTACCTTGCAAACCAAAATAACTTAATTTCGTACTGATAACTAACTGAGGAAGGGCGTGAGAAACTCAGCCCCTACATAAATTTCTCTCCGTGCTCCCCTTTTTGGTGCATCTGTTTATCTTTCCTAAAGACCTGGTAACTGCTTGGATTACCTCTTTTCAGATGAGAGGCGAATGGAGACGAAGCCTGACGAAAATCCGCCAGAAAGGTTGAGTCCTCCATAAAAGCTTGAGAACATGGGTTGCCAGAAGTCACCAGGATTTGGAAGATTCCATCATAGAAAACGAGGTGAATGAAATGCCAACTTGCGATCCCAGTGACCTCTGGAAGGAGCAAGAAAATAAGCCCCCGAAGTCATATAAGGCGAGAAACAGTGGTCGTCGGCCTCAGAAACCTGCCAGCAGCAGACCTACAAACGTGTCCTTGCATACTCCTTATTGAGCTGAGGCCTCCATGTGGTCACCTTTTCGACCATCCAGTCACATTACCTATGCATTTCCATTAAACTCGTCTCTCCATTCCTGGTGAAATTGACGAGGCCCCTCCATCGCTCCGTTATACGGTAACATCCTGGTTTGAGGTTCTTTCAACAGTCACGTATCTTTAATCTTCCACTGCACTGTCATTTTCTTTTCTGAAATCCAACTTATCACAAAGACCTGAATCACTTAGCTCAGTGTGAATTTTAATGCCAGTATATCATACCAGAATCGAGTTATCTTGGCTCGATTTGCCTGAGATCGTTATAATTATCCTTGTGTAACCGCTGGCATTATCAAATTGCAGATGGTATATCGGCTGTGGAAACATTGACTTGTCTTATGCTTCTTGCAGTGAAAAGGCCACTGCAATCAATTCTTCAGTATCCCTTTCAAGAGGATTAATCATAGACTCTTCAATATTGGGAACAGTACTAGAATAACTAACCACGTAGCAGCCCCCTGTTGTATGTGCCTATCATTCCCCAGTCTTCTGATTGACATGTTTAATTGTAAATATATTCCATTTAAAGTAAACCTAAGAGTTTATCTGCAAAAGCCCCTTGTTGAAGTACGGCCTTCAGCCCAACTGTTTTTCTGTTTAGTTTCCTACCTGACCTAGAAATTGCAGTCAGAATCTCAAGGTGAATTAATAAACCCCCCTGTTCACAAGCTAGACCCCAGATTGGACCCATGAACATGGAATACAGTAAGTAGGACAGGTAAAAACCTAAAAAAAAATGTATATATGTGTGTGTATGTGTATGTACTGTTCTAAGAAGTAAATATCGTGGGATTCTATTGCACACTGCCTCAAGAGAGGCGTACACTGTGGAGGTATGTATATCCTTCAGGTGGGGCACTTACTCCTAAAAGGATAAATGGCAGATAAGACTCAGTTTCTTCAGGTCAACGACATTCACAGATGTCAGGCTGCAATATATATATATATATATATATATATATATATATATATATATATATATATATATATATATATATATATATATATATATATATATATATATATATATATATATATATATATATATATATATATATATATATATATATATATATATATATATATATATATATATATTTATATATATGTTATATTTACAGTGTCAAAGACACTGGGGCTTAAAGACGCACCTCACTTCTTCCTAGCTACATTTCGGAAAAAATGTAACTGTAAAAAGCTCACACGACTTGTAGCGAATTTTCCCCACGACTGGGAAGGTTCTAAGTCCCTGATGGCACGGGACTGGGATGATCAGGCCTGAAGGGCTCTAACAGTAAACATGGAAGTGAAGGTCCAGCAAGATCAAGCAGGGTTTTACAATTTTATTTTTAAAAATTCACTAATTAAATTTTACATACATTAACACACAAGGACCATGCTGTCGGGTACAAGAGAATGCTGAAATCTATACAAAACCCCCTAAAACTCAAAAAAAAAAAACATGCCTTTAGCTAAAGGCTACAATTTTACACAAAACTTATTTTCGTACAATCAGGCTACACTTTAAATGAATATTAACTATACCAGGCCCCAGATGGCAAAAATGTGAAGAGATTAATTTAGCATACTAAAGGAATCGGCTCTTGACTTTAAAATGAACGATTTGGCTGTGGAGGTGACGACGGGGAGGTATGTACCTTACCTGAAAGTGTCACCCTCGAGAAAGACACATATCGCCTCTCTGCATGCTTCGTAGTCACTGCAGTTCCCTTTCAAAATTTATCCATAGGTTATTTTACTAAAGGAGGTACTCAAATATATAAAAAGGAGCCTCTCCATCATTCCTGACACAGACAACACAGGCAATTTGCTGGACACAAATAATAATCAGACATATTTACAGAAAAATAAGTGAATCACGAACTCAGCCACCTACTTATTACTCCCCCTCACTTATCCTGAACGTTGTGAAGGATTGTCGAGAAAAAACGGATGCAATTTTTTCATGACATACTTCACACCAGAATTTCTGGCCGAACAGGACAGCAATTGGAAGGTTAGGCAGGTGAAGCTCAAAGATCGGAGGTTCATTGTGGCCTGCACTCAATTGCAGCACTACAATTGAAACAGCTAGCGACTGACTTACAACAATCAAAATAACAATCAAATCACTAGAGTAATCACTCTCGTAAAATACAATGACGCCTAGTTCGTCTCGTACAAAGGGATTTATATTATATTTCATTCAATTCAAACACACCTGTGTGCCGTGTTCTGGCAGCACGAAGCAACAACACCAATAACACTCATTTCCTAACACTTCAAATCCTCTCTAACCTCCCTACAACCTCCACAAGTCTTATCTTGGGTTTTACATTATACCACACATCGTCATTCCTAACCCATTACTGCATTCTAAGTCTTTGGGCTATTGCTGACCTTTTCAGTCCCGCTCGCTCACTCGTGTCAGTGTCCAGTTGTTCTGCACATACATTTAACTCGCTCTGTGCGAGTTCACTATTCTCGCAAGAACCTACACTTTCTCCTTTATCAACTCCCACACTTGGTGCGGTGACCTCATCCTCATTCACTTCATTGATGCGTTCATTATCGTCATTTTCTTCACCCTCACTATCCTCTCATGCACTCATTTCAAGGGGAATGATGTTTACAACTGGTCGCAAAGTTTTTTCCCCTTCATAGAGTGCATTAACAGAGGATGCAACTCCATCGTTATCTGGATAGACGACAACAATTCTACCCAATGGCCAGTAACTCCGTATTCTATGGTCGAGTTTCAGCAACACAATGTCTCCAACACTCAGTGAAGATTTAGGTCCCACACGGAAGTCATGCCTCTCCTGCAATGAACTCAAGTACTCCATCTGCCACCAACGTCGAAACATTTGCAGGGTGTCGGTGAGATGGAAATACTGATGATGGATCTGCTTCGTCATTGACGTGTGATGCATATTCTCAGGTTGCACAACAGGTGATGTCAGTCAGATTATGGATCCTCAAATCAGATGAGAGGGTGTAAGAACTTCGTCTTCCCGGCCATCGCTGTTGTTTACCACTGCTTCTGCCTCCTTCACTAATGTACAGACCTACTCCTAAGATTTTGTGCCTGAAAGATACTTTCAAGGGTGTGTTTCACAACCCCGATTAGGCGCTCAAAGAATCCTCCCTTCCATGGAGATCGTGGAGTCTGGAAATGCCAATGTATCCTGCGTTCACGCAGGAACTGTCCAGTTTTGCCTTCGTCGAAGATATCCTATAGGAATGTGCTGGCAGCACAGAAGGTCTGGTGAATGTCGCTGTAGATACTACAGGGCGTCCCATGCACTGCAACAAGTCTCCTGAACATTAAGATGAATGTGGCAGCGTCGAGGGTCGAACAGTAATCTAAGTAGATGGCTTGGCTGCTCATACAAGTTACCAACAGAATGTAGCTTATCCCTCCTTCTACCTGGATAGGTCCAGTGTGGTCGAGACCAATACAAGCAAACAGCTGTGACATCTGTGTTCTTGCAATGGGGAGTGGTGGGGGAGGTGGGCAGTGTAGAGAGGGCTTGAAGGATTTAATACAAGCTACACATTCGCCTACCACCTTTTGCGCCAAACATCTCAATTCCGGACACCAACATTCCTGGCAAAAAATAGCTATTAGTGAATTAATTCATGCCACAATGCATGTTCAGGTTACCTTTAGTGGGCAACAATATTAAATGATCTCTATTTCATATAGCATTCTTTATCTATTTCAAGAGTATATTATACCCTCAACCAAAACTAACCCTAACAGGTTAACAAAATTAATTATATCATTGGGTACTTTAGATCCTTTTTCCAAATAGCTATAAACTGAAGGCAAATAATGCCTTTGTTCTAAATAAACAAGCTTCAAAAATGGATTAGCATTAATTTTTAAAAATTTCAACACAATTCTCATAATACCCATCAAAATGCTAAATTCAACAATGCTCTCCATTATAGGCCATAATCTATAGGGTGTATCATGGCTACTTCTTCCTGTAGTTCATGGAGAGTGGCAACAACTTGCTTATTAGCCTGGCTTAGTGAGGCTTCATCTAGTAGCTGTGGGGGATCGGCAGGACCTTCAACATGAAAAAATTGGGGTCCTTGGTGCCACAGCTGGCTGTCTGTTAGCTCTCTCATACTAGTCCCTCGGGACAGAAGATCTGCTGGATTGCTTTTGGTCATCACATGCTTCAGAATCATCCCACACTCCTGTAAAAGAGAGTTAGCCTCTCCTACCCTATTAACTATAAACACATTCCTATTCTCCTCTTTACTATTTACCCAAGCTACAGTAACCTTACTGTCAGTCCAAATCACTACTGTTCTGACTTTTAACAAATTCTTCAAACTTCTACCTAACCTAATTTCTGATAACAAGGCTAATAACTGTAATTTAGGTATGGTTAACCATTGTTGTTTCCTATGGATTACTCTCATTTTGTTAGTCAACACGTTAGTTTCTCTCTTACTTCCTCTGACATAGGCTACTGCCCATATGCCTTATTTGAGGCATCTATAAAGACATGAATTTTTTATTTGCCTATCAAAATTCCTCCCTTAAATTTTAACTTATGCACATTGACAAACTCTTCTAAGATTTGCATAGCTTCTGTCTATTTTTCTGTGTCCAGAACATCATCCCATCCTATACCTTCCTCCCATAGTTTCTGTAAAAACAACTCTCCTTTAACATATGTTGGACTGACCAATCCTAACGGATCAAAATTCGATACCAACAAGGAAAGGACCCTACATTTCTTGGGAACCCAGTTACTTGTTCTCCCACCCTTTTGAAGAGTTTCAAGCACATCTGATCACTACTCCTATCTCATAACATTCCTAACACAGAAATCTCAGTGGGCTCTTCAACTCCTATCCATTGATCAAAGGCTGGGGCATTACTCGCCCACCCTCTGAATGGCATTTTAGCTTCATCTAAAAGCTGTTTAACAGTTAAATAATTATCCCACATTTATCCCTCAGTAGCATAGGTGGCAATATAATTGTCAACATAAAACAATTTTATCAACTCTGCCCTCCCGGTTACCCAAAAATGAGTGGAGGACTTGTTGAAGGAGAAAAGCACTGGTTGTAATTTCAAATATCACGACCCTGAAAGCAAGGTTAGCCGCTTGTGACAGGACCTTGTACCACAGGAATCGAGCATACTTGGTGTCCTGTGGATCAAGGAGGACTCAGTGGAAGGCTTTAGATATGTCAGCAGCCAGTGCTTAAGGATTTACTCTAAACTTTAACAAAAGGTGGTATAAGAACTCTAATAAACTGGGACCTGCATACAAGCAATCATTCATTTGACTTGGAGGAAGCATTAAACATGGTCCGAATGGGGTTAGTAGAGCTCTCTTTCTTAACATCAAAATGAGGCATGTAGTAGTCTTCTATTCTCAAGTTGGGGACTTCCTCTATGAACCCCACTTTGAGATAAGTCTGAAGGACTTGCTCGTAAGTGGTTCGGTAACTAGGATCTCAATCAAATCTCATTTCTAAAGCATTTAGCTGTGCAAGGGCATTGCGGTAATTGACACTCGCATGTTGTTCATCCCGAAAGGAGAGACTTACTTGATAACCCTGATTGTTTGTACTACACTGTAGTTTACTTTCTTGATGGCTACATTCTCAGGGACAGAAAATGGCTCTTTGGGACTGATACCAATTGTGTCAAATTGCCACCATTCATTGACATCATGGCTCGGTTCTACTGTTCGGCAGACACACAAGGCTTTCACGGAAGTTGTGTCAACTCTCTTAAGTGCCCACTGGGGGACCTTCCCATAAGGGGAAACCCCTTGATAAGTCACAAAAAGACTGACTCCATCACACTTGTCCATACTAAGGACAAAGTGATTGAAATAGTCAGCACCGATCAGTACATTCACATTTTTCAAAATGTCATTACAGACTTCTTCGTCTGCCATCTTGTACCCTTTGTTTTGCAAATGATGTCTCATGTTACTAGGCCCAAGTTGTAGATGGGCATGTTCACACTGTCATGCACTATCAATTTTGTCCTTATTACCCTATTTCCCATCTGAACTTTACAAGAAACCAAATCGTATTCGCCATCAATAATATTAGAACCAAATGGTGCAATACTAAGGTAGATTTTCTTTATTACAGGCAATTTTAATTTCTGGGCTAGCTGACTCAATAAAAAACAACGTTGGCTCCCGGTGTCTAAAATCACTCTGGTTGGAGCCAGTCGGACCTCAGCACATAAGATGGCCGATGAGGTTGGTAACAGCGTCGCTGGTAGGCCCAAGCCAGATGCATTTACTGACTTTGCATTCACACAGGGGTTTTCATCACTCTTTTTCTTCCCACTTTCTCTAGTTACGTTAGCACTTACATTAGAACCCTCGAGATTTCTACTTCTACATTGGCCCTTTACTGACTTAAATGTGACATGACTTGATGACTGAGGCCTGATGCCATTATTACTACAAATCAAGTTAAGATGTCTACCATTACACAATTTACAATTCTGTTTGTTATACTGAATGCTACTATGGCCTTTGCCTAGACATTTAAAGCACCTACAGAAATACATTAATTGTCGCCTTCGGTCTTCAATGGTGGTGTGATTGGTAAAATCGTTGGCCGAATGCTCACCTTGGCAAAATGGACACGTTCTAGTATGAGGGGTTTGAAATGCAACTGTCTTAGGTCTTGCAGACTCGTCCTCTCCCTTTTGCAATGCATCATCCTCCAAACTCCTAATGAGGAAATCAAGTGCCTCAAAAATCTCATCTAAAGTGTAATCATACTTTCTCAAGTAATCCACAACTTTATGATATACATAGCCTTCGGGGAGCTTCTGATTAATCAAACTCATGACCATTCCCTGTCCCACATCTACTGTGCTCAAGCATTTAATTTGCTCTAACAACACTGTCAACTCGATGCGGAAATTTTTAAAATCTATGGCAGTGAATCTAGGAAGAAAAATATTGGCGAGTCGCCGATGCAAAACAACTAACGTTTGCTGCTGATTACCAAAGTAATGTTCCAACAACCCTAATGCAATGTTGTAGTTAGCAGTCGTTACACTTAAAGCCTTGACTACTCTCAGCAGTTCTTTCTCGAGGGCACCAAGCAAATACATAAATTTAGTTACGTTATCTAAATCAGTACGTCTGTTAACGTGAACATCAAACAATTCTCTAAAAGCAGCGTATTCGCTAATCTCACATTAAATACAAGTAAAGGAAGTTCTTTCAACTTCGGCAATATAGTCCGTCGCTGCAGTATACTAGCAAGGAATTTAGTTCTGGTAAGGAGATGGGCAATTACATTATTCACTCCATCAAGTGCTTGACGAATTGACAATTCAAAGCTTGATTCCAACTTTACTGTACTGGTCAAATAGAAATTTCTCAACATTTGCTCATCTGCATTAATGCGATCGATCGCATTCTGGTACACCGCCATTGTGTGTGTTTCCAACAGTTCACGATGGGCCTCTACCACCACATCTGTCAGTAAAGCAACCAGTGAACTGGCCTGGAAGTTACTTGCGACAGCCATGTTGCTTCAAGTCTCAAAATTCTACGTTGCGAAAAAACAATGATTGCTGTACTCTGAACTTCTGCTTTGCCCTTGTCACTCTCGCCACTTCCTCAGCCAACTAGAAAAACCATCACTTGTTGGACGTTCCTAATACTCACCGATACTGACCATCTGGTTCAAAGGACCAAAATGTCGTGAATTTTCCCCCACGACTGGGAAGGTTTTAAGTCCCTGATGGCATGGGACTGGGATGATCAGGCCTGAAGCGGTCTACCAGTAAACATGGAAGTGAAGGTCCAGCAAGATCAAGCAGGATTTTACAATTTTCATGAAAAAAATAGACCAATTAAATTTTACATACATTAACACACAAGGACCACACGGTCAGGTACAAGAGAATGCTAAAAGCTTACAAAACCCGCTAAAACTCCAAAAAACATGCCTCTAAAGGCTACAATTTTACACAAAACTCATTTTCATACAATCAGGCTACACTTTAAATGAATATTAACTATACCAGGCCCCAGATGACAAAAATGTGAAGAGATTAATTTAGCATACTAAAGGAATCGGCTCTTGACTTTAAAATGAACGATTTGGCTGTGGAGGTGACGACGGGATGGTGCGTACCTTCCCTGAAAGCAATACCCTCTAAAAAGACGCATATATCCTCCCAGCATGCTTCGTCGTCACATCAATTCCCTTTCAAAATTTATACATAGGTTATTTTACTAAAGGAGGTACTAGAATTGTATAAAAAGGAGCCTCTCCGTCATTCCCGACACAGACAACACAGGCAATTTGTTGGACACAAATAATAATCAGACATATTTACAGAAAAAAAAGTGAATCACGAACTCAGCCGCCTGCTTATTACTCCCCCTCACTTATCCTGAATGTTGTGAAGAATTGACAAGAAAAAACGGATCCAATTTTTTCATGACACGACTTTAACTTACCTTACCAAGACATTTAGCAGGTGACTTAGCGACATGTAGATCCTGTTAACCACATACAATTCGCATTTTTCTTTTACAGTATGTAGATACAGTAAGTTGATGCCTGAAGGTTACCCATTGTGTACATGTAGGTATTCGCAATATGATTGTACCTCCGCTTAAATATTCCTGTTCCATTAGTCAGTGTTTGGCCCTGCTTGTGGTTTTTACCTTCATTGGAGTATCTGTGTTATAACCGTACATAATAATATTGTTCGGGTTTAGAATAAAAATACAATATTTTGAGTTAGTGACATTGCCCTGGCTTTGATTATTGTGTGAGAGAGGTGTGAAATAATGAGCAAGAAGACAAGTACTGCTAGTTCACTGATGAAGCGAGCCGCTTATAAAGACAGGTGACTTGAGGTCAAACTATTTCTCTACAAAAACAGGACAGGTTCATACAGAAAACAAAGTGATTAATAATGTCTGATATGTTACAAAAATACTTTGTTACATGTACATAAAGCATGATCATTCGGAAAGACGATAAAATGTATAATTTACAAATATGGTGGTAAACATGTGTTTTCGCCAACCCCAGGTCGATGTGAAGGCACTGCAGAAAACGGGATTTTCATTATAGAGAACGCGTTGAGTGGAGACTTTACAATACTCCCCCCCAAAATATGGAGGTAACGTCTGATCAAAGCAGGTATCTGCTGGGGCGACGAAGGGGGACTCGCTTCCTGGATGTCAACTGGAGAGGGTGGTCGCCTTCCTCGGTGCCCTCTGGAACGGTTTGTTGGGGTGCCTTCCTGTCTAGTTTCTGGGTTTTCCGGGGATGCCCACGCCTCTTTCCTGTACACGGGGTTGTCCGAGGGGGTGCCACACCCTGCGGGAGGCTTTGGGGGCCGCCTCCGATGTCCTCCAGGAATGCGGGTTTGAGACGATCTAAGGATATCTAGTCTTCCCGCCTGTGGACGGCTACTCAGAATGCCTTCTTGTTTCTTTCCCTTTCAAGGAAAGATCCTCTGTAGGGTCTGGTTAAGGGTGGGTGCATGGCGTTGTCCCTGATGAAGACGTGAGTGGTGGAGGGTAGCCCGGGGGGCATGAAGGGGGACGTCCTGTTGGTGAATGTCCTTTGGCAAGGGGCAAACTCTCCAATCCTGTCACGGAGCCTCTGTGTCCCTATGTCGACCCTGTCCTCTGCGACGAGCTCCCCTGGGACTACCAGGGTCTCCCTGTAGACTTTTTCCGCTGAGGAGGGGTCGCCATTGGCTCTGGGCGCAGTTCTTAACCCGAGGAGGACCCAGGCCAGCTGGTATTTCCAATTCTCAGAGGAGCAACGAGCCATGAGGGACACCTTTAGAGACCTGTGGAACCTTTCCACCATTCCGTTGGCTGCGGGGTTGTAGGTGGTGGTGCTGTGGTGAGTGGTCCCCATCAGGCGTGCCAGGGCGGTCCACAACTCGAACAGGAGAGCGGGTCCTCTGTCTGTTGTTATGTGGTCCGGGACACTGAACCGGCTGATCCAGCTGGAGAGGAGGGCTTTCGCGCACTTCGGGTTCGTTAATGGCTTCCGGGAACCACTCCGGGAGTCACCACTGTGAGAGAGGTGTGAAATAATGAGCAGGAAGACATGTACTGCTAGTTTATTGATGAAGCAAGCCGCTTATTAAGTGGTGTGCGGACGTCTGTGTACTTTGCAGAGACCGCAGGTACAAAGATTTACAGGTGACCTGAGGTCAAATTATTTCTCTAAAAAAACAGGACAGATTCATACAGAAAACATAGTGATTAATAATGTCTAATGTGTTACAAAAATACTTTGTCACAAGTACCTAAGGCATGATCATTCGAAAAGACAATAAAATATATAATTTACAAATATGGTGGTAAACATGTGTTTTCGCCGACCCCAGGTCGATGTGAAGGCACAGCAGAAAACGGATGTTCATTATAGAGAACGTGTTGAGCGGGGACTTTACGACTGCGCTACTTGTATGTTCTTGTTTCAATGCGTTGAAGAGATTTGAGTTCGGCTAATGCATCATGTCGATTATTGTAGTAGTAGTTTTTCATTTCATTTATTCATTTTAAAAATACTTTCTGTTTTCCAAGTTCATTGATTTCAATATTTAAAAATCTTTTCAAGTTTCTCAGCAAACTAGAAAGCTTGAAAAGACCAAGTAACGTAAATGGTATAAACTGCCAGCTGTGTTTCATCGAAAATTTTAGTTGTCAGCAACGTCTCTGTGTGCTCATATGGATGAGGCTACAGCTGGTGTAGTACTTTAAGGATTGGACAGTATTAGATGCAGACTTAAGTAGTTTATTTCTTTTAATCTAAGATTAAGGAATGATATATGAAACATTAGAAATACTGAACCACATTTTATTATAGTTACCATATAATTCTGTTTTCAAAATTGCAAATATTTTAGACTTCATTACCACACGAACATGAACTCCCAAACTGGACAAAAAATAAATAAATAAATAAATAAAATCCAAATACTGCCTGTACATAATAAAGACAAAAAACATTTCAGGCTGTTTATATCAGTGGAAAGCATTTCATTTTTACCCATCTGAAAACAATAAAACTTTGTTAGGGTAGGGCACAAAATCTAATTTTAGGTTTACTGTCGAGAAAGAAACAAAATTCTCTTTCCTTTCTAGAATTACAATGGGTGACCAGAGGTATCCATGGATTTTATATAAGCATACATAGAAAATGCACATTTACAGGTCTGGGCACGAATTTTTATAGTCCTTGTCATTTTAACTTCATGCTAAACTCTATATCTACTCTCCTCCATAGAGCCATTACTCTGACATCTTCCTCAAGGGCCTTCCATGTGGATATCATGTGCTTGGTGCAATTCTTTAAGCCCCATACACACTATGCATCATGATGTGCGCAGTGTTGAACGGATGTGTTGACAAACCACTTTTTCAACATGAAGCCGCATCACCAACGTGTTGATGGGCAGGAGCCATTTCAAAAGTCTGCACAGTGATGCATCAGCAATCGGAGTGGTAGGACGTCCGCTCAGCTTCAGCGCCGATGGCTCAATCACATTTTATTGAATTGCATTTTTATTCTGAGATCCATTTGCTCATTAACCTTATCTACATTTACTTTCTTTCGGAAGTTATTTTTCCTGCTGAAGTCCTTACTCCCTTTCTTCTAATTTTCCTAACAAGACTTCTCTTTCTTTCTCTCACCTTCCTCTCCTGATCTATCCTCCAATCTGTCTTGCAATTTCTTTTTCCCTCTTTTCACCACTCTTATTCCCTCTTCCTAAACCTAAAGTCACTCACTGCCGACTGACTTTATCTTGGGAAAAAAAAAGGTAGTAAGAAGTTCATTTTCTCTCTCAAAAGTATATTTTGTAAATATTTTTCCTTGAAAATCGTTTTCTAATGAATTCCCTTTCCAAGCATATTTCAACAGGCTCTTATCTCATGTACCCCAAGAGCTCTGGCTTCCCAATATGCCATCTCTTTCTCATTTACCTATTTGTGCACTGGCATGCTCTAAAAACCTGCAATGCACAGATTCAAACTCTTCAAGAAACTCTTGTACTCTAATTCTCTTTCAATCCTGGCCCACACACATTCTCTATCAGAACTTTCCCTTTTGCCGGGCTCAGTTTTACTCCATACAATCTTCATAGTAACACATATGTACTCTTAATCCCTGGCCAGAGTTTCACTGATTCCGCAATCAATACAACTTCCCAAGCTGTACACTTTCAGCTATCCTCAACACACTGACCCTTTATTCTTACCATTCCCGCACAAAATGCCTTTTTTTCACCTCTATCTCACTCATTGCCAAACCAGGTAGCTTCCCTTCTTAAACCCATCAGCTACCATACATTCCTCATCTTCTGCACCACTTTAATATACATTTCAACCAGGAAGATGCATAGAAATACACGATGTGGGGTTACAAACCCTATACTACGGCTGTTTTATGACTTTCACACTATGCAGAGTAGTGGGAATGTTATTATTTTCCAGCCATTTAAGAGAACTGAGAATCTGACGCTATTCGTCTCTTGTGGAGAACCTCATCTGCCATTTATAGGCATTTATTTCCACCACATCTATCGCGCGAGAACAAGTGAGCAGTGTTGCAGTACGGTTTGGCCGCTAGTAATTTTATTCAACACCACTACTGCATCACGTGGCTGATACATGATGCATAGTGAGTACGGGGCTTTAGAAGCGACTGTTCCCCGACTATATGAGAAGTCCCCATACCTCCTTAACAATAGCTTTCGTAAAAAGGTCATTGATTTATTTAATAAAATAACTACCTGCTATAAACTTTAAATTGATTCCCCAAAATCCTCTAACTCTGTGGTATCTTTTGAGATTCAATGATAAACCTTGCCCGGCTTTGACCTCCAACATTATTTATACCCTAGTGCGAACTGGGAACTTACGCTGGATGTGCTATTGGCAACAATGTTAAGCAACAGTTTTCTTAAATCTTCGGACACATATTGTTTAATAATGTCACATCTGGCAACTCTAGAAAAGGGAGGGGAGCTTCAAGGTAATCGTGTTTGTTGCTTGGTATATTAATTATAACTTTAAACCATGCACAGTCCTATAAACATTTGAGGGCCTTTGTAAACGCCACTTTTTAAAAAATGAGTAAATTGCCCTCAAAGTCTAGCATTCATTACTCTGCTTCTAAGAAAGATATTGATTTAAACTAAGTTTCATATGAAAGCCCTACTTTAGAATTTTTTGTGAAAATTTGAAAAATTGTAGGGTGCGCTTGCGCGCTAGCATTCAAAATGTTAACCCTCACATTTGTTTATATTCTGGTCATAACCAGCACTTAAACCATAGTTAAATGTGTAAAATGATAATAAAGTGTTATTATATTCGTGGTATAACAACAGTGGATGTAATAATGGTAATAATTATAATAATAATAAAAATATAATAATAATAATAATAATAATGATAATAATAATAATAATAATAATAATAATAATAATAATAATAATAATATTGATGAGTAATCAATATAATGTGATGGAAAATAATAATAATAATAATAATAATAATAATAATAATAATAATAATAATAATGATGTTGACGATGATAACCTTCCATCATCATAATGCGGCTGGCCTACATTACGTGCAGGCACGAGTTTGTCTGTACACCCAGAAACATATTCTTGGCCTGCATCGTGCAGTAACTTAAAACCATTTTTTTTTTTCATGACGTTTCATTCCTTGTCCTTTTTCTTCCTCTGGGCCGTTGCACGACATCATACTGATCACTTTCACTACCAGAGGAAGACATAATGGCGCTAAATAAGGATAATAATAAAAAAACAAATCACAACACTACGGACATTCAATTTCGCCGCGAAAATCACTTAGACCGGGAATGTAAACAATAGCGGAGATGTAAACTGCGCGGTGATTGGCCGACACTTACGAGCCCCGTATGCAGGAAAAATGCTGATTGGCTCAGAACTGAATACCCGTTTAGTGACGCGCGCTCTCGTTGGCTCCTCTGAGCTGCTGCAATGCAACCTTCTGGTTGTAACTGAGCTCTTATGAGGCTGTAAGCTCCGCGCGACATCACGTTCGCTCATTTAGCTATTGATAATTTCTACTGTTCCAGTTCGACCTACTGAAACGGCTGACTAGTTGAAAAGCCACAAATAGACAGAGGAAACGGTGCCACATCTACTGTTGCCTAACTCAAAATCGGTGGGTTGGCGTTTACAACCTTCTGGTTCTGAAATATTTGTACTTTAATGCAAGCTAACGACAGTTCAGAGTAAAATATCAATAATCCTTCTTTCAAACCTACCGTGAAACCTTACTCACTGATGTTATGAAACTAAAATGAAATAAAATTCTTGCCCAATTGAACACACTGTCTTAAATACAGAACTTTTTTTTTTTTCATTTGGGCAATATCCAAGGAAAATCTTGTGGAATAATACAGGAATGAATAAAATATTATGGAGAGAGAGAGAGAGAGAGAGAGAGAGAGAGAGAGAGAGAGAGAGAGCAAACTCTGCTTTTGTGTAAGCATAGGCCTATTTATAGCGACTTAATTCATTATATTTTCTTTGAGAGGCTGAGTGATAACATATTTCCAAAGTATGTTTTAGAAGTGGAGAGAGAGAGAGAGAGAGAGAGAGAGAGAGAGAGAGAGAGAGAGAGAGAGAGAGAATTTTAGTGCTATTGGTGGACTTGTGATGGGGAGAGGGCTGGAGAATGACAGTCAGTGCTGATTCCCGGTAGGGCGGCCAAGGATGCGCTTTACTATCTAGTACATAGAATTTGAAGTGACCTTGGTTTTCAGATTAGCTTTCTAAGAAAGTCTTGATTTGATTCGACAGTTGCTGTAACATTCAAAGATTGTAAAAATTGTGGCAAAATTCAACCAAAGGCTATGGTCCTTCTTACTTTCTCGACATAGCCTCTACTTTTGAAAATCGATTTTCATCGACGTAACATTCACGAAAAAATGCTGTGTAAAGTACAGTTATTTATTGGCCACAGACAAGTCGATATCTACTCCACAGGCAATAAAAGTTTTATACCGTGCAAAGAAAAAAAAATACTAATGTACTGGGAGATCTTTTAGCTTCGTGGTAAGTAATGCAGCCGTGTTATAGGCTAGCTCCGAACTGCTTGTAATGGGGGCATAGCCAGAAATTCTTCGAGTTGACAGGCTACTTTAATCTTGATGAAGATTTCCTTTTATGCTAGTAGCCATGTAAAGCTCTAGCATTCGATCTACGTCAACATCAAAGTCATCGCAGTGTGGCAGGCGATGTCAAGAAACATCCACCGTCATGTGCTTTCCCGCCCAAAGTTCAGACTCCTCACACCAACACTCGTAAAGGTTTAACTAGATTTGTTCAACCAACCTTAGTCGTCAGCATTTACTACCATTGATGCCAGCTAACTTTCAATACTTAGCAATACAAACAAATTTGTAGAAACTGAAATAATTACCAATTCCACTTACAATGCGATAACAGTCCTGTTCATAACGGAAAAATAGTAAATATTGTCGTCAGGATAAGGAGTAACACAACCAGCAGTTACCACTCTAGCTTCCAGATCTCTTTGAGAAATTCCAGTTACTTCGGACATGTATGGTGCTTTTAAGTATTCAAACATTTTTCTTTTGCAGATGTAACTGATCAGGTATAATTTGCATAGTATTTTCATATTCTAGAGTAAATTTAAGCGCGATTATGTGTTTTCGATAAAAGAAAATTGGGAAATTCGATGAACGAAATTTAATGAAAACTGTTGCTTAACTATTGTTGCCGATAGTACAGCTAGCTCAGAACTGATGCTACATGAATCCGCAGAATTTCGTTCAAAAATCACTAACTGGCAACTAGAATGGCCCATATTGATCTATTATTTCTATGTGAAAATATGACTTTTGCATACAACAAGGCCATAAAATATTTCATAAGAGTGAAATCTATCGTATATTTCAAAACTAAGAAAATATCACGTGTAGCCAAATTTCGGAAAAAGTTACAAAACATTTTCAAAACTTTCGTTCACTCTTCGCTGATGCATTTGGCAAAAAATAGTCATCATCAAACCGCAGCTCAAATGTTAAATAAAGAAGCAAAAAATTTTTCATAATATTGATATTGCTTCCAATGCAACCATAAAATTTTAAATAGTCCTATTTGATTGGTTTTACGCCTCAGCTCTGAAAAAAAAATGTAAATAATTAATTGCAAAAGTAGAATGCTTCCACTGATATCAACGAGTGAGCGGAGCGTGTGTAACGCAGCCATTAGAGTGGTGGGACGACATGAACCACCTGGTGTAACATAGGCATATAATGAGTAGCGACAATGAAATTATCTTGAAACCATTTATTTTATATTTCTTAGAGGAATATTTGAATTTTCATAAAAATAAAATTACTCAAGTTATATTTCTTAACCACTTCTAAAACTATGGTTTTGTTGTATTAGATTTCTTTATTTTACACTTACATTCACATCTCTATATTAACAATTTCTGGCCAGAAAGCATATGAAGTTCTCTGCACATTCTTGCACTTCAAGTTACCTTATAAATTAATAATTATACACCAAAAGAGAGCAGAAGGACTTTTAAGAATATAATATTTAAAGCCCGTTAAAAAACGAGTGCTCCATAGGCCTTGACATTAATATTAATAGATATTTTGATTAATAGCCATCTTCTCCATATAATTATAATCATCATCATCTTTTGTTCCTCAAGGAATAGGTAATCACTACAAATAAATTCTTTAGTAACATAGATTACATCTCAGAAGGCTTAGATTATTTTTTTAGGCCTATAAGTCATTTTGCAACATACAGGCAGCTTGAACACAGCCTAAAATTTTAACACTTAAAGAAAACTTGTTGTAATCCATATTCCTATTTTGAAAATGTTGACTCCTGGGCTTATTAGGTCTACTGTTATAAAGCTGCAGAGGTAGTTACGTTGACCAGCCCGAGGAATATGTTAAGCTTACTGTAATTGACGGCACTGCTACCCTTATCACGCCTTGCTTTGATCTAAGCAATGTAAAAAAAAATCTGTTCACATCACACATATTACGAATTATATCAATGCAAAAAAGAGATCATGTTTTTATAACCATAAGGAAAATAGTGCTAGCTGTGACTTCGAAAACTTGTCGACATGTATGACCTTAGAAGGAAAAAAAAAAAAAGTTTAACACAGCTTGGCAACGTTACGTTGAGTCTGAGATACTGGACGATACAAAAAGAAACATGTCACATCAGATTTGAGCATAGCTGTACAGTTGGCCAACGAAGAATTGGCGTAGTTTCTTAAGTCATCGTTCGTTATGGAAATATTGCCATATGCAGGTGCCAGATTATTTACTTATCAGTAAATATTTCCTTTCAAAGATGTTATACTTGAAATAAAGTAAATTGGAATTGAGTAGATTTATTCAACGCATCAAAGATAATTATATATTTAGCAAAATAAGGAAAATATAATTAAACCCAGGAGTCCACGAATTCTAATTTTATTCTCGACTAAAGCATAAGCATTTGGAAGTTGACCTGGCTGCTGCTCGAGTCTTGACGTTGACCCAACGTATCGTACAGTACTAGGGTGTCGTCAGTTCGTCACCTACATCCAATAAATAATACATTAAACCTGTCAATATTCTTTAATAACAAAGTATAATTCAACTAATTTTGGTCTTTGATCAATAAAATAATTGGCATGATACATTGAGTAGGCCAAAATTTGACTTCTGACACCTGATTGAGCCTACAGTAGGTGTATTTTCAGCAGTATACTCTCTCGGATACGTAATGTGATTGAATATTTAAACTGATAATATCTGTCTTAATCTCCCTTATTTGATTATTCCTGTTATTTTTTATTAGCCATCTTCTTCTTTGTTCTTATCCTTTTTATTATTGCTTAACATAATTTACTCAGACCTAGCTATCCCATGTCAAAAAGCACTCATAAGAAATCAGACGAATACAATTTAGTCTTGTTTTTTATCTAATTCCTTGCATGTCATCCTGTTTCACCCGCACACGGTGGAAAGCTGTGGGAGTCGAAGCTGACGAATACATTAAGATGAAATGCTTACTTTCATCAAAGCATTCTTGAGCTAATCTTATCGTAGCTCTTCATTTCTTCTAAACAGAAATTAATTAGAACCAGTTTCACACATATGCCTAAACCTACTGCCATTAGCAAATTATAAGTAGCTGAAAGGATAGGAAATATGAAAAGTAACTTTCTCGTTTAAGTCTATTTCCGATATTTACAATAAAAACCTAGTTATATATATATATATATATATATATATATATATATATATATATATATATATATATATATATATATATATATAGTCAAATAACTATAAGGAAAAAAGTATAGAAATCCATTGAACTGGAATGCAGTCAAATACAAGTTTAATTCAAGAAAAAGATTAAAATAAGCATATCGGTATTAGCAGGTTCATATATATATATACATATATATATATATATATATATATATATATATATATATATATATATATATATATATATATATATATATATATATAATAAAAACAGATACATAAGAAACAAACGTAGAAACTCATGGAACTGCAATACAGTCAAATACAGAGTAAAGCTAACAACCAAATGAAAATAAACATATCCATATTAGCAAACGTGAAATATTATATACAGTAAATACAGAGTAAAGCTAACAACCAAATGAAAATAAACATATCCATATTAGCAGGTGATATATTATATACATATACGAGAGAGAGAGAGAGAGAGAGAGAGAGAGAGAGAGAGAGAGAGAGAGAGAGAGAGAGAGAGAGAAATTAAGTAGGAATTCAGTCATAACATAGGCCTATAAGTATGTATAGATTCATATGGATAAGAAAAATGTTAAAGAAGTAAATGATCTGAAATTAAGTCAAGTACAAATTAAGACTGTTAAACTAAACAGAATAAAATTAGTCATATTATATGAAAAGGCAGCATAACTCTTTAAAATTTTGTATAGGATCCTCGTGCATTTAGCACGCATCTTCTCCTATTTGGCATTGATGCAACGAGGACTTCACAAATGTTTACAGCTCCTCTCTTTGGCCTTAAGTTTTCCCAAATATCTATGGCATGCTTTATGAGGTTCTCTTTGGTCTTAGCACGGTGAACATCCCATTGTTGGGTCATGTAGGCCCGTAAGTTTTCCATTGGGTTCAGATCTGCAGACTTGGCAGGCAAGTCAATTCGAACCACGTCTGGATTTTGTTGGAAGCATTGTTTTACAACCTTTGTATTGTGGACAGCAGGATTGTCCGTGGCGACGTATACTGGCATAGGATACGGCAATCACAGTTTTCGAACTGAGGGTACTAAATTGTCCTGAAAAATTTCGATGCACTGATTGCTGTTCTGAAGCTCATCAATGGCAATTAGCTCTCCCGGTCCACCAGCCATCCATCTCCATAACCCAGCTGATATGCTGCCACTACGTCTCGAAGGCGTTGTTATTTTTTGCATATCTGTCGATAGAAAATATTATTTCAATTGATGGACAATTCAATAGAGAGTAGTTAGTTATGCAAAAAAAAAAAGAGAGAGAACAGTAAGCCTACAACTTTTCAAACACATTTTCTTTTATTTTTACATCTGTTATAACATAACCTATCTTATGAATTATACTCTATAAATGAAATTATAATGTATCCTAATAGCCTATAGGTATGAACTGAAATTATATATCAAGACAAGTATGTTAAGATAACTGTGCAGTGTAATCCCCATTAAACACAGATAATTCCTGTGTGAACAGTCCAAATGCATATAGTTATTGATCATTTCTCAGCTTTAGGTCTAGTATATATATACAGTAATAAAGACAAAATAACAAGTTTCTTTTTTCATCTTGCAATAAACTATGTATTATTTTCACTTTATAGTCGAACTGCAATAGTTTATATATATATATATATATATATATATATATATATATATATATATATATATATATATATATATATATATTTATATATATATATATATATATATATATATATATATATATATATATATATATATATATATAATATATATATAGATATATATATATATATATATATATATATATATATATATATATATATATATATATATATATATATATATATATATATATATATATATATATATATATATATATATATATATAGATATATATATATATATATATATATATATATATATAAATATATCATATATATATATATATATATATATATATATATATATATATATATATATTGAGTATAGCTGGGCTGCAGCTCTAGGTACATCTCATTCACAATCGCATCCTGAAAGGCTATAATAAAGTTACAAACGAACTTAAAAACAAGCACTGCATAATCCATTAAAATTACGCAATATTTAATAAAATTTAATGAACATCAGCATGTAGAAAGCTTGAAAATAATTTATGAACATCCTAAAACAGGAAATTATACTAACCACTAAAAATATGTACAAAATATCTATAAGATTCTAAAACCGGTAAAAATATTTAAAGCACTAAAAAATTAAGGTCATTCTGTACCTTATCCTCGCAAAGGACGGCAGTGACTGAAAGAGTTTCGTAAAAACAAACAACGCACCTTAGGCAATAAACAACTGAATAGAGGAGGATTGCGTATTTAAAGACGGAACTATCTTTTTTATCATAATGGACTCCAAGAGTGTTAGGTCGTTTTCATTATGTACTTGACCTATAATTGCAAAGTCCTTATCTTTAATGTATGTTTTGCATTACTTAGAATGGTTCCTAATATTTGACTGTTCGGGATTTGTTAATCTACTGCCCGTTCTAAAACTTACGCCCCTGTGGGAATCTATTCTCACCTTGAGTAGCCTCTTCGTACAACCCACATAAGTCCCGTGATACATCTCGGGCACGTGTGTGGGTTGTACGAAGAGGCTACTCAAGGTGAGAATAGATTCCCACAGGGACGAAAGTTTTAGAACGGGCAGTAGATTAACAAATCCCGAACAGTCAAATATTAGGAACCATTCTAAGTAATGCAAAACATACATTGAAGATAAGGACTTTGCAATTATAGGTCAAGTACATAATGAAAACGACCTAACAATCTTGGAGTCCATTATGATAAAAAAGATAGTTCCGTCTTTAAATATGCAGTCCTCCTCTGTTCAGTTGTTTATTGCCTAAGGTGCGTTGTTTGTTTTTACGAAACTCTTTCAGTCACTGCCCGTCCTTTGCAAGGATAAGGTACAGAATGACCTTAATCTTTTAGTGTTTTATATACTTTTACCGTTTTTAGAATGTCATAGATATTTTGTACTATTTTTAGTGTTTAGTATAAATTCCTGTTTTAGGATGTTCATAAATTATTTTCAATGCTTTCTACATGCTGATGTTCATTAAATTTGATTAAATATTGCGTAATTTTAATGGATTATGCAGTGCTTGGTTTTAAGTTCGTTTGTATCTTTATTTATAGCTTTCAGGATGTGATTATATCGTGAAACGTTGGCAAAATAAATGTACCTTGAGTACGACGCCTTCCCATATATAATGTCTCACCAGGGGAACCATAGGGAAGGCGTCGTATACTCAGGTACATTTATTTTGCCAACGTTTCACGATTCATAATCACATCCTGAAGGCTATATATATATATATATATATATATATATATATATATATATATATATATATATATATATATATATATATATATATATTATAACATAATGCACTCAAGTTTATACTATAGCCGATTCACTTAAAGTAGATTCTTGGGCCTAAGAGACGTTTGTTTGGCGGCCTCTGATTGGCTGGTACTGGGAGGCAGGCGACTCGCTCACTGTCTCATTTTTACACATGTAGCTCAGAAAATTAGCAATATGCGATCAAGATAAAATAAAACTTGTGTTTTCATACAATAAATTCACCCTGAATACTCTGGTGCTTTCAGATTTTAGATGCGTGTGATATGTAAAGAGAAAATGAAGAATATGTCTTATTATGTTGCATCCGTTCTTGACGCAGTTTGCCAAGAGACGGTGATGATGATCTGCACGATACAGCGTTGGTCGTCTCAGCCGTTGACAGTTGCCAATTAGCGATATGTGAAGTTTGCAGTTTCGGCGATATTTGCTGTATTATTGCCATTACATTTTCTGCAAATAAATGCACAGAATTCCCATTACGACTGTCGAACATTTTCACTCCAGTATTATACTGCATATGTCTGTATGTCTGGACATATCTGATACAAAAAAAAAAAATAAACAACCAGATGGATGCATCTGGATGTGCTGGCTTCAATTTAGACATCGTCAACAGATTTTATGGTAAGAGATAAAAAAATGTTCTTTCGTTCACTGAAAAATAAGCTATTGATGTTACTGACCAGAGAAATGAGCGGCCATAATAATGCACTCATCATTATGTAGGCCTGCTATTTATCATGTAGTCTACAGTACGTATGCAAATTTCTAGACTAAGTTGAACCCAACACATCCAGATGCATCCATCTGATTATTTTTTTTTCGTAGCAATATGTCCAGACATACAGACATATACAATATAATACTGGAGTGAAAATGTTCGACAGTCATAATGGGAATTCTGTGGATTTATTTACAGAAAATGTAATGACAATAATATACAGCAAATATTGCCGAAACTGCAAACTTCTCATATCGCTAATTGGCAACTGTCAACGGCTGAGACGGCCAACGCAGTGTCTTGCAGATCATCATCAATCACTATCTCTTGGCAAACTGCGTCAAGAACGGTTGCAACATAATAAGACATATTCTTCATTTTCTCTTCACATATCACACGCATCTAAAATCTGGAAGTACCAGAGTATTCAGGGTGAATTTATTGTATGAAAACTCAAGTTTTATTTTATCTTGATCGCATGACTGATGCAAAATCCGATGATAAGTAAAAACGGGTATAAAGAATTAAATGCTTCTCTCTTCACTTTTACTCGTTGTAATTCCTTGGTGTTTTCTCTTATTGATTTCAGGAAATCATATTTAGCTGTACAATTAATACCGAATCCTATGTTATGACCAAAACTTTCCGATCTTGTGCAAAACGTGAGATAAATGAAGAAATATATAAACATATTGCTAGTTTTCTGAGCTACATGTGTAAAAATGACAGTGAGCAAGTCGCCTGCCTCCCGGTACCAGCCAATCAGAGGCCGCCAAACAAACGTCTCTTAGGCCCAAGAATCTACCTTAAGTGAATCGGTTATACATATCAGTTTATGAAAGAAATAAACAGGTTGATCTAAAGACAAGAGGCGTGCTTCACATTTTATGATTACGTCAACTTAAATTTCACTAGGCTTACCTAGTTTTATTTGGGTGCCAACGACGAAGTGTCCATGCGCATTAGACGTGAAGATTTTTTCATCACAGAAAATAACTTATTTATCTGTAGTAATTGTGGAGAAGCTGAAACTATTATGCACTTAGTTTATTTTTGTAAATTGAAGAGAACTGTTGTGAAGTGGATAAAAAGTAATGAGCCAGGTTTGCAAAATAAATACAATAAGTTTTATAAAGGTTTTAAAACTGGATTTTCAAGGCTATACAAAAAAGGATAAAATTATTGCAATGATATTAATAAGTGAATATATAACTGGAATTTGGTATCTTCATAAAGTAATGCAATTAGCAGATGAGTTAAGTATGATTTCATTTATAAAAAGTAGAATGTTCAAAACAAGATTTATATTGTTAAAATCACTTAATGATAAATGTCATTTATTTTTTACTAGAGAATATGTTCATCTCGAGAAATGGGAGTAACATTTGTGTAGATGACTTATCTACGTAGATCTAAATGATATATTAACCACTTTGTGACAACTGACAAAAAAAAGTATGTGTATAATATAAAAAAAAATTATAAAATATAACTGTGTGCAAAACTATGTAAATTTTCCCCATAAAAGTAAAAAAAAAAATCCCAGAACGAAGCATCTTTTGGAAGATACTGCAGGG
>NC_089750.1:38527310-38549810 GCF_040412425.1 Macrobrachium rosenbergii | reverse complement strand
AAACAATGGAAAGCAACGTTGGAAGCAATTCTGAGGACAAGATAGCTTGTAAGATCTTTTATTAGAATTTTAAGGACATGAACAAAACGTTGTACAGCAAGGGAACAATTCCGAACAACAAATGATTAAGCATACGGCCACGGAGATTAGGTACACTACAGGGAAGGGCGCGAGCTGTGGATCAACCGGCATATCAACCCAGGGATTAGAAAAAAAAAAACACCGGATTCTGGGAAGACTAACTATAAGTATATATATATATATATATATATATATATATATATATATATATATATATATATATATATATATATATGTATGTATATATATATATATATATATATATATATATATATATATATATATATATATATATATATATATATATATATATATATATATATGTATCTATCTATCTATCTATCTATCTATCTATCTATCTATCTATCTATATATATATATATATATATATATATATATATATATATATATATATATATATATATATATATATATATATATATATATATATATATATATATATATATATATATATATATATATATATATATATATATATATATATATATATATATATATATATATATATATATATATATATATATATATTATATATATATATATATATATATAATATATTTATATACATATATATATATTATATATAATATATACATATATATATATATATATATATATATATATATATATATATATATATATATACTATATATATATATATATATATATCACAACATGATTTATATATAATCATTTAATATCCAGCTCATGCTACTTCGGGGATATCACCAGTGGTAATTATAACTGAAGGGGAATTTTTTAAATGATAAATAGATTGGTACAGCCAGGTCTCGATACCTCGACACAGTACCTTCCAACGATTCCAGTTGATGGTCAAACCACTGAACCACCAAGAGAGGTATAAGTTAATGGCGAATCTGCCATACTTATTTACCCCTCGAGAGCGGGAAAATTGTACTTAGCTTCAGCATTAACCCACCTCCAACATGATAGCTTATTGGTATGTGTGGAACCCACAGCTCTTATTATGACATTTTTATCACACAATGATTTATATACAATCATGAAGCTACAAATGTCGTTTAATATACAATTCACGCTACTTCGGGATTATCCCTGATGGGGATTATCACTGAGGGCGAATTTTTTTAATGATAAATGGATTGGTACCACTGGGTCTTGATCCCTCGACACAGTACCTTCCAATGACTCCAGTCGACGGTCAAACCACTGGCCCACCAAGAAAGGCGTAAGTTAATGGCAAATCTGCCATACTTATTTACCTGTCAAAAGCGGGGAAATTGTACTTAGCTCTGGCATAAACCAACCTCCACCATACTAGCTCATCTGTACGTTTGCAACATGCAGCTCTTATTAAGAAATTTTTATCACACAGTAATTTACATACAATCATGAAGCTAAAAATGTCGTTTAATATCCAGTTCATGCTACTTCGGGAATATCCCAGATGGGGAATTATCACTGAAGGCAAATTTTTTAAGTGATAAATGGATTGGTGCCTCCGGGTCTCGATCCCTCGACACAGTACTTTCCAGAGACTCCAGTTGACGGTCAAACCAATCAGCCAACAAGAGAAGTATAAGTTAATGCCGAATCTGCCGTACTTATTTACCTGTCGAGAGCAGGGAAATTCTACTTAGCTTCGGCATCACCCCTCCTCCACCATGATAGCTCACTGGTATGTTTGGAAAACGCAGCTCTTATTATGAAATTTTATCACACCGTGATTTATATACAATCATGAAACTACAAATGTCATTGAATATCCATTTCAATCTACTTCGGGAATATCACCGATGGGGAATTATCACTGAAGGGGAATTTTTTAAGTAATAAATGGATCGATACCGTCGGGTCTTGATCACTCGACACAGTACCTTTCAAGAACTCCAGTCGACGGTCAAACCACTAACCCACCAAAAGAGGTATAAGTTAATGCCGAATCTGCCATACTTATTTGTCAGTCAAGAGAAGGGAAATTGTACTTAGCTTCGGCATTAACCCACCTCTACCATGATAGCTCATTGGTACATTTGGAACATGCAGCTCTTATTATGAAATTTTTATCAACCGTGATTTGCATACAATCAAGCAGCCACAAATGTCGTTTGATATCCAATCCACGCTCCTTTGGGAATATCCCCGATGGGGAATTATCACTGAAGGGGAATTTTTTAAGTGATGAATGGATCAGTACTGCTGGTCTCAGTCCCTTGACACAGTACCTTCCAATGACTCTAGTAGACAGTCAAACCACTGAGCCACCAAGAGAGGTAAAAGTTAATGCCGAATCTGCTGTACTTATTTATCCGCCGAGATCGGGGAAATTGTACTTAGCTTCAGCATTAACCCACCTCCACCAAGATAGCTCATTGATACGTTTGGAGCATGCAGCTCTTATTATGAAATATTTATCTAGCCATAGTTTATATACAAGCATAAAGCTACAAATGTCATTTAATATCCAATTCAGGCTGCTTTGGGAATATCCCCAATGGGGAATTATAACTGACAGGGAATTTTTTAAATGATGAATGAATCGGTTTCACCTGGTCTTGATCCCTCGACACAGTACCTTCCAATGACTCTAATCGTTGGTCAAACCACTTAGCTACCAAGAGAGGTAGTAGTTAATGCCGAATCTGCCGTATTATTTACCCATCGAGAGTAGGAAAATTCTAGTTAGCTTGGGCATTAACCCACCTCCACCATGATAGCTCATTGGTACGTTTGGAATATGCAGCTCTTATTATGAAATTTTTATCACACCGTGATTTATATACAATCACAAAATCTACAGATGTCATTTAATATCCAATTTATGCTACTTCGCAAATAACACAGATGGAGAATTATCACTGAAGGCAAATTTTTTAACGATAAATGGATCAGTACCATTAGGTCTCGATCCTTCAACACAATACCTTCCAATGGCTCCAGTCGACAGTAAAACCACCAAGAGAGGTATGTGTTAATGCCAAGTCTGCCATACTTATTTACCCACTGAGAGCAGGGAAATTGTACTTAGCTTCGGCATTATCCCACCTCCACCCTGACAGCTCACTGGCACATTTGGAACACACAGCTCTTATTATGAAATTTTTATCAAACCCTAATTTATATACAATCATGAAGGTACAAATGTCGTTCAATGTCCAATTCAAGCTACTTCTGGAATATCCCCGATGGGGAATTATCCCAGAAGAGGAATTTTGAAGTGATAAATTTGAACTGCGTGTTCCAAACGTGCCATTGAGCTATCATGGTGGAGTTCAATTAATGCCGAAGCTAAGTATAATTTCTTCACTCTGGACGGGTAAATAAGTAAGGCAGATTCGGCATTAACTTATACCTCTCTTAGTGGCTTAGTGATTTAACCGTAGACTGGAATCATTGGAAGGTACTGTGTCGAGGGATGGAGACCTGGCAGTACCGATCCACTTACCACTTCAAAATTCCCCTTCGGTGATAATTCCCCATCAGGGATATTCCGAAGCAGTGTGAATTGGATATTAAATGACATTTGTAGCTTCATGATTGTATATATATCATGGTGTGATAAAAATTTCATAATAAGAGTTGCGTGTTCCAAATGTACCAGTGCGCTATCATTAATCCAGCTCCCTAATGACAGCTCATTGGTATGTTTGGAACACACAGCTCTTATTATGAGATTTTTATCACACAGTGATTTATATACTATGATGAAGCTACAAATTTCGTTTAATATCCAATTCACGCTACTTTGGGAATATCCCCGACGAGGAATTATCACTGAAAGGGAATTTTTTAAGTGATAGATGGATTGGTACCGCTGGGTCTTGATCCCTCAACACAATACCTTCCAACTCCAGTCGACCATGAAACCACTGAGCCACTAACAGAGGTATAAGTTAATGCCGAATCTGCCGTAGTTATTTACCTGTCAAGAGCAGGGAAATTGTACTTATCTTCGGCATTAACCCTCCTCCACCATGATAGCTCATTGGTACATTTGGAAAACGCAGCCCTTATTATGAAATTTTTATCACACCATGATTTATATACAATCATGGAGCTACAAATGTCATTTAATATCCAATTCAATCTACTTCGGGAATATCCAAAATGGGGAATTATCACTGATGGGAAATTTTTTAAGTGATAAATGGATCGAGACCTCTGGGTCTCGACCCCTCGACGCAGTACCTTCCAACAACGCGAGTTGACCGTCAAACCACTGAGTCACAAATCTGCAATACTTATTTACCAGTCAAGAGAGGGGAAATTGTTCTTAGCTTCGGCATTAACCCACCTCCACCATGATAGCTCATTGGTACATTTTGAACACACACCTCTTATTATGAAATTTTTATCAAACCGTGATTTATATACAATCCTGCAACCGCAAATGTTGTATAATATCCAATTCATGCAACTTCAGGAATATCCCCAATAGGGAATTATCACTGAAGCAGAATCATTTAAGTGATGAACAGATTGGTACCGCTGGGTCTCAATCCCTCAACACAGTACCTTCCAATGACTCTAGTAGATGGTCAAACCAATGAGCCACCAAGAGAGGTATAAGTTAATGCTGAGTTCACCGTACTTATTTACCCATCGAGAGCAGGAAAATTGCACTTAGCTTCGGCATTAACCCACCTCCACCATGATAGCTCATTGGTGCGTTTGGAACGTGCAGCTCTTATTAAGAAATTTTTATCACACCATGATTTATATACAGTCATAAAGCTATAAATGTTGTTTAATATCCAATTCATGCTACTTTGGGAATATCCCCAATTTAGAATTATAACCGATAGGGAATTTTTTAAGTGATGAATGGGTCGGTACCTCTGAGTCTCGATCCCTTGACACAGTACCTTCCAACCCCTCCAGTTGACTGTCAAACCACTGAGCCACCAAGAGCGGCATAAATTAATGCAGAATCCAACGTATTATTTTTCCCATCGAGAGTGGGAAATTGTAGTTAGCTTTGGCATTAACGCACCTCAGCACAGTACCTTCCAATGACTCCAGTCGACGGTCAAACCACTGAGCCACCAAAAGAGGTATGAGTTAATGCCGAGTCTGCCATACTTATTTACCCACCGTGAGCAGGGAAATTGTACTTAGCTTCGGCATTAACCCACCTTCACCATGATAGCTCATTGATAAGTTTGGAACACGCAGCTCTTATGAAATTTTTATCACTCAATGATTTAATGCAATCACAAAACCACAAATGTTGCTTAATATCCAATTCATGCTACTTTGGGAATATCCCCAATTTGGAATTATAACCAATAGGGAATTTTTTAAGTGATAAATGGGTCGGTACCACTGAGTCTCGATCCCTTGACACAGTACCTTCCAACCCCTCTAGTCGACTGTCAAACCACTGAGCCACCAAGAGAGGCATAAGTTAATGCAGAATCCAACGTATTATTTTTCCCATCGAGAGTGAGGAAATTGTAGTTAGCTTTGGCATTAACCCACCTCCACCATGATAGCCCACTGGTATGTTTGGAACACACAGCTCTTATTATAATATTTTTATCACACCATGATTTATATACAATCACAAAACCAAAAATGTCATTTAATATCCAATTCACACTACTTCGTGAATATCCCTGATGGAGAATTATCACCGAGGGCAAATTTTTCAAATGATAAATGGATCGGTACCATAGGGTCTCAATCCCTCGACACAGTACCTTCCAATGACTTCAGTCGATGGTCAAACCACTGAGCCACCAAGAGAGGTATGAATTCGGCATTAACCACCCTTCACCAGGATAGCTCATTGGTAAGTTTGGAACACGCAGCTCTTATCATGAAATTTTTATCACACAATGATTTTATGCAATCACAAAGCTACACATGACGTTTAATATCCAATTCAGGCAACTGTGCGAAGATCCCTGATGGGGAATTATCACCGAAGGGAAGTTTTTTAAGTGATAAATAGATCAGTACCATAGGGTATCGATCACTTGACACAGTACCTTCCAACGACTCCAGTCGATGGTCAAACCACTGAGCCACCAACAGAGGTATCAGTTAATGTCAAATCTATTGTTCTTATTTACCAGCCAAGAGCATGGAAATTGCACTTAGCTTCGTCATTAACCCACCTCCACCATGATAGCTCATTGGTACATTTGGAACACACAGCTCTTATTATGGAATTTTTATCACACCATGATTTATATACAATCCTGAAGCTACAAATATCATTTATTTCCAGTTCATGCTAATTCGGGAATATCCCTGATAGGGAATTATCACCGAAGGGCAATTTTTTTAGTGATAAATGGATTGGTACTTCTGGGTCTCGATCCCTCGATGTAGTAGTACCTTCCTACGACTTCAGTTGACTCTCAAACTACTGAGCCAATAAGAGAGGTATGAGTTAATGCTAAATCTGCCATACTTATTTACCCGTCAAGAGCGGGAAAATTGTACTTAGCTTCGGCATTAACCCAGCTCCACCATGATAGATCATTAGTACATTTGGAACACACAGCTCTTATTATGAAAGTTTTATCAAACCATGATTTATATACAATCATGAAGCTACAAATGGCATTTAATATCCAATTCATACTGCTTCTGGAATATCCCTAATGGTGAATTATTTCCAAAAGGGAATTTTTTAAGTGAAAAATGGATCGGTACCACTGGGTCTTGATCCCTTGACACAGTACCCTCCAACAATTCCAGTCGACAGTGATCCACCGACAGAGGTATAAGTTAATGCCAAATCTGCCATACTTATTTATCAGTTGAGATCTGGGAAATTGTACTGGCCTTTGGCAATAACCCACCTCCACCAGGATAGCTCATTGGTACATTATGAACACGCAACTCTTATTATGAAATTTTTATCACACCATTATTTTTGTATACAATCTTGAAGCTGCAAATGTTTAATATCCAATTCAAGCTAATTCAGGAATATCCCTGATGGAGAATTATCACCGAAGGGAAATTTTGAAGTTATAAATAAATTTGAGCTGTGTTTTCCAAAAGTACCAATGAGTTATCGTGGTGGAGGTGGATTATTGCCGAAGCTAAGTACAATTTATTCACTCGATGGGTAAATAATTTATTTGGTCGATATATATATATATATATATATATATATATATGTATAGTATTTGGTCTATATATATATATATATATATATATATATATATATATATGTGTATTGTATATGTGTATATATATATATATATATATATATATATATATATATATATATATATATATATATATATATATATATATATATATATATATATATATATATATATATATATATATATATATATATATATATATATATTATATATATATATATATATATATATATATAT
The DNA here is from genome assembly GCF_040412425.1 of Macrobrachium rosenbergii. Lineage (NCBI taxonomy): Eukaryota > Metazoa > Arthropoda > Malacostraca > Decapoda > Palaemonidae > Macrobrachium > Macrobrachium rosenbergii. Next base: position 38,542,359 of record NC_089750.1, on the reverse strand, counting down.
ATATATATATATATATATATATATATATATATATATATATATATATATATATATATATATATATATATATATATATATATATATATATATATATATATATATATATATATATATATATATATATATATATATATATATATATACATATATATATATATATATATATATATATATATATATATATATATATATATATATATATATATATATATATATATATATATATATATATATATATATATATATATATATATATATATATATATATATATATATATATATATATATATATATATATACATATATGAAAACAATGGTGAGACGGGCATAGCAACCGCCTCGCTGGTGGGAAGAGATGCTGATTAGGTTAACCGGATGTCAGCATTGTCCGAAGGCATGGATATGGTGACTGAATATGCCATGTTGTGAATGCTTAGGTGTTTTCCTTTTCCTCGAACTCAGCAGTGTCCATCCTCTCAAAACGCTCTTAGTTACAGCACACGTGTGGCATGAGTGGAAAATCAGCAAAGAAACTTCTAGAAGCTTTATCCGGTTAAAAATCCTGATATCGCTGAGTGAGGTATGTTCGTATATCCTAGCCGGAGGCATGGTCCCAAGCAGAGATGGGGCAGTATAGGGAAATCGTAGGGCATTCGAAGACCAGCCAAGCCCCTGTATACAGGTATCTAGAGTTAGAAACCTGTGTGTGTGTGTGCGAAGACACTTTGATTCTGAACTGTTTATCAAAACTGCTCGAAGTAAGAAGCACATCTGATTCCTAAGTTATAAACTGACTATTCCTTATATGTCTTGTGATTTTGGATGGTGAAGGAGGAATTTCATCGGTATTTTGAGTTTATATATCTCCTTACTCAGTTATTATGTATCTCTATGTTTTATTTTGGGCTTTGAGTAACATGGGAGGAATTCCCATTGCTTTTTCTTGTATATTTATGTTCTAGCAACTAATGAGAGAATTTCTTTGGGTCCTCAGATGTTTCAACATGTATAGAGGTCAAGAATGTACTCAGAATTTATAACTGACTTTGACTTTGAATTTTGACCCGAGTGTACCACGGAATAGTGACTTGGATTTTTTTTAAGTTAGGGAATCTTTCCTTTGATAGTAATTTGTTGTTGTCTTAAGTAAGTATTACCTACAAGTCTTTCTTTTGCCAGCTCAACATGTTAAGCTTGTTTTTCTTTAGTGAATAATTATTTTGGGTACTGCATATTTTGTTGAGACTTGAGAGAGAGAGAGAGAGAGAGAGAGAGAGAGAGAGAGAGAGAGAGAGAGAGAGAGAGAGAGAGCATATATCGAGGGAAGAAGCTAGCTGAATCTGCTGACTCGTCACCAAGCCTACCAACCTTGGAGAAAACGTAGAGCTGACAGGTAAGACAACGGGAACTTAGAAGTTTTCATAGGTAATAGCTTGGTGGCAATGTAATCGAACCTTCAAGCTTTGAAGAGTATGGTGATGTCAGTTTTAAGTGATATAGTGTAAGTTTCAGTTGTCTGTGAATGAATAGAGGGGTAGCCTTGTAAGCTGGTTGAGGTAATTTCCGGTCGCCCACTCGCTTTGGGGGGAAGGTGACGCGAGGAAGGGCAGTTGCGGATAGCATAGTGCACGGTGTGTGGTTGTTACGGAGTGAAGTAAATGGGGATTGCACAGTTGGTCTTTGCATGTAACATAATGTCGTTCAAAGATTTGTGTCACAGGAACTAAGAGGGTCTGAAATGGGGCAAACGGCTGGTAAGTATTCATTATTGAGTAACTATTTCAGACGTTCGTTGACGAAAGCAGTTGTGTTTGGGGAACGGGAGCAAGGGGGTGACGCCAATGACGAATGGTGACGGATTTAGAAGTCATCAGAGTTAGCCTACGGCTCCTGTTTTCTAACAGACCAATTTCTTTCGTGGAGGGAAGACTGAAGTAGTTATTCTTCAGCGTGCACTTTGGCACTTAGAATTTTTTTGTTCTCTCCTTTATTTTACCTTTGTTTTCCTTTCTTTTTTTTATATATATTTGTAGGGTGGGTTTCAGTTTTTATTTTTTTTTGTAGTTTTTTTTTTTTTTTGTATGGAATTGAGGTCTGGACATACGGTTGGCACTGCAAATATGAGTGAGGAAAATAAAGATAAGGTCACGATGTTGCACAAATTTACATCAGTGAATGCCGGCGTCCGGCCATTTCCAGGCCGAGTGGATGGCGTTCTTCCAGTTCCTCTGGAAATTTTTATAGAGGGAGTAACGAATTTCTTAGCAGCCAAGAAAATAACGAATGAAGTAGAAACTTTCTATGAAACGAAGGGTTTTCTTAGTTTGGACAAGGGAGATACTGGAGAATGTTGTCGGAGTCATCACTTTTTGGACTGTGAGACTTGGGAAGATCTTAAGGTGTTTTTGAGAGCAGTGTACTGAACAGCTGCAACTGGTGATGTTGTTTGAGACCTCAGAACTTTTTTTAAGGTCCGCAAGGGCCAGGATTCGCTGGTTATGTTTAGTGCCAGATGTTTTGATGCTACAAGGGATTTCTCGAAGAAGTTGAGAAACTCGAATTGGGTAAATAGAGGCACAATTTCGATAGAAAATATGGAGAAATTGTTACAGTATGCATGGATCTTGAATGATATCCCTGACGCCATTGTGAATAGCTTTGACAGAGAAATTGAGAGCGGTTCAGATGAGAATTTACTGTTCACACAAATTAAGAAACATTTAGCAAAGTGTCCGACTATAGACAGTTCCTTTATATCGTGATCCCGAAGTCTTCTGGGGCTATTCCAAAACAGCAGACATAAAATAACTCTGACTCTATGGTAACGAGACTATGTGCCAAGACAGGTGGAAACAATTCTGCCATGAGTCTGGGATCTCAAGGATGCTGTTACAATTGGAATAGATGGGGACACACAAAGAAGTTTTGCAGAGTAAAATATTATAGCGCCTGTAAGTCTGCATATCATGGTTGGCGTTTCTGCCTGTTCCTGAAACAGATGGAGAATAGAAAAAACCCTCAAAGTACTGGGCTCTCAGGAAGGATAGCTCCTCGAGGGGGTTTACCTGGAACTGCGAGGAGCGGGCAAAATTTTTTGGGGAACAGGGACACTAAACATGAGGAAATGAAGGAAAATGTCTCTTGGGATATAGGATTGTTGGGAGAACCTTTGGAATTGAAACCAGTCATAATTGGGTTTGCACATGGTAAAAATGTGAGGATTTTTCTAGATACATGTGCCTCCATTAACCTGATGAATGAAGAATTATTCAGATCAATGTTTCCCGATCGGCCTTTGTGTCCTGCGAAAGAAATGGTATGCGATGTTCAAGCAAATAAACTGCAAGTTTTGGGGTTTAGAGGTAGATTCATCCATTGGGGGTAGATCTTTGGTAGAACTGTTTCTAGTTATACACGGATGTGCTTTGGGGGATGTGCTTTTGCTGGGCCATCCGGCGTGTCGGAGGCGAAAGATATCAGTTCATACGGGGGTTTCAGGTAAAACTGTGGGGGTGCCTGGTGTGTTTGTACCGTATGAGAGAGTAGACGAGTGTAATAAATGGAATGACTCAGGACTATATGAGGGTCCGGGGTTAGGTGATACACAGATGATGAGTGATGTCAGGTGTTGTGAAGGAGTGTTGACTGACAATGTTGTGCTTGGTCCGGGGGATGGCAGCGTTGGTGAAAGTGTGTGTAAAAGGTGTGGGTAAGCCCAGACAGATGTGTGTGGATGAGGGTAGCGAGAAGTTGAAAGGAGTTTTGTGTACGTGTTAGGTAAATGATGTAACGAGTTCAGGGGAAACTTGGATGGAGTTGCTAAACTGTAACGATACAGTTTGTAATTATCAAAAGGGTACTTATGCAATAGACTTTTTTGACTGGGTCGATGAAGATAATTCAGTGAACATTGTCGGGGATTTTTGTTCTTTTTCAGAGGCAGATTTACAAGTTGGAAGGCAAGTGTTTAGAGATCAGTTAGCTAATGCTGATTACAAGGAATATGCTGAAGGTGTAGAAGATGTTTTAGCCGAGTTTGCGGGCATAGTCGCACTCAAAGGAGATAAGTTAGGATTAATGAATGTGTTAGAACACAAGATTCAGTTGGAGGACAAGACAGCATATTTTTGTTCCTTCATATAGGATTCCTTTTAAGATTAAGGAACAAGTAGAACAAGAAGTTAATAAGTGGGAAAAAGAAGGCATTGTTAGGTCTAGTTCATCACCCTTTAATTTTCCATTGCTTGCAGTCCCCAAGAAGGATGGCTCAGTCAGAGTTTGTGTAGACTTTAAGAATTTGGATGAGAAAACCATTCCTGATCGCTACCCTGTGGCGTGTTTGCCAGATTTATTCGTAGAGATAGGGGGAAGCGCATTTATTCATCAACTGATCTAATGCAGGGTTATCTGCAGGTGCCGCTTGGCGAGGAGAGTCGAAAGTCCTCTGCTGAAAAGGCATTATGAGTTCACACAAATGCCATTCGGGTTAACAGGCAGTCCGATGACTTTTACTAGATTAATGAATATGGTTTTGCATGGCCTTTTAGGGAAGGAAGTCCATATCTATATGGATGATATCTTAGTCGCCACTGATTCAGTAGAAGAGCATTTAGAAGTTCTCAGGGAAGTTTTCAGAAGACTTAGATTAGCGGGTTTGAAAATAAAGTTAGCTAAGTGTAATTTTCTCAAGAAGCAGATAGTATTTTTAGGGCATGTCATTTCTAAGTAAGGGGTCAGTGTAAATGATGATAAAGTTAGGGCAATTGTAGAATTTGCCACACCTAAGACTAAGAAGCAGGTTCGGTCATTTTTAGGGATGGCCGGGTTTTTCCATAGATTTGTGAAAGGTTTTTCGGTATTGGCATCTCCCTTGACAGATATTTTGAGGGATGATGTACAGTTTGTCTGGGGAGAAAGACAGCAAGTAGCTTTTCAGAGAATCAAAGATACTTTAACAAATCCCCCAGTGTTGAAGTTTCCGGATTTAGAACATCCATTCACATTGGTAACAGATGCGAGTAATGATGGGATAGGCGCATGCCTTATGCAGAAGTTTGATGGAAGACTCCACCTGATTGCATTTTACAGGAGGAAGTTTAAGACACTAGGTAGTAATGAGCATCTCTGGGCAGTTGTTGACAAAGAGGCCTTTGCCGTGGTCTCATCACTTATCCATTTTAAAATGTTGCTTATGGGTATTCAGGTAGAGGTTTTGACTGACCATGAGCCATTGTTGGATCTTTTTAATAAGCCGGATCTTTCCCCAAAAAGAGCCCGATGGTATCTGACAATCAGAGATTTTGATGCTAAAATTAAGTACATAGAGGGCAGACAGAATGTTGTAGTAGATGCCCTTAGTAGAAGTTTTTCTGACGAGCAAGGTACTCATGTATGTTATGTATCAGGAGATAGCATAGATTAGGATATTAATCTGGTAGAAAAAAAAACAGGATGAAGATGAGATTTTGAGAGATGCAAAGGCATTCTATAGGGTTGAATTGGTTAGGATGGGGTATAAGCTGTCTTTTGTGGGGCTTGAATTAGAGGGTAATTTGTTAGTTACGAAAATTAGATACAGACTGAGAAATAGTGAAGATAAGGGCGCTATGACTCAAATAGTTGTTCCCACGAGGCTGGTACCTACGGTGTTAGATATTGTTCACAGTAGGTCTAGCTGTCTTCATCTAGGGATTGAGAAGATGTATCAGAACGTATGAGGACAATTCTTTTGGAGAAATATGTTACACTCAATAGAAGACTTTGTCAGAAGTTGTTCAGTCTGGAATACATGTAGGCTAAGCCATCAAGGGTCGTTTCGTGTCGTTTAGGGTCATTTCCGATTCCTACCAGGCCCACAGGAAGAGTCCACATGGACATCTTGAGTAATTTCTGTGAATCTAGTTATGGCCATAGGCACCTGTTGGTGGTTGTTGACGAATTAACTAGGTTTGCAGAGATTTTCCCATTGAAGCATAAAACAGTGGAAGAGGTGGCAATTGCATTTTTTCACGGGCACATTTGCAGATATGGAGCACCAGAGGTTTTGATTACTGACAATGGACATGAATTTATAAATCGCACAATGCAATGTCTTGCGGATGTAATGGGTATCAGGAAAGTGAATATTATTTCATATAGATCGGAAGTGAATGGCTTGTGCGAACAAGCAAATAGAAAGGTCACTGAAGCTCTTAGAATGACCGTGGGTGGTAATGACCCAAATTGGGACCGCTATCTTCCACAGATCCAGCATAGTATAAACACTATGCATAGTGAAGTGTTGTTTGGATATCCAGTGCAAGGCACATTTGGTCTATTGCCTATTCCAACAGGTGACGATACTGTAAGATCGCTAGTAGCAACTGCGAAAGAGAGATATGCGCACCTTGTGAAGAATCTTGAAACGTAAATGCAAGATATGGTAGATAGGAGCAATGCAAAGCCAGAAAGAGTTAAGGTGGCTGTGGGAGACAGGGTGTATTTGAAGATAAATGTCAGGAATCAGTTGAACTATAAGTTGGGTCCTAAATTTGAAGGTACGTTCCATGTTGTTGAAGCAAAGATGGGAAATAGATTCGTCGCTCTGGGTGAAAACACAGGTGTGTCTCAATTGACACATATATCTAAGATCAAAAAGGCGGGTTAAAGGGGTAGGGTTAAATTCTGAATTGCGGGATGGTTATGATTATTTCTTTTTTCCCTTTTTCATTCCTTTTTTTCCCTGGGGAAATTGTAAATAGGTGTAATTCATAATGGGGTTTAACTGGGGATGGGGACATTAGTCTGTAGAGTTGTGTGAATTTTTAGTTGTCCGAGTTTTTTTTTCTTTGTTTGTTTGTTTTGTTTTGTTTGTATATGTCTCAGTGTTTATTTGTGTTCTATGGTTGGGTGACTTATAGTTTTTTTTTTTCTTTGTAGATGCTGAAGTTTTGCCTACTCATGACTTTAGGGGTCATAGCCTGGGTTCAGTCAGTAGTGAAGTTAGGTCCAGGTGTTATTATAGAAGAAGCCTATGATGTATGGCTGTCTTCTGACTCAGTATCCTTAAGTATAGAATTTGAAAATTTAGGCTCTGCAAGGTCTGAGCTTGAGACATCCCGGAATAAAGTACATACAATTAGGAAAATCCTGGATGACGTGCGAAACGAACGGAATCTATCTGGTCCGTTCCAAACTTGGGTATCAGAACTCAACGCTACCGTGATTAGGGTTCAGGATAAAATTCAGAAAACCTTAACATGGCTTTCACAATAGGATGTTTCAGCCTCAAAAACGCCACTGACTAGGAGAAAGAGAGCGGCCTCGCTGGCAGTTGGAGCGATAGTGATCATAGCGGCGATTGCTGGTGTATCAATTTCTAATCTAGCAAGAGTTGAACAGATACAAGCAGAGTTGGCTAACCATGGGAAAGTAATAAGAAGTTGAAGGAGGGATTTGATACTATGAGGAAGTCGTCAAATGGGATGCTAGTCATAGTTGATAAGATGAGGGGAGATCTAGATATTACCATAGCACTGTCTTCGGGTCAAACAACCTTGTTGAATGTTGAGAAGGAAGCGGAGTCTGTGGCATCAGAAATTCAAACCAGATTCAGGCAATAGTTTCTGCTTCTAGGCGGGGTATTCATGCAGAGATATTCTTCCACTGGGGTCTATGGAATTAACTTTAATGAACGCAGCATATCGTCATGGGTCCCAGATAATTTTTTCTGGGAAAAATTTGTATAGATATTACAGGATACTTAAAGTCAAAGTTTCTGATGGGGGTTACTTGTCGAAATTCCAGTAAGTAATTTAGTCATTTCATAGCTTTACCCTGCGACCTTTTCTGAGTACTTTTAATGGCTCAGTGGTAGTATGGGACAATGAAGAAACAATGTTCAATTTGGGGGACCAGTTGCAGTCCTCCTCTGTTAGTTATAAATCAGGATGTGTGTTGGTGCATGATAGATATGTTTGTGACAGTAGTAGTTTTACCCTTATTAGCGCGGACTGGGTAGGATGTGAGAAGACGTTGATTCATAACCAGACTCCCACTGACTGTGACTTTTGACCGTTTCAACATGAGTACAATGTGGCCTCTACGAAGACTCTCAACGCAGTGTTCTGCCGGAGCTGCGAAGTCTCCATCCGGTGTCAGAATTCTTCAGACACGTTCCTTCTACAGGGATCAAGGCTGGTGGATGCAACATGCACGCTTGTAACACCTATGTTCTGGGTCTTGGGCAGGAATGCCTACAACTCCACCACTCGAATCTTCATGCCTCATCTGTTCGGGGAACATAAGGTGGCCTCGCTGCTGCCTTTGAGAGAGGTGGTGTCTACAATACCACCGTTACCATCGATGATAGAGAATGAACTTTTTCCCATCCGGGACCGGCACCTTCTTATAACCTTAGTAATAATAGTTGGAGCAAGTGTCATTGCATTCGCTGTGAAGTGGATTGTGCAGCTTGCATGCAAAAAAGGGGTGTCTACACCCGCACCTGTGAGCCAGCCTGCTGCTGTCCGGTTGGTGCACAAGGCTGGAAACTAGACTGAACTATATCCGTAGTGCTGGGGACAGCACTTCCTGGGGTGGCCGAGCATCTGAAACAATGGTGAGACGGGCATAGCAACCGCCTCGCCGGTGAGAAGAGATGCTGATTAGGTTAACCAGATGTCAGCATTGTCCGAAGGCATGGATCAGGCGACTGAACATGCCATGTTGTGAATGCTTAGGTGCGTTCCTTTTCCTCGAACTCAGCAGTGTCCATCCTCTCAAAACGCCCTTAGTTACAGCACACGTGTGGCATGAGTGGAAAATCAGCAAAGAAACTTCTAGAAGCTTTATCCGGTTAAAAATCCGGATATCGCGGGGTGAGGTATGTTCGTATGTCCTATCCTGAGGCGTGGTCCTAAGCAGAGATGGGGCGGTATAGGGAAATCGTAGGGCATTCGAAGACCAGCCAAGCCCCTGTATACAGGTATCTAGAGTTAGAAACCTGTGTGTGTGTGTGCGTGAAGACACTTTGATTCTGAACTGTTTGTCAAAACTGCTTGAGGTAAGAAGCACATCTGATTCCTAAGTTATAAACTGACTATTCCTTATATGTCTTGTGATTTTGGATGGTGAAGGTGGAATTCCATCGGTATTTTGAGTTTATACTCGTATATCTCCTTACTCAGTTATTATGTATCTCTATGTTTTATTTTGGGCTTTGAGTAACATGGGAGGAATTCCATTGCTTTTTCTTGTATATTTATGTTCTAGAAACTAATGAGAGAATTTCTTTGGGTCCTCAGATGTTTTAACATGTATAGAGGTCAAGAATATACTCAGAATATACAACTGACTTTGACTTTGAATTTTGACCCGAGTGTACCACAGAATAGTGACTTGGGGTTTGTTTTAAGTTAGGGAATCTTTCCTTTGATAGTAATTTGCTGTTGTCTTAACTAAGTATTACCTACAAGTCTTTCTTTTGCCAGTTCAACATGTTAAGCTTGTTTTTTTTTAGTGAATAAATTATTTTGGGTACCGCATGTTTTGTTGAGACCTGAGAGAGAGTGAGAGAGAGAGAGAGAGAGAGAGAGAGAGAGAGCGTATATCGAGGGAAGAAGCTAGCTGAATCTGCTGACTCTTCATCCAGCCTACCAACCTTGGAGAAAACATAGGGCTGACAGGTAAGACAATGGGAACTTAGAAGTTTTTCATATAGGTATATATATATATATATATATATATATATATATATATATATATATATATATATATATATATATATATATATATATATATATATATATATATATACATGCAAGGTATGTTCAATAAGTAATGAGAAAATGTCAGGAGAGACACTATTTATTTTCATAAGCTTACACAACTTTGTCTCCTTCAAAATAATTGCCCTTTGCAGCTACACACTTCTGCATGCGTCTCTCCCAATCCTCGTCAAAGTCCTTTTTCAGTAGTCCCTTCAGGCAACTTTCCGGTGCCTCTCTCAGCTCCTCTGTTGACTGGAATCTGATTCCCCTGAGGCTGTCTTTCATGCGTGTGAACGGAAGAAGTCGCAAGGGGCTAGGTCAGGGCTGTAGAGTGGGTGTTGTACCACTTTCATTCCCCTGTCGGCCACCCAGGTGGTCACCAGCGTTGACTTGTTGCATGGGGCATTGTCCTGGTGGAACCACCACTGACCACTCCTCCACTGCTGAGGCCTCTTCTTCCTCATCTTCTCCCTGAACCTTTTCAGAACAGTAAGGTAACATTCCTTATTGACAGTTTGACCCTGAGGAACCCATTCAACATGAATGAGTCCCTGGCCTTCTCTTGCGACCTGCTCATCTTTGCCTTTTTGGGTCTGGGGAAGGTCGCGTGCTTCCACTGAGCAGTCTGACGTTTGCTCTCAGGGTTGTAGGTGAACACCCAACTCTTGTCGCAAGTCACTACTTTATTCAGGAAACCTGAATCAGCCTCTATCATTTCGAGAATGTCAGTGCAACATTCCACATGAAACTGCCTCTGGTCATCGGAGAGGATCTTTGGCACGATCTTGGCACAGACTTCATGGAGCTTCAGATCTTTGGTCAGAACTGTCTCTACTGTGCCAATACTAATACCAACAGCTTCAGATAGTATCCTCACAGATATTCGATGGTCTCGCATCACTAAACTTTGCACTTCCTCAATGTTTTCCTCCTTGCGTGTACTTTTTGGTGCTCCAGATCTGGGTTCATCCTCAACCTGTTCATTTCCGTCAGAAAATCTGTTAAACCACCGATAGAAACTTGCTTGGCTCATCTGTTCATCCCCATAGGCCTCCTTTAACATTCCATAAGCTTCTTGTTTGGTTTTCTTAAGTTTAACACTAAATTTGATGGTGTAACGTTGCTCCATGTTTCGCTGCATTTTGACAAGTCTTCACAGATCGGCAAACTGGATCAGACTGGTTCCACCACGTTCACTGCTGCACTCAGACCTACAAATATAGGAAGTTGCTAGTTTGCCATTTTATAGAATATATGTATGTGTACTTCACCATGAAGTAGTATTTTAATCAAATCATGTTTAGGGTCTCATGACATTTTCTCATTACTTATTGAACATACCTATATATATATATATATATATATATATATATATATATATATATATATATATATATATATATATATATATATATATATATATATATATATATATATATTTATTTATTTATTTATTTATTTATATTTACATATATTATTAAAGTTTTACACTGGGGGGGATGGAATTAGCATGGAAACTCTCAAATCTGATTGATGGAGCTGATTTAGGTAAAACACCAATATAAAGTCTAAGCTGAAGGCTTTACTTCAACAGGAAAACTTGCAAATGAATGCTTAGGGTCACTTGAAATCACTTATATTTACAAGTAAAATTAAATTTGAAGACTGGGGAAATTCAAAACAGACAGTTGAAAACAGAGTCCTTTTGTAGGATGGTTGAATGTACATTCTGTCTGTTGCCAAAAGGGCAGCGCAATTGGTGCCAATGTTTCCCACATGTCGGCAGTTCACTTGCAGTCACAACTCTGTACTGGAAAGACTTGTAATTAAACACTGGAGTGTTCCACTGGCTTTCTCGTCCTTCCTGCATGGCACATTGAGTAGAGTCCACAAAGGATAAGCAAGTCTACACCAGGGAAACCATCTTTCATGGCAAGGAAGACATGATGATCCTCCATGGGTGCTCACCGTACTCCCATTGAGTGGCACCAAGATGACCAGCTATTCAACATGTAGGCCTAGTCGCCTAAGGTTGGCATTTATGGCAAACCCATAACAACCATTTGGCTACAATGGTGATTGGCTTGCATTTAAAGGGTGGCCCCAGGCCCCCCCCCAACTACCAGAGAAGTGTGCTTTGGAAATGTCATTGGCCACTTCAAGACTTGGAAATGGTCCATGACACAGTGGCTTAGGCTACATAAGCTTCAACCAGCAGATGCAGGTCAATACAATAGGCTTCACTGCACCCCAGAGTCCCAATGCACGCTGGATGCCAGGTATAATGATGTACAGTGGGTTAATCTATTTTCAGTGGGGGCTTTGGATGCTGTTGGGGCCATGGTTCTGTGTACATTGAACTAGGCTGTGCATTGGGCTGAGATTTTTGTGCATATGTAAGGGCGTGAGCAGTCCATCAGTGGATATTTTGCAAAGTGCTCACAAAAAGCCATGGATTGTGGCTTCCAGTGTCCTAGGTGATAGTGATTTATCTGAATATATGCTTATTAGAAAGCTTATGGTAAGTCTAAGGGATGAGATATTGAAAAGAGACCTGTATAGGCCATTTGATTCCTTTTGTAGTGTAGATGCCTTAAAGGTAGTGTGTGAGACATACGAGGAAGCCCGCAAAGATGCATCCATACCCCAGCACGACAGATGGCATCAAGAGCCACGTGCAGCCAATGTGGAGACAGACCCCAGCCCCACGAGTGTGCAGTGGTGAAGTGTGGTAAGAGGACCTCATTTCCTATTGGTGCTCATATGTGTGGGATCTGTGGAGTGCATTATGAAACCAGAAAGGTGTTGTGCCCCACAAGAAATAGTGTTTGTCATGGATGTCAAAAAATCGGCCACTTGAAACAGTTTTCTAGGAACAGGAAGAAGATGGTGAGTGATTCCCCTGCTTCGTCAGTAACACTGGGGCCAGTCACTGCCAGGGTACAACTCTGTATGCAGCCTACCATACAAGTGGTAGTGTCCCCACCAATACATGGGTCTAGGACTAAGGCTCACAACCCTGTACAGGCCGTGGTAGACACAGGGACCCAAGTGTGTGTTGCAGGCCCCACCCTGCTGTCAACCCTCATTGAAAGGCCTGCTCTTTTACGACGCTGCGGGGGCCTACATGATGTTGCCAGTGTTCAACTGGAATGTATGGGGACCACCCCTCTTCGCATTCAATACAGTGACAGGACATCTGTCCAAGAAGCGTACTTCATTAAGTCTGCAAGTCTTTCTTCCTTTCATTGGCTGCTTGTAAGGACCTTGGTCTCATGCCCCAGTCCTTTCTCCCCCCCACCTACCATTATCAGCGAACCTCTCACTGGAGCATGAGGTCCCCACACCCATTGGACAGTTTCTGCCCAAGCCCTCATCCATGTCCTTCCTACCAGTGGAGGAGAACGTCCCAAAGTTGGAGCAGTGGCTCTTGTGCCATTTTTCATCATCGACATTCAATACAGAGAGGGAGTCCCTCCTTGTCATGGAGGGCAAGACCCACCATATTCATGCACTGCCAGGGGCAGCCCCCTATGCATGCCACACCCTAAACATCAGCACCGAAGCACTGGGAGTCAAAAGTGAAGAAGCAGTTGGACAAGGACGTCAAGAAGGGCATCATTGAGGAGGTACCTACTGGTGAAGCAACAGAATGGTGTACGAGGATGATCATTGTTGCCAAGAAGTCAGGTCAGCTTCCCCGCACTGTGGGTTTTCAATGCCTTAATGCCTCCCGCAGGAGAGACACATCACACCCCTGCTCCTTTCAACATGATCTCAGGGGTGCCTTTACATTCCTTCAAGACAGTGGCAGATGTGAACTGGGGCTTCCACCAGGTGGAGTTAGATGGGGCATTATCAGTACAGAAGAACGCCCATGGGACACTGTTCAGCTTCAGATGCCTGCACCAAGAGGTCTGATGATGCCATCAAGGACATCCCTCGAAAACACAAATGTTTGGATGATACCCTTCTGTTTGAGAACAGCGTCGAGGAGGCCTACCGGCACATATAAAGTTTTGGACACGTGCAGAAAAGGGCATAACCCTCAAGCCAGAGAAATTCAGCTTCTGCCAAAGAGAAGTGAACTTCAATGGATTCCAGCTGGGTTGGGATTCCTATAGGCCCACAGAGGTGAGTCTAGCTGCCATACGGAGATTCCCTGTGCCTGACAACTCCTTTCACTGGCATAAGGTCATGGTTTGGCTTCTTCAACTAGTTGGCACCCTTCCTTGCCACTGCCTTCTGATGGAACTCTTTAGAGACCTTTTAAAGAAGTCTACAAGCAAGAATGTCTACTGGGATAGCAACCTACAAGAGAGACTCCACCAAACACAGGAGGCCATATGCAAGCTGGCCAAGGATGGGCTGGTACACTATGACAAGCCCCAACCTACAGTGGCCCTAACAAATTGAAGCAGAGGTTTTTCGTCCTGCAGCAGTAATGTACTTGTGCCTTGGCTGATGCCCCATTTTGCTGCAAAGGCGGGTGGTGTATCACCCAATGTGGGAGCTGCCACTTGTCGCAGGCTGAAGCTAGGTACACTGCTGTTGAGGGAGAGGCCTTAGCTGTCACGTGGTTTCTCAAGAAGGCCAGGCTACTCCTGCTGGGCTACCCCAACTTACTGATCATGACCGACCACCGCCTACTCGTCAAGCTCCAAGGTGATAGAGAGCTGGAGGATATACTGAACCCAAGACTCTTCCAGCTCAAGGATAAGACCCTACAATACAGATTCCAGGTATGATACCTACCAGGGAAGAGGAATTGTGCTGCTGACCTCTTAACATGCTTCCCTGCTCTCTGTTGCAAACCAGATGACAAGGACTCTGAACTTGAAGAGGATATGACTACCGCCCTTGTCACAGCTTGGGCCACTGCCTTTGAATAAGAATGTCTTGGACTTGATGAGGAGAGGGTCAAAGTAGCAGCCTCTAAAGACCCTGTGTACCAGCTGCTGGCAGCTAAAGTTGCAGCAAGTAACTAGCGCCCGCAGAAGGCACAGGAGGTGGCCTGCCTACATCAGTTCTACTCAGTTAGGGACAGGTTATCTATGGTAGAAGACCTGATAATCTATACTTACAACCAAGGGTGCCCACGTCTGCTCATTCCAGAGGAACTTTGCTGTCATGTCATGACAGGCCTTCACGCAGGCCATCTGGGGGTAAGCTCCATACTCTGCAGGGCTAGGCAATCAGTTTACTGGCCAGGTATGGAAGGTGACCTGCGTAGCCACAGTGATGGGTGTGTCCCTTGTGATATACATGCTCTATCACAACCTTCTGAACCATTGATGCTC
>NC_089750.1:38494810-38504810 GCF_040412425.1 Macrobrachium rosenbergii | reverse complement strand
CAGAGTGATAAACAAATTTCTTTGAATTCATATATTGGTTAAAAATTTGCTAAAAACTTGTGGGGATTCAAGAGTTTTGTGGGCGTCACCGTGTTCTGAACTTACGAGGAATCAAAGGCTTCATTTTATTTTAGCTCTTCATCTGTTATTCCCTGAAGATATGCGATTATCTGTATCTAAGAGCCAATGGTTACTGCACAAGATTCAGGTCGACTTTTGTCAGATTTGGATCATCCTGCCCACAGAAGCGTGTATTGTTGTTATTACAGCTGCTTCATTCATATTGTGATATTGAAAGGTCACGCAGCATTATTAGTGCATTGTTACTATTATTATTACTGTTTATTATTAGAATTATTAATACTATTTTGGTTCTGCTAGTTGTTATATTGTGTTATTCTTGCACTAAAGTTGAGCAGAAAACAGTTTGGAATTCAGCTACATCTGAGCAAGGATTAAGCTTACATCTGTAATGTGTGAATGGCTAACGGTCTTAAATTGTCAAAGAATGGCATTTTACAATGAAATTATTAATTCATCAAGACTCTATATTTTATATATATATATATATATCAAATTATACACATATATATATATATATATATATATATATATATATATATATATATATATATAAGGAGGAACAGGATAGCCAGCAGATGTGGTAAATTCAAAATTCCAGACATTATTATTTCTTAGAAAGTAATAGAGGCACAGCGACTTTCAGAATACGTAACTTTTCACATCATCAGGTCACTTATCTCTAATGGAATTACATAAAAATAAAAAGAAACAGTAAAACTATACCTGATTGACTAAATGATATTAAAACAGTTATATATAATTGATAAAAACTTTTAAAATACATAATAATATAAGTAAAAAAAAAAAGGAATAAGAAATCAAGTACAAACAGAAATCGTCAAATAAAATCACTGAGAAGATAGATACTGAGAGAGAGAGAGAGAGAGAGAGAGAGAGAGAGAGAATTCCAAATGAATATTCAAATGATAAAAAAGAAAAAATGATAATGTAGTACAAAATACTGGAGAACCTACTGTTCATGTCGTAGTTAAATGACAACTGGGGAGTTAGAAGACTGCAAATGGAAGAGGGGTGAAATGGTGTGAGGAAAAACTAAAAAGAAAAAAGCAAACTATGCAAAATGAACAATGGAACAGAGGTGGTTTGGCTATTGAGTGTTGGTGATTGTTGTTTAATATGGAGGGACTCTAGAAAGGGAAGCGAATGGCTATTTTTTGTTTGTCCAAGTATTTGAAAATCACTGTATTGTATGTGATGGTGGCAAGATATAGCATGAAGTCTAATGGCACTATTTTCTTTTTGCTTAAAGCTAAGCCTGCCTGCAGTGGCTGACACCCCTATGAGGAGTCGATGCGCACCTTAGTAGGCGCTTGGTACAACCCATAAGTCCCAAAATTACATTTTGGGCAATTAAACTGTAAACAATGCGGGTACGCATCAACTCCGGGAGGGTGTCTTTCACGCGGAAAAAGTCTTCCGATTGTAAGAGGGTTATTAAAGGTAAAATCTGAAGTCACCATACGGATACAGATGGCTCAAGAATGTCAATAATTTTCGTTTGATTAGGACAGAATCGGTAGTGAAGGGAAGAAACATACATTATCTTTTGGGAACAGTGCAGACTACAGATTTTGGCTTAAAATATTGTCAAAAATTCTTTAACGATTTTTAGTGAACATGTTAAAGGGATAGCAATTATTCTTAAAATACCTCTCTAAAAACTGAACTTCTAGGTGAAAGTTATTCCAATTGGAGCAAAGGGAAAAGGCTCGATGAATCAGAGTTCTACAGGAATTAGTCTTAAAAACAAGGGGACAGTAACTAAAAGTTTAAAACCAAGGCCGGTAAACGTTTTTCTTTCTAAAGATGCCAGTCGTAAATTTCCCTCAGAACGAGAGACCAAAATATCTAAAAAGGAAATGCCCATTACATTCTTTTCCATAAAGTAAAAGTAATATTTGGGTGAAACGAGTTGATAAAATCTAAAAACAACTGGGCATGACATTCTTCAGTAAAAAGTAAGAAAGTATCATCTACATAGCGTCTATAAAATATGGGTTTAAAAGTATCTGGGCACTGATTAAAGAATTGTTCTTCTAAATGGCACATAAAAATATTGTGAAAGAAGGACCTAAGGGGAGCCCATGGCCATGCCATCTATTTGGTTATAAACTTCCATTAAAAATAAAATGAGTATCAATGACCGAGAGTTCTAAGAGTTTTTAAATTATTTCTGGTAAAACCGTGGTAAATGGTATCTGGTGAGAATAATTTTTCCGAGGATAATATCAATGGTTTCGAAAACAGGGACATTAGTAAATAAGGACTGAACATCAAAACCAACCATGAATGTATGTGGATTTTGCGCAAGAAATGTCGGGACAAAGAAGAAGAATTTTGCAGGGTGAAACGGTTACTCGTGATATGACTGAGAAGGGAACAAAGGTACTTAGCTATTTCGAAAGTTTGTTTTAAGCAGCTTAGTTGGGCTAAGGTGCCTAAGAGAATGGCACCAAGCCTCTTCTCTTTGCCCCTTTCAACCGTGCCTTCTCAATATCCGTTTCAGTAAAGAAAAGGGACAGATCGAACTGTTGATAACTTTAGTTATGATATCTAGGTCAACTAGGATCGGCTATGCAGCGATGATTCTACTTTCCATAACTAAGGGCAAAATTAAGTGTCAGCTGTGCAGCCACTTCTTGCAATGACTTCTCATGTATGTATGTATGTATGTAATATATATATATATATATATATATATATATATATATATATATATATATATATATATATATATATATATATATATATAGTATATATATATATATATATATATATATATATATATATATATATATATATATATATATATATATATATATATATATATATATATATATATAGATAGATATATATATTATATTATATATATATATATATATATATATATATATATATATATATATATATATATATATATATATATATATATATATATATATATATATATATATAATAATAATAATAATAATAATTTACAAGAAGTCGCTGCACAGCTCACCTCTCCCCACCTAATTTTCCCTTTGTTTATTGAGAATAAGCCGTGAACCACCGCTGTTGGCTGATTTTAGTTGACACAGATATCAGAGCAGTTATCAACATTTCGATCTGTCCCTTCTTTACCTGGAACAGATATTGAGATGACACGGATAAAAAAGGGTAAGGAGAGGAGACGGAATGCCGCTCCTTAAGCAGATTAGCCCAACTAAGCTGCTTAGAACAACCTTTCTAAAGGCCAAATAAGCTGCCCGAATTGTCTTTATCCGCAGGAAACCTGGGAAGAGGAAACCGATCACTGACCATCTGGCTGTGAAATGACACATTGTTTGCATGGCACTGACATCGGTTGGAGCCTTAAAGTGCAGTAAAGCTGCAGGAGTTAGTCGTGTGAGCAGGAGACATCCAGTAGCAGTCGTAGGGGACAGCCATACACGCGGGCGAATGATACAGTTTGCTGAGAGATCATTCATCGTCCCCCCTGTCCGACTCCAGACGACAGTCATCCTTGAGGGACAGTGTGCATCGTCAGTGTGATCATCCCTCGTCATCCTTCGCCAGAGACCCGCTTCCCCTAAGGTAAAGTGTGAGTAAAGACTTTTCAGTCACTACAATTTGTTCTTTAGAAAGTTTGGGAGTACCAGCATTTCACTTCTGTCCTTGTGGCAGTTTATCCAGTGCCATTTCCAGTGTCCTGTGTTCAAGTGTAAAGTGGTCATTCATTCCTCGAGTCTTTGGCACCCTCAGTGCAAACTCAAGTCATATTCGGTGTTATATTGTTCCTTTACTGGCGTGTAATGAGTAAATCTCTCTTGCAGAGGGACCTATTCACAGTGGACTCACCTTGGACTGTGCCTCGCCCTTAGTCAAGACTCCAGTAGAAGGATCTTCAGGCATTGCAAGCCCTTTATCAATTTACTTATCCAATTTCCCTTAATATGCTTTCTTTTGTAAATATATTTCTTTAATTAATCCCAAGTGTTTATGTAACATTTCCTTATGAAGTGGAGCCTTCAGCTCCTAAGTTCACCCCTTTGTTTGTTTTACAATTTCCCTTTATGTAAGTCAGAACTCAAGGCCAATTAAATAAGTTTCGTTGTTGCCTGTAAAAACACCATAAACCCAGGGAAATACGTAAAAATGGCGACCTGGCCTTTAGATCTCGTTTAGCAGTTTCATTTTCCCTCTATCGTTGCTTCATTGCATTTGCAACTCGCCAAATCAGCAATTAACAAAACTAAGCTGGGTGCGAGACAAATTCTGAACCTGTTACCAAGAGCACAGAGAGTTCCACGTAAGTAATGTGTTTATCTTAGCAAACATTTTTTACAATCGTGACTGTTCCTAGGAATTTGGAATAGGGGCACATGTATTCACTGAGAGAAGAGAACCTCCATATTAGATTCATTAATGCATGCCTTTCAGGATAGAAAATTAGAAATAACCAGTGCTAACCATTCTTTGCTTCGAGGAATAATAGTGAAATTCCTCTGTGTTAAAATCTTTGCCATATTTTTGCTTGAGGAATAGTGCAGAAATTCCTGTGTTAAATTTTACTTTACATTTCGGATTAGAAGTATTTAGGCGCAAATAAATTTCCAGGTGGGACAAGACGAAATCAGCTCATTGCTCTCTCTCTCAGAATAGCTGGAATTTAAACTAGGTGTTAGGAAGCGAAATCTGAACTCGCTTCTAGGGAAAAAAATTACGAAGTAATTTTTACTGTTATCCTCTCGTCCCAGACGGTCTATAAATAGACGGGTCCATTCACAGAATCTAAAAATAACTCTGGTGAATGTCAGGCGACCTTCACCCGCCCAACGCCACCACCAGAGTGTGTACCCTCTTTTTCATTCATTCCCAGTAGTTTAGTTTGTTGTTTACTCAAGCCACTCTCAGCAAAAAGTTTGGGGTTTATCGTTAGTAATTTCTAAGTCTAAGGTACAAATCATGTTTCCAAGCCCTACGGGCAAACCAAATAAAATTCATTCACAGAGGCGAGAATTTCTCAACCAAATTCCAAGTCTTAAGGGACTCCTAAAAATTCTACGTGTAAGAGGGTGAGAATTTCTAATTCTGACGAAAACCAAATTCCAAGTCTTAAGAGACTACTAAAAATTCTCTACGTGAAGAGGCGAAAATTTCTAATTCTGCAGGAAAGCAAAATCAAGTCCTCTTGAAACTTTATATTAGTTTATTTCACACACATTTTAAGCCCATACGGACTGATCATTCCAGTTCATTAGAGCAACGCCTTGATTTCACGCGCACAGCCGCCAAGTCGAGCGTGGCATAAAAATCCAATTCGTCTTCTGAGATGCATATTAAATTCGTTCGCCACGAACAACCACATCTTACTCAGACATATTAAACTTTAACAAAGTCTCCTCAGACTTACTGATCAATTGTCTTATTCAGACAGATCCATTCTCCTGCAGTCTGAACAATTGAGTGTTTCAGATTCCTGCAATTGAGTCTTTTCAGACAACCTGAGTCTTCTCAGACATATTTGATTTGCTAGAGGGTCCAGTCCATATAACCCTTATTTCAAGATGGCTACTGCCAGAGCCCAACAAAATGAGGACTTCAAATTCTACATGTCCACTGGAAAGGACATGGGACTATCAGGGCAAGCTCTGAGAGACTGGGTTCAAGAGAGAGTGGACGATGCCAAGGCAGAGAGGGAGCTAGAACATCAAGAGCGGGAGAAAGAAAGAATTGCCCAAGAGAAACGAGAGGAGTTAGAATGTCATCAGAACGAGAGAGAGAAGCGGGAAGAGACGGAGGCGACAGCGTGCCCATGAGCTCCAGATGTTAGAACGACAGTACACCACTCCCCCTCTCGTGAGAATGAGTGCCCTCAGCCAAGCTCACTTGTTCATACCAAAATGGACAGGTTTGAACCTGAAGTATGGCATTTGGGGCTGAACAATCCTGGAGTCGACCTCTCCCCGCGGAACTCTCCCTTGTTCTCACTAAATTCCCTGAGAGGAAGGCGCTCGTTGCTACCATGCCCTTTTGGCAGAGGGAAAGGGAAACTGGGGACGTGCCGGCCCGGTTACAAAGGCGTCTGAGATTACCCCCAGCTGGTGGAGAGACGGAGAAAGCAGCCAGAGCAGGCCAGACCCAGGTCAATTGGGCGTACCATTCTGAGCGGGGCGTTAGCCAAATGGCTCAAGTCCAAAGGAGCCACTAGCACGCTGAGGTACTCAAAGCGATTTAAATTTGAGCATATCTGTGCTACACCCTCCTGCCCCTCACCACTCATGTAGTGGAAAAACCCCAGGAACACTTTCTAATGGAGTGTTGCTGGATACAGACATGGGAGAGACTCACCACCCTCAGGAAGGATCCATGGGGTGGAAGATAAATCCCCCCGCCCCTCCTCGAGGAAGGATCAAATTCCATAAGAATGGGAACTTCGGGCAAGCCCCTAACTTGCCATTATTGCAAGAAGACGGGGGCATTCCTCTGAGCAGTGCCGAAGCAAGAAAGCAGTGCCTCTTTCTCCTGGACAACCACCCAATAACTCGCCTCGCACTCCACAGGGGCAGCTGGAAAAGACTTTAACCAGACCTTTTGCTGGCGTGCAAGGTTTATGGCCATTCTCCCTCATGGGCAAAGTGCCCTAACAATAACAAATCAAATACTCCCACCGCCTGCCTTGGCATCACAAATTCAAGTCATTGGGCCCTCCCGCTGAAAGCCCCATATATGTGGCCCCTCTGAAGGCAGCCACCCTGCGTGCCGAGTCACAGCATTCGATGACTTGGGCGCGCAAATCTCCCCCTCATATGAAGGGACAGAGTTCCTATGGGAGCTACTCGTCAATAGAGGCAGCTCGTCCACGATTGAGAGTAAATCCAATTTAAAATGATACTCCCTACGGTCCAATTGAGAGTCACAGGACCTCACCACTCAAAAATTAGCAATCTTGCAGTGAAGCCATCTCCTGGAGGCTATGACGTCGTCCTGGGACAGGACTTTCAGTCCCCACAGAAATCCCGACAATCCAGGGGTCCATTCCCCAACTCATTCCTCGGGAGCGAGCAATCCTCCCCCTTCTCCTAAGTCAAGACTGGCACCACTTGGGTACCATGAGAACGTGCAGTCCCTACCAGTGCCACGTGAGTATGATGTACAGTGGCCCCTTCGATCAGTTCCCGAGCCAATTCCAGTGCCTGGCCCTGCCTTAGTGCCTTAGCCAGGGCCCCAATCAAGATCTCCCTCCCGAGATGCCAAATTCCTGCCAATGCCACTTGCACACCGAAGAAGTGCAAGCTCTGTCCGTCCTGACCGACGAGCACAAGAAACCTCTGATAGTGCCTGACTCTGCCTTAGTGCCAGTGCCAGAGCACAACCCCAATCTCATTCAAGGGATCCAACTTAGGACCCCCGTCTTCTCGGCGACCTGGCACCGCTACCAGCATCGGTAAAGAGACAGTTTCCTCTCCTACCACAGCGGAAGTTCACCTAAAGGTGCGGCCTCACAACCTGTGCCTGAGCTGGTCATTGATACCTGTGAGCCTCTCATGCCACCCCTGACCGCCTCCTCTCTGCCTCAGTCCATCGCAGACGCAATCACGAGTCAGGATTCTGCCATATCTGACTTGGCCCATGGGTAAACATTCTTACTCAAGATTCTTTTTACATAAGTTAGGCATTTTACCTGACTTGAAAAACTTTCAGGGTGAAATATGTCAATTCACACAAAAATCTTTTTTGAATTTCAGGAGTGGTTGGTTGCCTTTCCATAAGAAAGATGATTTTAACATTCTTAAACAGTTGTCCCAAAAACAAACTTGGTCATCACTAAACCTGATAAAGACAAAGGTACTGTAATTCTCAATAAACAGGATTATGTTGCAAAAAAGAATACTATCTTATCTGACCAGTCAAAATTTGAATGCATTGGTTCTCCTAACTTTCAGCCAATCTTTAAAGTTGAAGACAGAAATAATAGGTTTCTAAAATCACTTAAGGACAGAAATAAAATCAGCGAACATACATATTCGGATCTGTACACATCTGGTTCTCCTTAAGGAGTTATACTGTATATGGCTTACCGAAAGTGCACAAGGAAGGAATTCCACTAAGGCCTATTTTACCCTCTTATAATACTCCTAGTTATAAGTTAGCAAAATTTTTGGTACCACTATTACAACCATTTTCGGAAAATGAGCATAACCTTACTAACTCCACTTTGTTTTCCAAAGAGATTGTTACTCAGGACCTCGATCTGTATATGGTAAGTCTTGATGTTGTCTCGCTTTTCACTAATGTACCGTTGCAGGCAACGATACAAATTATCTTAGATAAGATTTTTATAGAACCAGGTTTTATCTACCTATTCAATGGAAAGCATTATAAGCAGGTCGACGGTGTTGCTATGGGATCTCCGTTGGGTCCAGTTCTGGCAAATGTTTTTATGTGTCATTTGGAGGAAATGCTTTTTAGCCACTGTTCATCCTCATTTCGCCCCTTATATTATAAACGGCATGTTGATGATACTTTTCTACTTTTTAAAAGCAAAGGTGTTGCTGAACAATTTTTAGATTTCGCTAACAATCTCCATCCTAGTATTACATTTACCATAGAACATGAAAACAATGAGTGCCTTCCTTTCCTTGATGTGTAAATTACCAGATCGACCCAGCACTTCTCCACTTCTGTCTTCAGGAAACAAACGTATACTGGTCTTGGTTCAAATTTTTATAGTTCATGTTTTTACTATTTTAAGCTTAATAGTATTTTAACGTTACTGCACAGAGCCTTTTCTCTCTCTGCAGACTGGCTCTCTTTTCATAATGAGGTTGAGTTCCTAAGAAAATACTTTCAGAATAACTGCTACCCTAAACTTTTATTTGAGAAATATCTCAAAAAATTCTTGAATAATAAATTTTAACCAAAAATTCCTGTACCTACAGTACCTAAACTTGATTTTTATGTTTCCTTGCCTTTTGCCAACGATAAAAAATTTTTAACACGCTGAGGCAGATTTTAAAGAAATATTTTTACTGTCTCAATCCCAAACCTGTTCTAAGGAATCCAAGAACAAATGGATCTCATTTTAGATTTAAAGACACTGTTCCCAACCTTACGCGTTCTTTGGTGGTCTATAAGTATACTTGCCCGAGATGTAATCTTGGGACTTACGTCGGATCCACCAAAAGAATACTGAAAGTGCGAGTTGACTCTCATCGTGGCATTAGCCATAGAACAGGGTGTACATTGAGTAAGAAGGAGTTTTCTAGCATAAGGGAATATTCTAAACAATGCAAAGCTTGCATTTCCTATGACGATTTTGAAATCTTAGAGCAAGCTGCTGATGAAACTTCTCTCCATATCTTCGAGTCGTTAACCATCAAACAGCTGGAGCTGGTTCCATCGTTGAATAGTCAGTCTTCTTCTGCCCCTCTCTTTATTGCTAACGAGGTTTCCTCGTCCTTTTGGTGCCCTTCTTGGTCACTCACTTTTCTTTTCTTGAGGCGTTAGGTGGGTTTTAACTTTTATGTGTCGGTTTTAATATCTATATTTTAACGTTAATAATTTTACCGAGTCGTTTGTATTGATTTTAATTGTTGTTATTTTTGTATTTTAGCCTGATGATGAAGCCATGCTTTGAAACGTTGGCTGTAAATAAAGCTGAATATGTATCACCTCCTTTTCGTCATCTCTTGTTCTCCTCCTCATTCTGTTCTCTCTCTTCTCTCTCTCTCTCTCTCTCTCTCTCTCTCTCTCTATATCTATATATATATATATATATATATATATATATATATATATATATATATATATATATAATAGATATATATAGAGATGTGTGTTATGTGTGTGTGTTTGTGTGTGTGTGTGTATATGACTGAAATAATTTCTGTTAAAACAGAATTCCATCATA